>NC_049911.1:29279738-29879738 GCF_001411555.2 Juglans regia | reverse complement strand
CATCTGCTGCTGTTGAGTTGCCGCATTGTATACTGGTTGTTCCCGGTACGCCTCCGATACTACTCTCTGAACCCCGTAGTATGCGTGACCAACCGGTTGTACGGCCTGGTATACTCCGGTTGGCGTGGAAATCAGATATACTGGCTGATGATGGTCCGCCCCAGTGGCTCCTACAGGATGATAGCCTCCGGTGTTCATGTGCCTTTCCGGCATATATGTAGCCGAAATCGGGACTTGTACGGGAACCGGAAGCGCCGTCGCTGCGGGTGCCATTTTTTCCGGGGCTTTCTGTGGGTAGTACTCTCTAGCGTAGGCCCTAGGGTTTCCCTCGTCGCTTTTAATTTGAAATATGTTTTGCTCGTGGTTGGCAGCAATCTGCAACCTCTGCAGGTCTTGGAATTGCCTTTGGATCGCCGTCGGAGACACCGCCGGTTCTCCAATCTGATGTCGGCCCTCCGATCCACAGTCCGATCCGACCGATACATTCTTCGTCAGAGCGTCAGGAACCGTCGGCACAGGAGCCGAATCCTGCAACTTCGTCGCAGGGAACAACCCCTTGTCCAATCCAAACTGCAAATCCGGATTCGCCGGGGGTGAGGAACCGTCGATCTGCACGGAATTCAAAGCGTCAACGAACCACTGCCGCTCCGATTTGGTCTGCTCCTGTTGCTGGAGGTTCGCAGAGCCGAAACTCGTCGGATCCGGAGCCGGTGTGAGAACAGAATTGTTTATATTAAAGAGAAACAACCTTAGCCTGGCGGGCTTAGCGGATGCCCCGTACAAGCGGTCGTATTCCAGCATCATGTGCTCGAGATCGTCATCGTTGGTGACTGAGATCAAAGCGTCAAGATCTTCACCAGGGAGCTGATACTTGAAGCAAACAGCATCGGCGTCAGGTATCAGGGAGGAGAGCTTGGACTCGATGGTAGAGAATTTGACGGTACGATCGACGGCTAGGATCTTGGTCTCGCCACCAACATAGGCGAGCTGGTTGTCGTAGGGCCTGGGCTGGATCTTGCCGCCGTAGCTGCACATGAATTTCACTTTGTAGTGCACAGAAGCAGGCGTTGACGTCTCATCCCACGACGGGGTTTCGCACTCGATTTCGCGGGACCGAGGAGAAGAATTTCCCGAATCAGGGTAAGACGAGTAGGAGTAATTTTCCATCTCCCTGGCTCGAAACGGGATACGGAATGGAGAGGATTTGGGGGGGGGGGTGGTTTTGAGGGAAACTGAGCCTAGGGTATGAAGTAGTTGGGGCTAGGAAGCCATTTTTGGGATGGTCTAGGGGCTACAGGAGTAAAGGACAAGGGAAAAGGAAAACGGCGCAGTTGGGGGGAGAAGATCCTTTCGCACGAGCTAGAATGGTGGTAATTGGGGGCGATGGGGGAGGGGACCCATCTTTTCGGGTCTCTCTGTTTATCGATGACGATTGGGTCGCCAGTTATAGCACATTCGAGCCACGTGTATGGTCGTCAAATACATTTTTTTAAGGCCTGTTGGCAATCAAATATTTTTTAAAACTTTCAACACTTTTTAATTTTTTATATTTTAATTACCAGAAATGAATTTTATATGTGAAATTCATTATATAAATATTAGAATAATTCTATTTAAATTTCATTATAATTTAATTTAAAATATATATTTTAAAATTGAAAACTTGTAAATATATAAATATTGTGTATTATAGAACCCTTTAAATAGTCCTTACGATATCTTTTGACAGAGTAATCGTTCCTGTATATGTATATTTTCTTACAGCGAAATAAGACATGGCCAACCGGCCAACTGTAAAACGAAAGACGGACAGAAAGAAAGAAAAAGGAAGATTTATCACACAGCGTTTCGCTTAGGTCTCAACTTTCAAGGAGCAAACGAAGAAAAATTCAGCCTGTCAAAATGGTGAAAGCGGTGGTTGGAGAAGAAACCCAACTCAAATTGATTGAGGATCGTCTAAGCCAATCCGGTCTCCCCGTTCAGGTATTCTCTCTCTCTCTCTTTCTGAATTTGTATGCATGCATGGATGGATGTATGCAGCAGATCGTTTGAAATGGATGAGTTTCAGTTTGTGTTTTGTTTATCGCAGTTGGGTCTCGTAGTAGGCAAGCTGAGCTCACCTTTAGACCGGGGTTTCGTCTTCGATTTGGTTCCAACACCACCCAACGACGCCGGAGAGCCCGCGTGTTCACTCCTCGAGTCCGTCAAGGACGACAAGAAAAAGGGAACTAAGTCCAGATCCCAGGCTGCCGAAGTCTCCTCTCTGTTTATCGATGGCGATTGGGTCGCCGAACACGCTCGCCAGGTTTAACATTCGAGCAACGTGTATAGACTGTATAGATATATAGAAATCTGAACCACATTGCTCTAAATGTTTGAATTTATTAATATTTACGATTTTGTTTATCGAATACGATTTTTCTAAGCTTTGCTTTTGGCTCTTATTTCGGTTTCTTAGGTAGCTAGAATGCTAGTGGGTGGAGTGAGGGTGGTTGGCATCTATATATGGGTGAGCAGTGATGCTTCTAAAAATTCAACTATAATGCTTTCTCAGGTATTTCTTTACCTCTTTCATTTTTTTTTTTCTCGTTCAACTAGATTTTGTATGAGGAGCTGCTGTTCTGCTTGATCTTATGGTACAGGTCTCGCCGTGTTATACTAATGATCGTTGCATGGCATTTATGTAAATGTGTACGATGAGAATTGGGTTATAATATAAACAAGAAAGTTGTCATGATGTGGTCTTAATTTTTGCGAGCCTTGTTTTTTCGTAGAACTAGATACGTGATAAACATTTTTTTTTATGCTTGTTATTTGTCTTTTAAATCGAAGTTTATAATATTTGTGGCTGTGTGCTCCCATCAGATTGCAGGGATTGTCTCATCACCACATTTAAATTTTATAGTAGTTGTAGTACCCCGTCTCAGTAGTGATGTTTCCTAGCTTAATAACATTTAATGAAACAGCTCTTGCAGACTATAAAGGGAGTTGCGGAAGCAACACCCCTACTGGAAACTGATCGGGAGGAAAGACTGCTCATTCACATTTGTTACAGTCCAATGAGGTATATAACTCATCTAACTTAATATTTTCTTTCATCTTCCTAATTGTACCATCTTAATTAGTTTTTCAAGTGGTTTTCATGCTGACTAAAGAGTTTATATGTGTAGATGGACTTGTCGAAATTGCACATGGACTTCAAATATTACATCAAGCAGCCTACGACCCTGTGATTTCAAAATGGGAAGGGTCCTAACTTCCCTTCAGACTTTCAAGTGCACCTATAATTTTAACCTTAGGTAGCATTTGCATAGTCAGTGGTCTTCCATATCTAACTGATTGGTTAATGACCTTTCGTATTTGATTGCTCATATTGTCTTTCAAAACTTTGAAAATCGATGTTTGCTGTTTGTATATTCATATTTTGTTACACTGTTTACCATAATGCGAAACAGTGTAAAGACACTATTGTATCCAAAATGAGATGATGTGCTATGTCAGGGAGAATGATGAGGAAACAAATATTGTTAATATTGAAGTCAGTTGTGAACAGATAAATCACCCCAAAACTAAGCCAATATCTAATCAAGGTTTGATTATAATCCATCTTGGATATTTTATCTTCTTCTTGAACCTTGAAAAACATGTCATCAAGTTGGCTATATATGAGTCATGTCTGACCAATTTCTTTCTGCATGTAAGCTATGCTGACTGCTAGACTGGTCATATAAGCATCTCTGTGCACCTCTTGGTATAAAATACCAGGCAGTCATTCTGTCATATCATAGTCCACTTATAATTTTTCAACATTATTTTTGGTGCTTTGTAGTGAAATTATAAAAAAAAAAAGACTTTTTTTATGCGAGTCATGGCAGGAACCAAATATTTTATCAAGTCATCTCTAATGGTGAAGCTTTCTTTTCCCAGATTGCCCATATGTCATGAAAGTGAATCAAATGTGCAAACATTGAGTGATGTTCTTCGACAAGGAATTTCTCATCATGCTAAAGAACTGAAAGATGCAAAGGCGATCATTGATGGTAATTTGGTAAGAGAGACTATGATATTCCATATCTGTCTATCCATCTATCTATCTATCTCTTTGTCTGTTTGCCTGTATCTATACACACGCACTCAGTATATTGACATCTGTGCAATACAATGGATTGCCATTATATCTCATATAGATGAATAGTGCCCTCATCAAAGTTCTCAGTTGCATAAAACTACGGCTTTGGCTTCATTTGTTAAAAATAATTGTCAATAGTGGTCCAGTATATGAAATAGAGAGATTTATCAGATCTTATAGTGGTAAATATTAAAAAAAAAAAAACATGGCTCTTTTTTACTTTTCTATAGTTTCCCAAAGTTTTCTGAGGAAGTCATTTGTTAGTGGATTCCAGCGATATCGGTTTTTTATTTTTATTTTATTTTTTGTATGTGGATCTTCCATACAATTCTAGGTAGTTAGGGATGAACCTTGCACCTTCTATGGTGTGCATGAAGTTGAATTGCTTCTACCATTCATGAAAGACTCAAATGCAGAAGGTGTGTTGGCACTTCCTTTTCTTTTCTTTTCTTTTCTTTCTGTTTTTCAACTGTTGACCAGGTTATTTTTTGAGATATTTCCATTGTTCTATTTTATAAGTCTTATATTTAATTATTTGTTTACATGTTAAATATATTTAATTATTTGTTTAAATGTTTGATTACTTATAAAAAAAAAAAATTATTTGTTTACATGTTGTAAAGCATGCAGCAGAAAAGATGCTCTCGGTGTTCTTGTCTTCAATGGATCAGTGTGTTCTTTTGCATACTTGAACTCTAAAGAACCAATTTCACAAGCTGTGTCTGATATAAAGGTATTCAATAATCAAATTCAGGCTCTACATCTTATTTTACAGTGATAATCTGTTTTTTTATTCATCAGGTGATTTTGTAGTGCCAATGAAATGTCAATGCTTGAGCTTTTGTTTTGTATTGTTATTCTTTTTCCTTCTGTATTTTCCTGCTGGCATCATTACTAGTCTTGCTCTCTTGAGTAACTTATAGTTGTTCCTCACTGTCCTGTGCTATCTTTGGTTGCTTTTTTGTATGTAGATGGATATCATCATGAGTCTGCAAAGTAGATTAGATATCATCTGTGATGAGGCATATGGAGATGTGGGACCAAAAGATGATGCTAGCCCAGAAGCAAGTGATGGGATATCAACTGATAAACCTGTTTCGCAGCTTGTCCTGCACTTCTTAAGGTTTGTTAGTTGTATATTTGTGTTTATTTGTTTCTTCATTGTTGGTGAATCAATGCTTGTGTACTCTCAGTTTCATCAATTTTTGTGAGTTGTGTTGCTCAATGCAACACCCTAGTACCTCGGTAGGAAAACTAATAACTCACTAAAGTGAACAAGTTATAAAGGTAGTCATGAGTGCTAAACCCACATTGGCCAGTAGGTGAAATTGAGCTTCATAATTGATTCTAGGAAAACTTCAAATTGATTAGTCTTTTTACGGTTATGGTTTTGATGTGGCTAATCCTTTTTATGGGTTGATACATAAGGTAGTTGATCCACCTAGTAAGGCCAATCATGTGATGTTGGAGCATTGCATGGCATAGTCCTATCGAGGACGTGAGGAATTAAAGATGAAATTTTTAAACACCGTAGTCTCACATTAGGAAAAGGAATAACTCAAATATACTTGGTAAGTTTCAAATGTAGTTGGTAGGTTATAAAGGTAGTTATGATTAATTGGAACTTCTTATTTCCCTCCACTATTAGTTGGCTTTTAGCGGGCTAATCTATCTTTTGTGAAGCACAAGCTTGAAGTTTTATCATTGTATTTGAGTCAATATCTGTCTGTGATGTGGCACCCGAAAACTTTTTCTCTCAACTCTGGTAGGCGTTTAGGGTTGCGAATGGTCCCAGCCACAGGCCCCTCGACTGCGCGGGAGGGGCAGGATGGTGGTATACGGAATTTTGAACAGCGGGAGACGGCGAGGCTGGAGAAGACAGTGGGTGCAGTACCTAGTGGTGGTAGGGGCTTTGCGGAAGTGGTCATGGACTGTCCTCAGATTCTTCCTGAGGTTGAGATTCCATTCAGAGATCCGAAATTCTCAGATGGAGAAATGTTCTTCCTTTTTTCCCGAGCAGAGATCAACAAATTGGTTGAATCGTTCCGTTTCTTAGTGGTTTTAAAATTCTTGCGAAGAAGGCCCTCACTAGATCATGTATGCGGATTCATCAAATCTCATTGGGGATTAAGAGCTATGCCGGTCGTTGTGTAGTTGAAGAACCCTCGGAATATTCTTGTTCGATTATCTAACGAGGATGATTTTTATCTCGGTAATGGCTCGGGGTAATTCTGAGATAACAAGAGCACCATATTGAATATTTCATTGGACACTGGATTTTGTAGAGGAAGAAGATTCACCGCTGGTTCCAGTGTGGCTATCCCTTCCAAGATTGCCACTGAATTTCTTTCATGAGTCTATATTGAGAACGATTGGAGGCGGTTTTGGGAGGTATTTGAAGCGGGACAATGCAACATTGTGTGTCACTTGGACTGAGGCGGCTCGCATTTGCGTTGAACTAGACATATCAAAGCCGCTGAAGAATGCTTTCTGGTTGGGGGTTCCGGGAGTGTTGTCTAGCCATCGTCAGGAGGTATTATATGAGGGGATGCCTCTGTTTTGTTGTTTGTGTAGAAAACAGGGACGCCGAAGCCTACTCTTTGACGAAAAAATCCCCCTAATGTTCCATATAAGCCGTTGGTAGTGGCAATTCTAGAACCTTTTCTTTGTTCTAATAAATGTCGGCGATAGGCTAGGTGGTTGCACCTTTCAAATTTTGAGAATAATGCCGAAGTTGGGGGTAAAGTTTGGTTGTTTTGGGATGATAGTTTGGATTTTGAGCTCATTTCAATGACTGATCAAGTCTTGTTTAGATGGTTTGTGTGCGGTAATGTGAAGGTTTATGTGTCCATTGTATATGCAAGTTGTTTTTAGAGGAAGCGTAGGGAGCTATGGGAGTACTTGTGTGATCTAGATGCAGATGGTGGGTCGTGGTTTATGGGTGGTGATTTTAACATTGTTCGTTGTGATGATGAGAAGGTCGGGGCTTGTTGCGAGCACCTCGGGCTAGAGAGGATTTTAATTTGTGCATCCAAGATTGTGGATCATTGAGATGCCTTCAGGGGGAATAAATTTTCTTCATGTAATGGGAGGCTCGAGGGGAGGAGGATTTGGGCTAGGTTGGATAGGGTCTTGGTAAATTCCTTGTTCCTTAATGCTTTTGAAGATGTGCGTATGGAGTATCTTCCGAGAACTTCTTCGGGTCATTGTCCTATGTTAATTTTTTTGGAAACGGGAAGGAGGGGTTAAATATTTTCGGTTTCAACGGATGTGGGGAGGTCGCATGAGGGTTTTTTACTGTTGGTCCGGGAGTGTTGGAATCAAAGGGTTGAGGGTTGTGCTATGGTGAGAGTGAGTCATAAGCTGAAACACATGAAGCAGGTTTTGAGGAGACGGATTATTGAAACATTTGGGAGAGTTGAAATGGAGATTAAAAATGTGGAATAAAAAATTATGGAGCTTGAAGAAATGCTTGGTGCTGATTTCTCTCAAGAAAGGGAGAGCGAGTTGTTGTTGTGCAAGCAGCGGCATTTGATGTGGTTTCACCGAGAGGAAATTTTGGGGTGCCAAAAGTCGAGAATAAAGTGGTTAACGGATGGAGATTCGAATTCAGCCTTTTTTCATGCCTCCTTACGGGTGAAAAAGAAGAATAAGTTGATTGAGTGCATGGAGCTTAGTGATGGGACTTAGTTGCATTCGGCGGAAGAAGTGCATGATGCGGCAATCAATTTTTTCTAGGATTTGCTCTCAGCATCACCCGTGGACCTGAAAGATGAGTGCTTACGTTTGCTAGAGCCTGCTGTTACCGATAGCGAAAATGAGATGCTATGTGTGCCTCCAACCATTGATGAAGTAAAAGCTGCATTGTGGTCTATTCCTCAGGATAGTAGTCTTGGGCCTGATGGCTTCTTGGCAAGTTTTTTTATCCTTGCATGGGAGGTTGTGAAGCAAGATCTATTTGACAAGGTGACGAAATTTTTTGAAGGCATTCCCTTGACAACCTTTTTTGGTGCTACTAACATTGTTTTGATTCCAAAGGTGGATGTACTAGAGGGTTTCGGTCATTTTAGGCCTATTAATTTGTGTTTGGTGGTCTATAAAATCATGGTAAAAATCTTGATTTTTAGATTGGCACCAATTATTGGGGGAATTGTTTCGTCGGAGCAAGTAGCCTTTATTCGGGGTCGAAGTATTTTTGAAAATATGGCCATTACTCAAGAGCTTGTTCATGGTTTGAATTGGAAGACAAGAGGGGGCAATGTTATGATGAAGATTGATATGGTGAAGGCTTATGATCGAGTTAATCGGAGGTTTTTGTTGGAGGGGCTAAGGCGTTTGGGCTTTTCAGAAAAAATGGTGGTCTCAAATTTTTAACTCTATTTCTTCTCCAGTTTTTTCGATCATGTAGTTTTTTCGATCATGTTGAATGGGTGTACTAAGGGTTTCTTCAAGTCATCTCGTGGGTTACGTTAAGGGGACCCTCTTTCCCCATATTTATTTATTTTGTCGGAAGAATTGGTTTCCCGTATGCTTCGACACGAATTTCAGATTGGAAAAATAAAGGCGTTTAATTCGAATGGGGGAGTAAGGATATCTCATATGCTCTACTCGGATGATCTTCTGATTTTTGCAAATGGTGGTAAGGATTCTATTCAGAATTTGATGGGAGTCATTCGAAAATATGAGAGTGTATCGGGCACCCGAGTAAGTTGTCTATTTTTTTTTCTCAAAAATTTTTGCCTATGGTCGGAAGAGACAACTTATGCAACTTTCGGGTTTTGTAGAAGGGGATTGGCCTTGTGTGTATTTGGGGATGCCACTTTATGTTGGAAGAAAGACTTTGAATATGTTTGATCCTTTATTGGCAAAGGTCCAAAAAAAATTAGCGGGTTGGAAGAGTAAATTACTTTCTTTTGGAGGAAAATTAATTCTTATTAAGCATGTTCTCCATAGTATGCCCGTACATTTGTTGTCAATGATGAACTTGCCAAAAGGAATTTTTGCTAAGTTGAAAAGCATTTTTTCAAATTTTCTTTGGGGGTCTAGTGCGGAGAAGAAAAAAAAGAAATAGGTCTCATGGCGTTGTATTTATTTTCCGACGGATGAAGGAGGGCTGGGTATTCGGGATCTTGTGGAGGTCCGGAAGTCTCTATTTTTTAAGTTTGCCTGGAAACTAATTTTGGGAGGTTCCTTATGGTCTGGTTTTTTTCAGGAAAAAATACATTGGGGATGGTCAGATTGCAGCGCCTGGAGTGTCAATACAAGGTTCTGCTTTCTGGAAAAATGTCATGGAAGTAGTGCCATTGAAGCTCAGATGTTCGAAGTGGGTAGTTTGAGGGGGATGTAAAATTCTGGTTTGATAATTGGCTTGGTGAGGGGCCGATTGCAGCTTGCTTACCGGTTGTGGGTGATCCAAATTTGCTTATATATAATGTATGGGAGGGGTTGGGATGGAACCTAGAGGTAGCTAGGCAGTTGGTGGATGAAGAAATGGTGCAGAAAATTCTGCATTCAAACGCTCGAGTTAGGGAGGGGAGGGATGTATTGGTTTGGCAGCATACAATGGATGGAATTTTTACTACTAAGTCGGCTTGGCAACTTATTAGATCTCGTGGAAGTATGTGTCCTTGGAAGAAATGGTTATGGCAGGATCATGTGCTGAAGAAGATGTCGTTTTTCTGTTGGCGGGCACGTCAAAATGCAATTCCAGTTGATGATGTTATTCAACAACTTAGTATCCCGGTTGTTTCTAAATGCCAATGCTGCGTTGCAAATAAGGTTGAGACCTTAGATCATGTTCTTTGTGATGGAGAGGGACCAAGAAAAGTTTGGGATTTTTTTGCGGCTTTGTTTGCTGTCCATTTACCAAATTCTCGTGTATGGACTGATGTGGTGAATGTGTGGTGGTGTCGGGCTTCTTTATCCTCACAGGTACGTTGGCTCCGTGGTATTATTCTCATTTCATGGGCGCTTTGGAGAGCTAGATGTGAGGCGCACATGGAAGATGTAAGATATGATTGGAAGAATATTATTCGGATGGTTAAATATTTTATTTTGGAGATTTCAGGAGGCTTAAGATCTTTTAAATCAGTGGGTGAACATGATTTGAGAGTTATGAGAGCTTTAAATTGTCCAGTGGTTCCCATTGGAGTAAGGCCACCGGTGTTAGTTGGTCAGAATCCTCCTTTAAGGGGGTTCGCCAAACTTAATGTGGATGGTTGTTCACTTGGCAATCCTAGGATGGCTAGTTTTGGGGGGGGGGGGGGGGGGGGGGGGGTGTGCGTGATTCAGAATGTGCAAGGGAGGGTGCTTGGGGGTTTTGCCCATTGCTATGGCCAAGCAACAAATACCATTGCTGAATGTAGAGCTTTTGTGGATGGTCTTCATCTTTGTCAACAATTGGGGCTCAGAGATGTGTTGGTGGAGTCAGACTCTAGTGTTGTGGTGGGTTGGTTTAGCATAGGGACGGGTAAATATTGGTATTTGTAGGATTTTTGGGAGGAAACACAATCTATTATTTCTTTTCTAAATGTTCATTTTAAACATGTGTTTAGGGAAGCGAATATGGTTGCTGATTTTTTATCAAAACATGGGGCGAGTGGCGTCATTTGGGATTTTGTTGGAGAGGAGTTTGGTCTGGGGAGACTGGCAGGTTTGGGGGGTGAGATAAGAATTTTGTGTCTTGTTTGAAAATTTAAAATATTATGTTTTAATATTATTATTATTTTGAGATTTGAAAAGGTTGAATTGAGATTTGAAAAAGTTGAATTGTTTATTATATTTTGTATGGAGATTTGAAAAATATGTAATGATGAGATGAGATGAGATGAAAATTTTGTATTTTGTCTTAAGGGGCTTATACGTATGGATAGAATGGATTTACCTTATGTTAGACATTAGGAGAATTGGGAGGATTGGTGGTTTTTTTGGGACATTTTTTTATGGTTGTAATTATGGTGATTCCTCCGCCTTAATGAGGGCTTTCTAATAAAATATGGAGGTGCTGTCCTCCTTTCTTTAAAAAAAAAAAAAAAATCGTTGTATTTGAGGCGTCATTCTTCAGTTGTACTTATTTCCATGTTTTCTGGAACATGATCTGTCCAACTACTATATCTTTATATGATATGGTCAAGAGCAGAAAAGAATGCCGTCTTTCATTTCCTCGAAGAGTATTTGTTCCTTGGTTGGGAGGCACCTACATATGTGACTACCTACAGCCATCTGAGACTCTTGAGGTGCGCACATCTGATTCAATGACTAAAATATCTGGTTACGTGCTTTTTTGCAATGGAAAGAAAATAATATTTCTTTTGTTGGGAAGGGGGTGGGAACCTTTAAGGGCTGAATAATGAGATTCTTCCTTGGATCTGTTTCCACAAGTCACCTTGATTTTATTAAATGACTAGTACAGATCACCTCCTAATCATGCACATCTGCGATAAAACTTTTTACATCGAACCAGATAATTGTTTTTTTCATGTTCTAATGGCCTTGAAAATTGTACCTTCTTGCAAAATGGACTGCTCTTTCTGAGGAGACACGAATTATATGTTGTTCTCATAATTTGGTCCTCCATGCCCCCCAAAGTTTATTTATTCTTACTCCTGCTTTATTTTTTCACCTAGGTTCTAAAAGATCATTGTGTTGAGTTGATGTCCATGGAAGGTCCAACTGATGCCTCAACGATATTAAAACCTGAAATAGAAGCCCCATCTCTGGTCACTAAGTCCTTCTGGGATGTGGCAGCTCCATTTTATTCAGCATCTAGCTCTCCTTTTGGGAGAAGTGGAGGTGACTCGGAGGAGGGAAGTAGAACAGAACCTTCTAATTCGGATAATGTCCGCATCATGGGTGCTGTTCTCTGCATTCTACTTTTTATGTTACTGGGGTTTGTGATTTATGCTCTTGGGGGATCTGGATAACAGTCAAATCAAGTAAAGCCTCAGTTAAAATGTCAAATGGGTTAGTTTTTGTTGGCTGAAAATCAATCGCTAAGGATTTATTCGTTAACAAGCAGTGGGAAAGGTATGGGAAAAAAAAAAAAAAAAGTGTGGGAAAAGTGTCGTGGAAAACGTTTATTCATTGATTAATGATTAATTATTTGTCCCCATTCCGTCTTTGTTGAATTACATATTTTGCTCACTGCATTTAGGAAAAACTGAGTTTACATTTACTACCCATTTACTAATTATAGTGTATTTGGAAGTTTTTATTTTTTTTATCTTTTTCTTTTAAGTATTTTTTTAACATCCTTAATCATTAAGAAAAAATTAAAAAAATATAATTTTACTAATAGTCACTTCCTTAACTATTAAGTAAAATAAAAAATAAACAAATACAAAAAGAGTAGTAAATATCTAGTAGGAGGATAGTAACTCTATCATTATCCATTTTTTTTATCTCGTTTTGTTTGTCTTACCAATACTTTTAGCGACATGGGCTCTATGGGCTTCTATAAAGGGCCTTTCCCGAAGCCTAAAGCCCCTTAACTTGCGGGGGCCCTTGGACTGAAGAACATCCTATCTTGAATTTTACTAGCTTGGGTTGCATGGTTTCGCAACTTCAACCTCAGAAAGTTCTGAGGGTTAAGACGAGAAGGTTTGGATAGTGAGTTGAGTTGTGTTGTGTTAAGGCACTAGTTGCTATAATACCATATTAGAAGAATAAGGAGCATCTCGCATATAGTCTAAAAGATTCTAGACTAATTCTGAAATAACAAAATCTGTTCTAGTGGTCCCAAGTTTGTTTGTAAATTCTAAATGAAATTTCTGTAAATGTAATTTCAAATGTTTTGAGACAGTTTGTATAAATAGGGCTTAAAGGGTCATTGTAGTGTAAGAGAGGAAAACTAATACACAAAAATTTTTTCAGAGTAAAATACTCAAAGAGGCATTTTCTCAAACATCTTGTTTGCATCCTTTCTATTTTCCTCATTATGCTATCAGAGCTACCATAAAGCTCACGCTTTCTTTACTTTGCAACAAATCAAATGGATTCCTTTGTAAAATTCCCAGAAACAACCCCATCAACTCCACCACCACCCCTCAACTCCTTCATCCTCAGCTCCGCTTCTCACTTTGTCACTCTTAAACTTACTATCGACAATTAACTCTTGTGGAAAGCTTAGATTGTACCATTTCTTAAAGGCCATCAGTTTTATGGCTATGTCGATGTTTCTACTCCCATGCCATCACCCACCTTTGATGATCATCCCAATCCTGAATACACTCGTTGGCTTTTACAGGACCAACTCATAATCTCAGCCATCAATTCCTCCTTGTCCGATATAGTGCTAGCTCAAGTACTTGATTGTACTACTTCACATGAAGTTTGGACTACATTACAAAATCTCTATACTGCCCAGTCCTCAGCTCATGTTATCCAAACACAGTTTCAACTTGCTACCCTTAAAAAGGGTTCTGAGTCCATTTCGGAATACTACCACAAAGCAACCTCTCTTGGAGCTGCTGGACATCCTTTATCTCCTTCCCAATTTTCCATTTATTTGTTGGCTGACGTTGGCTCAGATTATGAGTCTATTGTCATTATTATTACCACAAGCTCAGATCCTCTTTCCTCTCATCAGATTTACAGTTATTTGCTTAATCACGAATCACGCTTAACTCATCAAACTCAGTCATTACTTTCAGGTACTAGCCTCCCAGCTCATGCAACCAGCCTTAGAGCACCATCAGCGCCTGGTTATTCAAACAAAGGACGCCACTCAACCTAGCGAGGCGGAAGGCGTGGAGGGCAATCTTCCAAATTTTTTTTTTCCAAACGGCCAGACACACAACCGTTATGTCAAGTCTGTCAAAAACTAGGCCACACTACTCTCTCATATTACCATCGCTTCAACCAATCCTATCAAGCTCCTGCCCCTAACTCACAACCAACTTCACTACTCTACCCCCTGTTATTTCGTCACCAAATCAATGGTTCCCCGACATAGCAGCTACCAACCACTTTACCTCAGATTTCTCAAACCTCAGTTTGGATTCTACACCATATCGTGGCACTGATCAAGTCAGCATTGGAGATGACTCCACTCTTCCCATACAAAATATTGGTTCAAGTCATCTCAACACTTCATTTGGCAAATATCTTCTCCATAAAGTTCTTCATGTCCCTTCAATTACTAAGAACTTACTCTTTGTGCGTCAATTTTGTTTAGATAATTCGATGTATTTTGAATTTCAGTCCTTTTTTTTCTTGTGAATGATTTATGCACTCAAAATACACTTCTTCTGGGACACGTTAAAGATGGTTTGTATGTTCTTCCAGTGACTTTGACTACTTTGGAAGCCTCCAATTCTCGCAATTCTACTGCTCCTCAAGCCTTCCTTGGTGAAAGGACCACCCCACAAATCTGGCATGCCCGTCTTGGGCATCCCTCACGAATCACCTCACTTACACTTAGTTGATTTAAACTTCCCGTTACTAGTAAAATGGCATTGTCACCTTGTTCTGCTTGTTCATAAGCCAAACCTCATGCCCTCCCACACCCCTCTTCCTCGTCTAGATCTCATAAGCTATTTCAACTTATTTTTCTTGATGCATGGGGACCAGCACCTGTGCTACCCTCTTTAGGATGTTGATTTTATTTTTATATAGTGGATGATTTTTCTAAATACATTTGGATGTTTCCTATGCAATCTAAGTCTAATGTTACTTCTATTTTCTTGCCTTCCTTGCATTATGTTAGTAACATCTTCTCTACTAATGTCATTTATGTGCAATCGGATTGGGGTGGAGAATTTCGTCCACTTCACTCCTTACTTGAATCTCTTGGTATTACTCATCGTGTTATTTGTTCATATTCTCATGCTCAAAATGGTAGTGTCGAAAAACGCAATCTTCACATCATTGAGATCGGATTCTCTTTTTTAGCCCATGCTTTTGTTCCTCATACATACTGGGTCAAAGCCTTTCAAACCGCAATGTTTCTCATTAACCGCATGCCCATACCAATTCTTCGAAATTTCTCTTCTTTTCAAACTTTATTCAACCATCCACCAGATTACAAGTTCTTACGAACCTTCGGCACGGCCTGTTGGCCTAATCTAAGGAATTGTCACAAAATTGACTTCCGATCAAAACATTGTGTCTTTATGGACTATAGCCCAGATCACAAAGGCTACTTATGTTTGCACTTACCCACTGACCGCACATATGTTTCTAGTGATGTTAAATTTGTTGAAACTGAATTTCATTTTGCCTCTCAACCCATTCCATCTTCTTTGCCTACCCATTCTCTTCCTTGACCCTCCTCTTCATGTGTCCCCATGTCTAGCCCGGTTTCTCACAATCTTCCGGACCCATCTATCCCAAATACCCTAAGCCCATCACCCAGACCACCTCATTTACCCTTCTCCTCTTCCCCATTGACTCCAAACCCTAACTCTCTCGAATCCTTTTTGCCTCCAACCTCTTCAACTTATAATTCATTCTTAATCCCACAATTTCCTTCACTCGAATCCCTCTCACATTCTACTTCCTCTAACTCCCACTTGGCATCATCTTCTTCTACGTTCTCACAACCTCTTTCACCCGAATCCTTTCCACATCCTATTTCCTCCTCTGACTTCAACTCAACACCGTCTTCCTTTGCTCTTCCATCAGCCAACATTCACCCCATGGTCACTAGATTGAAATCCAATGTTCACCGCCCCTTCCACAGATCTCATGGTACCATACCGTAGCCACCTCCCAAGCCTTCTCTTTCCCTTATCACTTCTTCAAATCCCATACCCGAGGACTCTTATACAGAGGCTTCTAAGTACTCTAAGTGGCGAGCAACAATGGTTGCCAAGTTTTAAGCCTTACTTCAGAATCACACTTGGGTTCTCATTCCTTCTTCTTCAAATCTGAACATACTTGGTTCCAAGTGGGTCCTAAAGACCAACCGTAGGGCTTATGGAACCCTTGAGCGACGCAAGGCTCGTCTTGTGGCCAAGGGCTTCCATCAGCAACATGTCCTTGATTACATAGAGACCATCAGTCTTGTAGTCAAGTTCGTAACCATCTGTCTTATTCTTTCTCTTGTAGTTGCTTCCAAATGGTCGTTGCATCTATTGGACATCCAGAATGCTTTCTTACACAGCGACCTTGAAAAAGATGTCTACATGCAACAATTGCCCGGGTTTGTAAACCCTGATCTTCCCTCTCACATTTGTAAGTTGAAGAAATCTATCTACGCTTTGAAACAAGCCCCTAAGGCATGGTTCTCTAAACTAATTGATAGATTAATTTCTCTAGGTTTTCATAGTTCAAAATCTGATTCTTCATTATTTATTCTACGAAATGCTTCTGATTGTCTCTATGTTCTAGTGTATGTCGATGATATTGTAGTTACTGATTCAAATCAATTGCTCATTTCTGATTTCATCACTGCACTTGGAAAGTATTTTCCTGTCCAGGATCTTGGTCCTTTACACTACTTTTTAGGTATTGAAGTCGCTCAAAATTCCATTGGTTTATTTCTCTCTCAATCAAAGTATATCTCAGATTTGTTAATTCACACTAATATGCATAAATCCAAATCTGTCTTGACACCTATGTCCTCCACTGTTAAACTCACTGCACTTGAAGGTCCTTCTTTTGAGGACCCTAAACTCTACCGTAGTGTAGTTGACAGTCAATACATGGCCTTTACTCGGCCAGACATTTCATTTGCTTGAGTATGTTAATTCATGCATTATCCATGGCTTCTCCATTGGCAGGCTGTGAAAATGATCATTCATTATCTAGACTTTACATAGAATTTTGGTCTAAGTTTTCATTCATCTTCTTCATTAACATTGTCTACTTTCTTTGATACTAATTGGGTCGGTTGCCCGGATGGTCGTAAGTTCACTGGAGGTTTTTGTATTTATTTTGGCTCTCATCTTATCTCTTGGGGTTCTTAGAAACAAATTGTTGGTCCAAAGGGGCTGCAAAACAGAAACAATAGTGAGAGAAAAGTTTGCTTCAAGGTGCGTTACAATGTCGCTTTCTTTAAGACAATATTCGCCCCCACCAATAACGGTATGCACACGGGTTACAAGCGAATTTGCCTCCAAGATACAATGAAGCCCAGAACAAGTCTGTTTGTCTAACCGTGTTATGCACACACGAAATTAGACCCCGAATACCCTCATATTTTTCTATTCAACCAAGAAATTAGAAATCTGTTATCTTGAGAACAAACATATTCTAATAAGTTCTAACAAGTATTGAAGAAGTGAAAATTTTGGGAGAGAGAGAGAATTCGAAATTATTTTAGTGTGTTCTTCAAATGGCAGGCCAATGAGTCTATTTATAGATGACCAAAGGTTGTGAACGAAAAGTTATTACTTTTCGTAATTCTAAAAACTGTTCGGAATAGGTACATATATTATGCATGTTGCCATACGACACAACAGTTGGACTTAGTCCGATGGTCGCCTGGCTTCCGTTTCAACTGGATGGCCCCAGTTCGTATCACTGCGTGCACGCATTGGGTATTTAATTTTTCTTTCCAATGCGTTGCATCGCCTCGCGCATGGAGCCCCTCATCGCAGCGCCTCGTGCATGCCCATGTAGCCCATGCGTTGCTTGCCTTCCGCATGCCTCTAGGAGCTTTGCTTCTCACGTGTAGAGAAATTAAAACCATTTCATCAAAAGGGGTGACTCGAACTCAAGCCTTCAGAGTAATCCAATGGCCCTAACACCACAAAGCCAGTGATTGCCTTATGAAGGCTAATAGACCCAATAATATTATAACCATAAGCTATTGCTTATAAACTTTCCTTAATTCCTCTCTTTCCAAAATAACTCACAACTTCCAAAATAAATCCCCAAAATATTATTAATAATAAATATTATATATATTATTTTGAAAATATTTTCAACAATCCCCCACTATTTTCAAAATACATCTTGGTTAGAATAGGAAAACTTATACATAAATGAAGGTGTCTTTTGGACTTGAACCTTCACATAGTGAAAAATACATCAAAGCTAAGCAAAATGGCATAGTAGACATGCTTTGAACTAGCGATTCGATACGATTGGCCAGATATATCTCACATATAAATTTTCTTCTATTTGGGTAGTTCATAAAAGCCGACACGTGGATTGACTTTGTGTCTATATCCTCGTTTCATGAGCGCTTTAGTGACAAAGCCTAATTCGCATAGGAGGCGGCACCACCCCCGACACTCATATAGGTAGACTTATCGAAAGTGTCATGTAACTAAACATTTTAACATAACCATGTTATAAATCTATTAAGAGCTTATTGCTCAACCTCTCCTTTTCATTACAGTACCAAGCACTTCAAACCTTGGGATGATTAAATTAGTTTGAAAACTAATTTTAATATCACAGTGCTTGCAAATCACGAACATATAATATATTTTGCTCATTGAACTCAAGTCTTGATATGTTCAAGAGTTGAGTCGAGTTTCCATTATTGGTTATTTTATCGTATAGGCTTTAAACCCATCCCCTTTGATGTATTCCACATCAAATCTCTTGCAAGTCCTTTAGTTAACGGATCTGCCAAATTTTGACAAGATCTCACAAAATCAATTGTAATTACTCCATCTGTGAGTAATTGCCTTACATAGCTATGTCGTAAACCAATATGCCTAGACTTGCCATTATATATATGGCTATAGGCCTGCGACAGTGTAGCCTGACTGTCACAGTGCAAAGATATTGGTGGCATTGGTTTTAGCCAAATCGAAATCTCTATTAATAAGTTTCTCAGCCACTCTGCCACTTTGTTACAAGAAACCAATGCTATAAACTCTGCTGCCATGGTAGAGTCAGTTATGCATGTCTGCTTCTTTGATCCCCAGGAGATTGCTCCTCCACCAAGGGTGAATATCCATCCACTGGTTGACTTGTGATCATCATGCTCAGTTATCCAACTGGCATCCGTGTATCCTTCTACTACCGAAGGAAATCCGCTATACTCAATACCATAATTTATGGTATTTCGCAAATATTTGAAAATTCTTTGTACAACTATCCAATGAATATGACTAGGATTACTAGTGTACCTACTAAGTTTGCCCACTGCAAATGCAATATTAGGTCTAGTACACGTCATAGCATATATTAGACAATCAATAACTCTAGCATATTCAATTTGATCCACTGCTCTCCCAGTATTAGGATACAATTTTAAATTTAAATCAAAAGGTGTAGCCATGGGTTTGCAATCAAAGTAATTAAACCTTTTCAATATTTTCTCAATATAATGTGATTGGGTTAGAGTTATACCATTATCATTTCTTATAATTCTAATACCCAAAATCACATTTGCAATACCCAAATCCTTCATATCGAAATTTGATGACAAAAATTTCTTAGTACTTTCAATGCTCATATTATCAGTGCCAAAAATCAACATGTCATCTACATATAAGCATATTATAACACCTTTATTTCCATTGAACTTGCTGTAGACACATTTATCAGATTCATGTATCCTAAAACCATTTTTCACTATAGCTTTATCAAACTTTTCGTGCCATTGTTTTGGTGCTCGTTTAAATCCATAAAGTGACTTAACCAATTTACAAATTTTATGTTCTTGGCCAAGCATGACAAACCTCTCGGGTTGTTCCATATAAATTTCTTCTTCTAATTCACCATTCAAGAAGGCAATCTTAACATCCATTTGAGAGATTTCATACTTGTAGATGGCTGCTAAGGCAATCAAAGTTCTGATAGTAGCAATCCTAGCAACTGGTGCGTAGGTATCAAAATAAATAACCCTGCCTTCTGGGTAAAACCTTTTGCTACTAGTCTTGCCTTAAACTTTTCAATTGTTCCATCTACTTTCAGTTTTCTTTTAAAAGTCCATTTGCAACCAATAGGTGTCGAACCAAGGGATAAATCTACTAATTTACAAGTGTTATTACTCATGATTGAATCCATTTCATCGTTAATAGCTTCTTTTCAAAAAGCTACATCCTGAGACTTCATAGCTTCTTCATACGTCATAGGATCATTCTCAATATTATGTGTAATCATGATTTGGTTACAAGATGAATTTCTTGTACTCTCTACCAAGTACACAATAAAATCTGGTCCAAATGACTTTTCAGTTCTTACTCGTTTACTCCTTCTTGGTTCAAATGGTTCACCAGATTCACCATTATTTTCAAGTGATCTGTCTAATTCCACTATTTTATCATTAAAAAGTGGAATTTCACTGAATCTATTTTCAAAAAATTCAGCATCCCTGGATTCAATCACTGTATTAATATCAACAAAACCGTTAGGTTCCACAACTAGGAATCTAAAGTAACTTTATTTTCTTCCAAACTTATTCTTTCTCTTCCGGTTTTCATATCCAGATTGATTGGGTTGTCCAGTTTTGTGGGTCTTCCATTCCTCTACCATATGCATATTGGAAGTCAAAGAGTCACGCTCTTCTTTACCATCTTTGAGCCTTATTTCCTCTTCTATACGAAAATGTTGGCTTAAATCTTTCAGAAACATTTCCTCCTTTCTATGCTTTAGACTTCTTTTGTAGTCTTTCCATGATGGAGGAAGTTTATCGATAATGGATGAAACCGATATAGAATCATCCATCTTCATATTGTGTTGAGTGAATTGATCAAGAATGTGCATAATTTCATTGAATTGTTCAACAATAGGCCTAGAGCCTACCATTTTATAACTGAAAAATTTGGTAACCAGAAATTTCTTACTTGTAGCATTTTCTAAAAGATACTTAGCCTCAAGTGCGTCCCATAGATCCTTGGCAGTTGCTTTGTTCTGGTAAGCGTCAAACAATGTGTCAAACATGGCATTGCAGATTTAGTTGTCTTGTTCCCACTTGATTCTTGCCCGACTTTGAGCAATTGTCTCATCCTCATTTGCAGACGGCCTAGGAGTGGTTAGAACATACACCACTTTAAGACTGGCCAGGAGAAAGTGCATCTTTTTTTGCCAGCGTCAAAAATTGGCTCCATCAAAACGTTCGAGTTTAACAAAGTCTACAGCAAACTCTCTCAAACTATGTGCCATTAGTAATCTAATATTGTCTTAAGATTTTTGGTCCAAATGGGCTGCAAAACAGAAACAATAGTGAGAGAAAAGTTTACTTCAAGGCGCGTTATAATGTCGCTTTTCTTAAGACAATATTCGCCCCCACCAATAACAGTATGCACACGGGTTACAAGCGAATTTGTCTCCAAAATACAATGAAGCCCAAAACAAGTCTGTTTGTCTAACTGCGTTATGCACACACGAAATTAGACCCCGAATACCCTCAGATTTTGCTATTCAACCAAAAAATTAGAAATTTGTTCTCTCGAGAACAAACAGATTCTAATAAGTTCTAACAAATATTGAAAAAGTGAAAATTTTGGGAGAGAGAGAATTCGAAATTCTTTTTGTGTGTTCTTCAAATAGCAGGCCAATGAGTCTATTTATAGTGACCAAAGGTTGTGAACGAAAAGTAAAGTTATTACTTTTCGTAATTCTGAAAACTGTTCGGAATAGGTACATATATTATGTTTGTTGCCATACGACACAACAGTTGGACTTAGTCCAATGGTCGCCTGGCATCCGTTTCAACTAGATGGCACCAATTCGAATCACTGCATGCGCGCATTGGGTATTTAATTTTTCTTTCCAATGCGTTGCATCGCCTCGCGCATGGAGCCCCTCATCGCAGCGCCTTGTGCACGCCCGCATCAGTGCGTCGCGCCCATGTAGACCATGCGTTGCTTGCCTTCCGCATGCCTCTTGGAGCTTCGCTTCTCACGTGCAGAGAAATTAAAACCGTTTCGTCAAAAGGGGTGACTCAAACTCAAGCCTTCAGAGTAATCCAATGGCCCTAACACCACCAAGCCAGTGATTGCCTTATGAAGTCTAATAGACCCAATAATATTATAACCATAAGTTATTGCTTATAAACTTTCCTTAATTCCTCTCTTTCCAAAATAATTCACAACTTCCAAAATAAATCTCCAAAATATTATTAATAATAAATATTATATATATTATTTTGAAAATATTTTCAACAACCCACAATTGCTCGATCTTCTACTGAAGCCAAATACAAGGCAGTAGTTAACACTACTTGTGAACTTCTTTGGCTACAATCTCTCTTAAAAGAACTAGGCATCTTTCTTAGAGATCTACCAATTTTGTGGTGTGACAATTTGGGTGCTACTTACTTAACTGTCAATCCTATTTTGCTAAGCATGTTGAGTTAGATTATCATTTTGTTATAGATCGTGTGACAGTTAAATCTCTTAAAGTTTCATTTGTCTCTAATAAGGATCAACTTGTAGATATCTTCACCAAGCCTTTAACTTTAGCTCGGTTTCTAGGTCTATTCAACTACGATCAAGCCTCTGCAAGCTTCTCAGTGGCAACATCATTGGGAAGATCAAGTCCATGAGGTATTTTTCCAGGATAGTTAGTCATCGAGGAAGCTGACCCCATCATACTGCAGAAACAAAGAGTCAGAAGATGATTAAGCTAGAATATGGATGCTACATTTTGAAAATGAATATGCTCACCTCCTATCTATGAAGACCATTGAACGGAGCTCACAATTGGCAAAACTGCACAATCACATTGTATTTTATGTAATTAGTCACGGTACTAGGTTTGTATTAGTAAAAAATCTTTATAACCAATAAATATGAAGGGAGTTCGAAGGTCAAAGTAACCCGTGAGAGACTGAGACGTGAAGTATGAACATGATATCACCTAAACCCTATCTCGATAAATAGGGGAAAATCATTGCTCTAGAAAATATGATCTACTTTGAATGATCATAGAATTCACAATCCAAGTCATACAAGTAAAACCATACTACTGAGGGGACAAGAACGCCTGCCATGACAGTGTCTCGTCAGAATAGAGAATCTAACAAAGAAATTTAAGTGAACAAATAGATAAATAGAAGTTTCTCAGACTCAAGAAATGACTCAAGATTTTAGATTTTTTTTTTAACTCGAAGAGATTAGCAATAAAATGTTAGAAAGAAACATCTCTAATTCTGAAATGTAATTAAAAAAAATGCAAAATGATTTGATGTAAATGCTGTCAAGTGAATAGAGAAAAAATAGAGATAGAGAACGTTTATATTTTAAACCCGAGAAATATGTCTACTAAAATGTTTTATATATGTGTGTGCGCGTGTGTGAATGCAGTACTTACTTTGCGCATATTTCACTCTTAACAATTGGATGACAATCATTTCCAAAAGAGCTTAGGGTATGAAACAAGAATCCACTGTGGGTCACAATTGCAATCTCCTTCTCTTCACGAGTCCACAACCTGGGCCAATTGAGAAACAATGAAAAGAAAAGAAATAATTTTGGGGTATGTTCATGGCCATACTTGCAACCAGATGATAGCGAAAGCGATCAAAATGTCTACAGAAATCCCACTCAACCAGGATAAAAGGTGGAAACTGGAAAGGATATACCCATGTGGAAAAATTGATCTCATAAGCAATAACCAAGCGTTTATCTGCCATTGTAAGGGAATCATCCCAAATATTGATCCATACATCTGAAAACACTAGCATATTTTAAGAGAAAAAAAGAAAGAAAGATAATATTACACAAGTGACTTCATATGTATGTAAGACACTAACATGCATGTATTACGTATTGGGACTCATTGCAGAACACAAACAATATCTTCTTTTTTTTCCTTTTAAAAGAAGGTGAACTTGGATCCATGAAAGATCAAGATCCCATTGACATGGGACGACCATGCCAGCTAATAAGAAAAAACGGAATATTCCTTTTAATAAACCAATTTGTCGAAAGATAGAGCATGTTTGAAAACCCATGGCCGATCTCAAACACGATAAAGTAATTTGTAAGGTGAATGAGCACAAATTAGTGCTTCTTTAGTTTTAAAAGACGGGCAATTCCAAAGTTTGGAACTTTTTTGGCCATACAAAATCTCAACAAGCATTGCTTGTTGATTGTTACTTTGGTTAACAGAACTTCAATTTTCTGGGAAACGGAAGGAAAAGGCAGTTACCATTTCAAAAACTTCTGTCCCCTATCAGCAACTTCCTCATCCGTCTCTCTAATGTTAGGCTTCCACAAAATGTCATCATCATTTTCCACCTGAACAAGAATTACAACATGAATAAATAATAAACATGATTGAATTGAAGACAAGGTAAACGACTCAATAGCATTTGGAAATGACCGTCAAAAGCCACCCGTTGGCATTATAAAGCCCCAATTCTGGTAATTTACTTACCAGTGAAAAATCAATTGCAGGAAAAAGTGGGCGATATTCCCTAATGCTTTGCCTCTTATCACATGGATGAACTCCCTGTAGTGAAAAGAAAACACACGCAAGTACAAATTGAGCTGACAACTAATAACCAATTAATGGGAAAAAAGGGGAGGGACTATCATTTGCCACAATTTTGATTCACTTCTTGTTAATAATTGGATAAGTACTAAGATGTATATTACAAATGCGATAACTTTGTGAACATTCATGCCAATATACATGCAGAAAAGGGCCCTACAATATCTTTGCGCTTGGGGCAATGACGCAGCTAGTGAGGTTCTAACCGAGGAGCGTCTATTGCTGGTTGAAAACTATTTCCAAACCCCTTCTTAGGCCTGGGTTCGTCCCTGGCCTTCGAGAATTTCTGGAAGGGCTCCCCTCTGGGGTAAAGCCCTACAAAAAAAAAAAAAAAATCCATTAGATGTAATGTGGCATACCAAACGTTCACGGCAAAGCTCTACGGCTACAAACGGTGGGCGATTTAGACTTGAAATTGCAGGATGGCCACTGTTCCCTGTATTTGCAACCATTAGAGGAGGTACATTTACCCCATCTGTGTATGCTTCAGCTTCACCACCAAAGACTCCAACTGCTGTTTGCATGGTCCTGCAGTGAACCATTGTTACTCATGAATTATAATTAAGAATTAAAGCAATTTAAACATGTAGACCCAATTTGTTTGGTGAGGAACATGCCAAGTCATCTAAACCAAAAGCCCCTCAGGGAATAGAGATTCAGAAAACGATTAAAAATAATAAATGACCTTTGGCCTTTTACATACCATTTCTTCGTGCGTCTTAAAAGTTATGAAGCATGAATACCTAAAAGACCTAGGAGATGGACTTAGAAATGGCTGGATACATGCTTGTACACTAAATAAATATTTTTAGTTTCAGATTGGGGGAATATGGCTGTTGGCAGAACTTTTAAATACATAGTATTCAAGTTAGAAGCCAGACAAGCATCTTAATGGTTTACATATCACATAGAAATTTGATTAGCCATAGGGCTGGAAATGTACAACAAGATATGTTACGTATGTATATATCTCAGGGGTTTGAGTCATGAACCTGAGGCAATGGGTTTTTACTTGAAAATATTTCTTAGAATCTGCCTACTGGTGCTAGAATGACCTTGATTTCTTTTTTTAGCACAACCTGGACCTAATAATGGCAGGTTAAACAGCTCTCATAAACAAATAACCCTAGAAAAGCGGATCACTGAAACCGCACGAATTCTTCACCACTTGATTCTAGCGGTAATAATAATGCTTATACATTGCGTCAGAATCCAGTGGTGAGCATAGTGGAGGTGGTCTGCACCATTTGCACGGCATTAAGCAGATAGGAAAAGATATAAAATAAAAAATAGGAGGCAGCAAAATTGCAGTGACTTTTACCTTAACAATGGGGAAACAATGACTAGGTCGATGCTTTTGGAAATCCCACATGCTTGAACATGCTTGCGCAGATTATGAAGCTGTCATGGCACCACGAAATCATTCCATGACATCACTTTTACTATTATATGGGAGAATATGATATCTAATACAAGATATAAGCAGGACACGAAAGTTTAAAAATCAAGCCTATGTGCGACAAAACTTACAAGTTTTATCCAGTTTCCTATCAGAGTAATTCTTATTTTATTTTACCGTTGCAAGTTAATACAAGATGACCATGGCTTTCTACCTAAAAATTAGTTATATAAAAGTTTCCATAGCAGAATACTTCATCGACAACATAGATGCAATGAACTAACAATTAGAACATAATTAATCAGCAACTACCTGCTTCCAGCCAAGAGGAGATAGTTGTGCATCAAAAAAATCATAAGATAAGTATGCATCATGGTTTTTCTCCCCTTCCACGTTGTGAATCCCTTGGGCATGCCTTACCTGTAGACATGGCTTGATAAGACTAATATGCTTTTTAAAGAACAAATAAGACAATAAATAATCTCCAAAAATAATGCATACAAGTGTCAAGCGTACAACCATAAATCTTCTCCACTAATAATAATGAATAGAATGGAAAATTTTCCACAAACCAGGTGAAGAGTCTTGCAACGATGCAACGGGTAGAGACTTTGACCGCCAGTGGAATCCATGTCTGTGGTCATAAAAGAAAACAACCAACATAAAATCATAAGATCATCCCCTTTAAAAAAATACATAAAAAAATGTGGCCTCCACTAAAGGTGATAACCATGTGACAAATTTGTGCCTACTTGGTTTGTCCTGAAGAAGCTAATCAAGAATATTGTTCATAGACAAGTGCTCAAGTACTATCTAACACAATGTTTTAACAAAGGCGAGAATAGAGACCAAAAGCAATGGCAAAAGTTACAATGGCAACATTGGAATCGATGCTTTGGTATGTGATAAAGCTAACAAAAGATATCCATGTGATGCCCCTAAAGCATACGCAACAAGTGATCCATATAAGATTCCAACGGAACGAGTTTGGCATCAAAAGTATATATGCCAGAATAATCCCTAGAAATGTTCTAATAAAAAAGCATATACCAAAATAATCTCCAAAAGCGTTCACAATTTGACCACGTTGAGGTAGAAACCACAAAAAAAAAAAGGAGGACAAATAAAACAATAACAATAACGTCAAGATTAACGATATAAAAAGTAAAAATAGATAAATATTTTGATCTTATCAAGCTTAAAAAAAACAGGGGGCGGGTCGAGCACTTCGAGGGGAACTTGCCTCCACAACTTGCTCATAGCAATCGAGTGAAAAAAACTCTTCAGGATGATTTGACGTACGGCATCTACAGGGAATTTATAGAAGCTAAACTATATCAGTGTGGAAACAAGATCAAGACTGAGCCTAGCAATCCAGGAAACTTTAAAATCAAGGCAGAATCAAGCTAAACAAGGAAGGGAATCGAGGTTATTCGCAGGGATCATATCGTAGTTGGATAAACTAATCGGTTTGAACAAAGCATGGATAATTATCAATTACTACCAGCAACCACGAACTTAATGAAATGCAGCACCACCGACTCCTACTATAAATCCAAACAACGTAATCAAATTAATAAATGATATTAAAAGAAAAATATTTGCCAAACCTTCAGGCAAATCTTAGCACAAGCATCGTCACGCATATAACAAGCCAAAACGGTAAATTCCCTAATCACAAACACATTTCAAGCACCAAATAATCGGAAAACAAATCAGAACTGAGTCGATAGCCAAAGAAGCGAATCGGCGCTAACAATCCAAACATAGAGAGATTTGCGAATCAGACCTGAGAGAGCAGAGAAGCAAGTTCGAAAGTGTCGGTGAAGCACACAATAATATAATAAAAATTACAATCAAATTAAAATAAAAACGAAGTCAACGAAGTCAGTTTAGATTGAATCACAGAAACATCACTTTCTTTAAAAATATTTAAGTCTTTTATTATATACAAAGTGTCAAATTATTCGATATAATAAAATTTATCTTGACAGAACTCTTCTAAAATATAACAATCTAACTAATCATTATATTATATAACTTGAACTAACTCTACATAAATAGTTGAGTCTAAAACTACACTTAAAGAACACTTTTTTATTATCTGAAAGACCTCTCCAAAAAATATATACACACTTTATCTTTCTCTTTTTCAAAAGAAAAATATACTAACTTCGTACGTACCGAAAAGAAAAAATATTACCCTTGAATCACACCCACTCACTGGATGCTAACCTCCATTCAATTTAAAACAATTCAAAATACACTCGTAATTGTGCAAAGAAATGGTGAATAAAGTAACGTATTTTCAAGAAACGGCACAATAAATAATTAGCCACTACCAAATTAAAAAGAAAAAACCAACGAATGAAACTTATGGACCGTTAACTAAGAGCCGGTAAGAAATTAACTGATAAAATTAACAAAAAATCTAAATAATTTCTTATTATTTACACAACCTTCACACATTATACTTTTTTAAATTTTTATTATTATTTTCTTTTATCAAATATTTAATATATGAATAATGAATAAAAAAATTGAATTAGTTTAAAAATAATAAACTCAAAAAAAATTTTAAAAAATTTTAAAAATTTTAAAAAAATATAATGTGTGAAGGATGAGAGATTGTATAGCATTGCTCATTAATTAAAGTTCAAACGGCTTGATTGTAAAACGGACAATAATAAGCATTTAAAAAAACAATTGTGCAACTGAAACATTAAATTCAACCAATTTAAAGAGATAAACGTAATTAATAAAAATTATTTATTAAAAAATACCAACATTCCGCCATTATGTTTTTAATAAAATAAAAATAAATAAATAAGAGAGATATTTTTAGATAAATAAGGATTATTATGTATCATAAAAGTGTGCTCTATATTGAATTCTCACTTAGTGAAATAATAAACTTTATTCTAGAGTCAATAGTGGTCTCAAACTTAAACTATGACTGCTTATGAAAAATGAGTTTTAATCTAGCCAGCACATTAATCAAACATGTGTTAACATGAGTTTTATAAGTCAGCACATTACAATCTTGTATTAATCTCGGTTTCACAAGTGTATTTGAGAATAAACACAAATCACATAGAGAGCGGCCCCACTCCCACGCTCATATAAGTGAAATCTGTCAAGAATGCTCCTGTAATTTTTTACACCCTACTCATAAGAGTTACAAAATTTCATTATGAGTTTCTCAAAAAACTCATCCTCTAAAATATTACAGGATAAATGCACTCACATCATAAGAATGAGAAATAAAATAAATAGAGTATTTTTTACTACCATCATATTATTCGTTTTTTCCATTAAACTCAAATCTCAGAATCTCTGGTCTCCAAGTTAGGTATCCTCATACATGCCTCTTAAATAATGGATTTTAATCTCATTTCTCTCGATGTATTTCAAACTATTTTTCTTGTCAAAACTTTGTTTAGTGGATCTGCATTAACAACACTATCAGTAAAAAAAAAAAATCTCAGTACTATGTTTTTCTTCTAAAAGATCTGGATTTACCAATATAATAACAGTTTTTTTTTTTTTTTTTGTACTCTACTAATTGTAGTAGTATTATCACAATAAATTAATTGATTTTTTCCGCAAGGGAATAAATCTCATCAAATTTACTTTTCTATTGAGGCCAAAGCAGTTCAACTTCATCGTTGACTTGAAGAAAAAAAAAATACGGCAGCTTAAAGCGATAATCAATAAAATCTTAAAATGCTAATATTTATTCATGCATCCAAACTTATGATTTATCTCAGGATAACGAAACCAAATCTCAACATTAAAAACTTTCGGTTATGGCACTAAAACCCAAATTAATACCAAACGTTTCTTGAACAAACCAAATGGCAACTAATAGATTAGACGCATCTCATGTAATAATGGAAAAGTTTTTCCGTAAAGGTATATCTGTTACCGGGGAGTCAACCAATTATAACTTCACTTCCAAAAACTAAAAGAATTGAAAAAACGTTGGAGCCAAATATTTTTTTTTAAATATTTTTTTTTAAAAACTTGACCCCCACTAATTTTTAGAATTAAAAAGAAATTTTCTAAAAAAAAAAAATTACTCAAAAAACACTTTATTCCAATATGAAAAAAAAAATGGACTACTATTTTTTTATTCCATATATATGAAAGACATAAACATGTGTGTCAAAATATTTAAAATAATGCACATAAAAAGAAACATATTATGTTTTATCCTCAATATTCAATTTAAACATTACATCACAAGCATAGCTCTTGCCCACAAAATTCCATTTTTTGTAATTACATAGTATGTTTAAATTGCCCACAATATTCAATTTAAGCATCACGTTTAGAGGTGAATTTCAGCTCAACCTCATCACTTCAAAAAACATTTGTTTTACTTGAATCATCAAGCATAATAGTTTTCTCTTCTTCAAAGGGAGTAAAATTTTTGAACCAATTTTTATCATAGCAGACATGCCTATTGACACCAGAATCTGCCAACCACCTTTCAACAAATTGAACCATGTTAATGTCTGTGATCATTGCTACAAATGGCTCTTCCATTACGTTAACTTGAAGATTATTTTCTCACTTTTGGAACCTACAAATTCGAGCAAAGTGCCCAATTTTGTCATAGACAAAACAAGCTTGATTTTGTGAAGGGGTTCTTGGTTCTTATCATTTTGGCTTTGAAAGCCCTTTTTGTGAGGTCTACTAAATTTTTTGAAATATTTTCTTTGCGGCTTTAAAAAACTATTTCTTGTATTTTGACATTTGGGCAAGGTACCATTTTCAAAAATTAAGTTTATATTTTTCATGGTATCTTCATTACCATTTTGAAACACCAAATCATCTTGACCTCTAACTTCCTCCTCTACACGAATATGTGTTATTAACGTCTCCAATGATGTCTCCTTTTGTTTATGACTCATCGACTTTTGAAACTCTCTCCACGAAGGTGGTAACTTGTCGATGATGCCCCAAATAATTAGATTGTCTCCAATCTTAATGTCTTTGGATCTAACTCCAGTTACAACCATTTGAAAATCTTGAGCTTGTTCTGCAACGGATTTTCCATCTACCATTTGATATCGAAAGAAGTGACTTGCCGCATATTTCTTCGCTACGGCTTCTTCCGCATCATATTTACTCTGTAAAGCTTTCTAAACTTTCTTTGTAGATGTGTAAGTAGTATTGTAGTAATCATAAAATTGATCAGCAAGACAATTTAAAAGATAGCATCGACAGTTATACTCATCTTTGGTATATTTTTCAATCTTTTCTTCGTGAGCTTTCACTTGTGCTTCAATTGTGTTCTCGGTAGTGATCTTGCTCGAATTCTTTGCAGTGAGAACATAAGAAACGTTGAGAAGACTTAGATAGAAGAGCACTTTGCATTTCCATCTCTTGAAATAAGCTCATTTGAACCAAAAGAACTTGTTGAGATCTCCAATATTTTCCGTAAATTTTTTAGTTGTAGGCTCCATGTCTAAATCTTCTTAAAATTGTTGGTGAAATATATAATAATATAATAAAAATTACAATGAAATTAAAATTAAAACGAAGTCAGTTTGGACTGAGACACGGAAATATCACTCTCTTTAAGGAGATTCAAACTCTTTGCGGTGTACAAAGCCTCAAATTAACCGGTACAACAGAACTCATCTTGACTTGACTCATTCAAGATATAATAGCCCAACTAATCGTCGTATAGCCCAAACTAACTCTGCACAAATAATTGAGCCTAAAGTTCCACTCAAAAAGCATATTTCTATTATCTAAAAGATCTTTCAAAGAAATATATACTAACTTCGTACGTACCGAAAAGAAAAAGTACTACCCTTGAATCACACCCACTCACTAGATGCCAACCTCCATTCAATTTAAAACAATTCAAAATACACTCGTAATTGTGCAAAGAAATGGTGAATAAAGTAACGTATTTCCAAGAAACGGCACAATGAACAATCAGCCACTACCAAATTAAGAAGAAAAAACCAATGGCTGAAACTTATGGACCAAAGAGTCGGTAAGAAATTAACTGATAAAATTTAAAGTTCAAACGGCTTGATGGTAAAGCGGATGATAATGAGCATTTAAAAAACAATTGAGCAACTGAAACATTAAATTCAACCAATTTAAAGAGATCAACATTATTGATAAAAACTATTTATTCAAAAATACCAACATAAAGCGAGAAGGACGCTCGGGAGATCTCTCTCGCTGTTAGAACACTGTCATCGCTAAATCTGGGTAGTACTTACTCTCGCTATCAGAACACTGTCATCGCTAAATCTGGATGGTACTTACTTAACTGTCAATCTTATTTTGCATTCATGTACTAAGCATGTTGAGTTGGATTATTATTTTGTTAGAGACCGTGTGGCAGCTAAATCTCTTCAAGTTTCATTTGTCTCTAGTAAGGATCAACTTGTATAAATCTTCACCAAGCTTTTAACTTTAGCTCGATTTATTCAACTACGATCAAGTCTCACAATATGTCATGTGGTGCTTGAATCGCAGGGGACTTTTAAGGCAATAGCTGCTGCAATACCAAATTAGAAGAATAAGAAGGAGCAGCTCGCATATAGTCTAGAAGATTCTGGACTGATTCTGAAATAACAGAATATGTTCTAGTGGTCCAAAGTTTGTTTGTAAATTCCAAATGAAATTTCTATAAATGTAATTTCAAATGCTTTGAGACAATTTGTATAAATAGGGCTTAAAGGGTCTTTGTATTGTAAGAGAAGAAAACTAATACACGAAAATTCTTTCAGAGTAGAATACTCAAAGAGGCATTTTCTCAAACACTTTGTTTGCATCCTTTCAATTTTCCTCATTAAATTGTTTGCATCCTTTCAATTTTCCTCATTAAATTGAGTTGAGTGAGATAAAATAGATAAAAATTAAAAATAAAATAAAATATTATTAGCATATTACTTTTAATATTATTTTTGTTCCTAAATTTAAAAAAGTTAAATTATTTATTGTATTTTATTTGAAAATTTAGAAAAATTGTAATTATTAGATGTGATTGGATGAGTGGAGATACTTTCCGAATCAATACAAGGCCTAAGACCCCCCATTTGGATGTTGAGATGAGATAAAATTTTTCTCATCTCATCTCGACATCCAAATAGAACTCAAATACAAAATAATTTTTAATTTCAGTTGTTAAACTCCTAATCAAAACATAAAAAATACACAACTTTTTCAAATTTCAAAACAACAATTATATTTAAAAAATTATATTCAAACAATTTTTTAACTTTATAATATTTTTATTCAATTTTTTTTCTCTCATTTCTCAAAATCCAATAAAACATTTTAACTCAAAACATTTCACTACTATTTACAAATCATATATATCACTATTATTCATATATATTCTGAAATATTAAGTGTCCAAACGAGCCTTAAAGGTTGCTTGCCCCAAACACGACATAGCATGCCATCCATACAAGTGGAAACCAAGGAAGAACAGCGTCACTTTGAAAAAACAAAAAATCAGAAAGTGAGGGACAGGGAGGGAGAGGCCCAATGTTTAACGATAAAAGACTACATAACAAATAAATGATATTGAAACAGAAACCTCACTGTATGTTCATGTTCCGAAGTAAAAAACAGCAATCTTCCATGGCCCCAATAGAAAGCTAAATAAAGTATAATAAACCCAATGTGTTCACATCTTCATCTGAAAAAGAATCGGCATGACAACTCTGGTATAGGCTTTAGATCTACCTATTCCAAGAAAAATGAATCATGAAATCATCCAACAGAGCCATCGAACTTGCTAAAAATGGATACCTTGTCTTCTGTAGAAATATATTAACTATGGAAGTGCCTCAACAAACACTTGAATCATATATCACATGTATTGTGTCTATTCCTTCTTGGTCATTGTTCTTATACGCTATAGTTAGTTTGCAAGTCCTTCCTCTGGAAGCTTCTCAGTGGCAACATCACTGGGAAGATCAAGTCCATTAGGTATTTTTCCAGGATAGTTAGTCGTCGAGGAAGCTGACCCCATCATACTGCAGAAACAAAGAGTCAGAAGATGATAAAGCTAGAATATGGATGCTACATTTTGAAAATGAATATGCTCACCTCCTATCTATGAAGACCATTGAACGGAGCTCACAATTGGCAAAACTGCACAATCACATTGTATTTTTTTATGTAATTAGTCACGGTACTAGGTTTCTATTAGTAAAAAAATCTTTATAACCATTAAGTATGAAGGGAGTTCGAAGGTCAAAGTAACCCGAGAGAGACTGAGACGTGAAGTATGAACATGATATCACCTAAACCCAATCTCGATAACTAGGGGAAAACCATTGCTCTAGAAAATATGATCTACTTTGAATGATCATAGAACTCACAATCCAAGTCATACAAGTAAAACCATACTACTGAAGGGACAAGAATGCCTGCCATGAGGATGTCTCACCAGAATAGAAAATCTAACCAAGAAAGTTAAGTGAACAAATAGATAAATAGAAGTTTCTCATACTCAAGAAATGACTCAAGAATTTAGATTTTTTTTTTTTTAACTCAAAGAGATTAGCAATAAAATGTTTGAAAGAAATCATCTCTAATTCTGAAATGTAATAAAAAAAAATGCAAAATGAATTCATGTAAATGCCATCAAGTGAATAGAGAAAAAATAAAGAGAGAGAGAGAGAACCGGGGGGGGGGGGTTGAATACATGGCTAGATAGCAAATTTGAATACATGGCTAGATAGCAAATTCAGCAGAAGGCATAGTGCGTTATATTTTAAACCCGAGAAATATGTCTACTAAAATGTTTTATATATGTGTGTGCGCGTGTGTGAATGCAGTACTTACTTTGCGCATATTTCACTCTTAACAATTGGATGACAATCATTTCCAAAAGAGCTTAGGGTATGAAACAAGAATCCACTGTGGGTGACAATTGCAATCTCCTTCTCTTCACGAGTCCACAACCTGGGCCAATTGAGAAACAATGAAAAGAAAAGAAATAATTTTGGGGTATGTTCATGGCCATACCGGCAACCAGATGATAGCGAAAGCGATCAAAATGTCTACAGAAATCCCACTCAACCAGGATAAAAGGTGGAAACTGGAAAGGATATACCCATGTGGAAAAATTGATCTCATAAGCAATAACCAAGCGTTTATTTGCCATTGTAAGGGAATCATCCCAAATATTGATCCATACATCTGAAAACACTAGTATATTTTAAGTGAAAAAGATAGAAAGATAATATTACACAAATGACTTCATATGTATGTAAGACACTAACATGCATGTATTACGTATTGGGACTCATTGCAGAACACAAACAATATTGCTTTTTTTTTTTCCTTTTAAAAGAAGGTGAGCTTGGATCCATGAAAGATCAAGATCCCATTGACATGGGACGACCATGCCAGCTAATAAGAAAAAACGGAATATTCCTTTTAATAAACCAATTTTGTCGAAAGATAAGAGCATGTTTGAAATCCCATGGCCGATCTCAAACATGATAAAGTAATTTGTAAGGTGAATGAGCACAAATTAGTGCTTCTTTAGTTTTAAAAGACGGCAATTCCAAAGTTTGGAACTTTTTTGGCCATACAAAATCTCAACAAGCATTGCTTGTTGATGTTACTTTGGTTAACAGAACTTCAATTTTCTGGGAAACGGAAGAAAAAGGCAGTTACCATTTCAAAAACTTCTGTCCCCTATCAGCAACTTCCTCATTCGTCTCTCTAATGTCAGGCTTCCACAAAATGTCATCATCATTTTCCACCTGAACAAGAATTACAACATGAATAAATAATAAACATGATTGAATTGAAGACCAGGTAAACGACTCAATAGCATTTGGAAATGACCGCCAAAAGCCACCCGTTGGCATTATAAGGCCCCAATTCTGGTAATTTACTTACCAGTGAAAAATCAATCGCAGGAAAAAGTGGGCGATATTCCCTAATGCTTTGCCTCTTATCACATGGATGAACTCCCTGTAGTGAAAAGAAAACACACGCAAGTACAAATTGAGCTGACAACTAATAACCAATTAATGGGAAAAAAGGGGAGGGACTATCATTTGCCACAATTTTGATTCACTTCTTGTTAATAATTGGATAAGTACTAAGATGTATATTACAAATGCAATAACTTTGTGTACATTCATGCCAATATACATGCAGAAAAGGGCCCTACAATATCTTTGCGCTTGGGGCAATGACGCAGCTAGTGAGGTTCTAACCGAGGGGCGTCTATTGCTGGTTGAAAACTATTTCCAAACCCCTTCTTAGGCCTGGGTTCTGGAAGGGCTCCCCTCTGGGGTAAAGCCCTACAAAAAAAAATATCCATTATATGTAATGTGGCATACCAAACGTTCACGGCAAAGCTCTACGGCTACAAACGGTGGGCGATTTAGACTTGAAATTGCAGGATGGCCACTGTTCCCTGTATTTGCAACCATTAGAGGAGGTACATTTACCCCATCTGTGTATGCTTCAGCTTCACCACCAAAGACTCCAACTGCTGTTTGCATGGTCCTGCAGTGAACCATTGTTACTCATGAATTATAATTAAGAATTAAAGCAATTTAAACATGTAGACCCAATTTGTTTGGTGAGGAACATGCCAAGTCATCTAAACCAAAAGCCCCTTGGGGAATAGAGATTCAGAAAACGATTAAAAATAATAAATGACCTTTGGCCTTTTACATATCATTTCTTCGTGCGTCTTAAAAGTTATGAAGCATGAATACCTAAAAGACCTAGGAGATGGACTTAGAAATGGTTGGATACATGCTTGTACACTAAATAAATATTTTTAGTTTCAGATTGGGGGAATATGGCTGTTGGCAGAACTTTTAAATACATAGTATTCAAGTTAGAAGCCAGACACGCATCTTAATGATTTACATATCACATAGAAATTTGATCAGCCATAGGGCTGGAAATGTACAACAAGATATGTTACGTATGTATATATCTCAGGGGTTTGAGTCATGAACCTGAGGCAATGGGTTTTTACTTGAAAATATTTCTTAGAATCTGCCTACTGGTGCTAGAATGACCTTGATTTCTTTTTTTAGCACAACCTGGACCTAATAATGGCAGGTTAAACAGCTCTCATAAACAAATAACCCTAGAAAAGCGGATCACTGAAACCGCACGAATTCTTCACCACTTGATTCTAGCGGTAATAATAATGCTTATACATTGCGTCAGAATCCAGTGGTGAGCTTAGTGGAGGTGGTCTGCACCATTTGCACGGCATTAAGCAGATAGGAAAAGATATAAAATAAAAAATAAAAAATAGGAGGCAACAAAATTGCAGTGACTTTTACCTTAACAATGGGGAAACAATGACTAGGTCGATGCTTTTGGAAATCCCACATGCTTGAACATGCTTGCGCAGATTATGAAGCTGTCATGGCACCACGAAATCATTCCATGACATCACTTTTACTATTATATGGGAGAATATGATATCTAATACAAGATATAAGCAGGACACGAAAGTTTAAAAATCAAGCCTATGTGCGACAAAACTTACAAGTTTTATCCAGTTTCCTATCAGAGTAATTCTTATTTTATTTTACCGTTGCAAGTTAATACAAGATGACCATGGCTTTCTACCTAAAAATTAGTTATATAAAAGTTTCCATAGCAGAATACTTCATCGACAACATAGATGCAATGAACTAACAATTAGAACATAATTAATCGGCAACTACCTGCTTCCAGCCAAGAGGAGATAGTTGTGCATCAAAAAAATCATAAGATAAGTATGCATCATGGTTTTTCTCCCCTTCCACGTTGTGAATCCCTTGGGCATGCCTTACCTGTAGACATGGCTTGATAAGACTAATATGCTTTTTAAAGAACAAATAAGACAATAAATAATCTCCAAAAATAATGCATACAAGTGTCAAGCGTACAACCATAAATCTTCTCCACTAATAATAACGAATAGAATGGAAAATTTTCCACAAACCAGGTGAAGAGTCTTGCAACGATGCAACGGGTAGAGACTTTGACCGCCAGTGGAATCCATGTCTGTGGTCATAAAAGAAAACAACCAACATAAAATCATAAGATCATCCCCTTTAAAAAAATACATAAAAAAAATGTGGCCTCCAGTACTAAAGGTGATAACCATGTGACAAATTTGGGCCTACTAGGTTTGTCCTGAAGAAGCTAATCAAGAATATTGTTCATAGACAAGTGCTGATCAAGTACTATCTAACACAATGTTTTAACAAAGGCGAGAATAGAGACCAAAAGCAATAGCAAAAGTTACAATGGCAACATTGGAATCGATGCTTTGGTATGTGATAAAGTTAACAAAAGATGTCCATGTGATGCCCCTAAAGCATACGCAACAAGTGATCCATATAAGATTCCAACGGAACGAGTTTGGCATCAAAAGTATATATGCCAGAATAATCCCTAGAAAGTAGGGGTGGCCTCCGACTCCGACGGAGTCGGAGTTGTCATTTCCGACCTCCGACACCAACAAAAGTCGGAGCCAAAGTTCCCCTCCGACTCCGACTCCGAACGTAGTCGGAGTCCGATTCCGATTCCGATTCCGACCTCCGACCTCCGATCGGAACTCCGAACGTCCGATCGGAACTCCGACTGGAGGTCGGAGGGAGTTCCGAACGGAGGTCGGAGCTCCGACTCCGAACTCAATTTCAGATTTTTTTATTTATTATTATTTAAATTTTGTTGTTCAATTTCGTTTCAGATAGTGGGCAACATATATATATTTTTTTAAAAGTGAACCATCTACAAATATTTGGTTTATAAGAGTTTTCAATAATTTAAATATTCGTTCTGATTTTGTTACTGAATTTTGATTATATCTTTAATTTGTTTTATGTCCGCCTGAAATTTAGCATTAAAAGTGCTCATGACTCATGAGTTGAAAATTACACAAATTTAAAATTTTATAGAAAAGAATGATGGTACGAATTTGTATAATTCGATTAATTTCAGTTTGATAATAAATTATAAACTTTTGAGAGAGGATGGATAAGTACTAATAGAAACTATAGAATAAAGAGTACTTATCCCACGTATTTGCTCGGGATATAAGTACATAAATATAACTATATAAATAGTTTAAAAAGTAAATAACATGTATGATGCAGCCATAAGTTATAACAGTCTCATTTATAACGTAATAACAATATGACTCAGTCTTGAAATATAACTACATAAAAATTAAACACGGGTTTCACTCAAACCCCAATGTTCCATTGGTCACGCCTGAAATGAAGATAGAAAGTAGCAATCAATAGATGAAAAAAAATTGATAATAAAAAATTATATACGGTAAAAGAATAATTTGATTCTTACCAAGAAAGGAGGTTCTCTCAACTCCATCCCAACTCTCAAGTAGCGTCCGTTCCAAACTCTCAATCATCGGTAATTATGTTAGGGTTCACAATTAGATCTATAAAATCATAAAAAGTAGAAGTTAGAAACATTAAAAATAATTAAATCATCATTTAAAAGCATATAAACTTACCCGATTCAAGCCTATAGCTCTCGGCATCAACGCCAACGGTATCTAGTCCAATGGGCATTTCACTTATCCAATTCTGTGTGCAAACGAGGGCCTCCACGGTTGACGGTGACAATGAACTCCGATAAGCATCCAACACGCGACCTCCAGTGCTAAATGCCGACTCTGAGGCAACCGTAGTGACAGGAATGGCTAGCACATCTCGGGCCACACGGGAAAGGACTGGATACTTGGTGGAATTAACTTTCCACCAAGTTAATAACTGAAATACATCACTAGGTGCCTCGACAGCTTCCATAAAATATCGTTCAACCTCAAATGTACAATGCATAATATTCCTTGTTGACATGAGTTGATGATACTGCCGTATGACACGATTGCCTCTAACCCCTACAGATGGGTCAGTATCACCTGAGGAAACTGTCGATCCTGTCGGCCTCGAATGTGAGGAGCTACCAACTGCGGATGAAGGCTGAGCACTAGTACTGTAGTGATGATATAAGTCATCAACATCACTTTTTAGCAATCTAATAAACTCTCCAGCCTTCACTGCCCCGAGGACGGAATTTATCCAAAATTCTAGAACGACCAACTTAACTCGGGGGTCAAGGATCACAGCCACAAATAGCAATCTATTTATCTTCTCAATATTCCCCAAATATTTATCATATTTGATCTTCATTCTCGTAGCCATATAAGATAACAATCCAGCAGAGTCAGTACAACTATTTTCCAACTGGAAGTGAAGCTCCGAGAGCTCACTGAAAAATGAGTTCGCAGTCGTATATTTGGATCCAGATAGTCGCATGGTTATCTCATAAAAAGTTCTTAAAAATTCAACAAAATAACTCACACTGGTCCAATCATGTGCGTCTGGCGCACCGAGCCCCTGTCCTGCTGGCTCCAACAAAGCATACCTCAGGCCCCCATCCTCGACCTCCATCCGCTCGAATGCTTTTTGGTACTTCTGTGCCACATCCAACATCATGTATGTAGAATTCCATCGAGTCGGAACGTCCAAGCACAGCATACTAGAACATTCAATCTTCAAATCTTCTGCTATTGCCTTAAACTTGGCAAGCCTTTGAGGGGAACCCCTCACATATCGTACAATGTTGCGGACTCGGGTTATGGAATCATGAACCTCTTTTAATCCCTCAACAACTATGAGGTTAATGATATGAGCACAGCATCGAACGTGAATAAACTCGTGGGCCCGAATGACATCATCTCTCACCGTCGTGTTCCGCTTAAACCAATCAATTGCTGTTTCATTCGCACTGGCATTGTCAACTGTAATACACAGCACTTTTCGAATTCCCCAGTCCTTTAAACAATCATCCATCTTCGCCCCAATGGATGCACCTTTATGATCCACAATTTCTTTAAAACCAATAATTTTTTTATGCAAAATCCATTCACTGTCAATGTAGTGTGCTGTGATACACATGTAGCAGACGTTCTGTATAGAAGTCCATGTGTCAGTCGTAAAAGACACTCTCTGGCCAGTGGTAATAAACATCTTCCTCATCTCCTCCTTGTCCTTCGCATGCCTCTTCATACAATCTCGCATCACTGTATACCGTGATGGAATGGGAAATCGTGGCTCAATAAAAAAAATGTGGCCTCCACTAAAGGTGATAACCATGTGACAAATTTGGGCCTACTAGGTTTGTCCTGAAGAAGCTAATCAAGAATATTGTTCATAGACAAGTGCTCAAGTACTATCTAACACAATGTTTTAACGAAGGCGAGAATAGAGACCAAAAGCAATTGCAAAAGTTACAATGGCAACATTGGAATCGATGCTTTGGTATGTGATAAAGTTAACAAAAGATGTCCATGTGATGCCCCTAAAGCATACGCAACAAGTGATCCATATAAGATTCCAACGGAACGAGTTTGGCATCAAAAGTATATATGCCAGAATAATCCCTAGAAATGTTCTAATAAAAAAGCATATACCAAAATAATCTCCAAAAGCGTTCACAATTTGACCACGTTGAGGTAGAAACCACAAAAAAAAAAGGAGGACAAATAAAACAATAACAATAACGTCAAGATTAACGATATAAAAAGTAAAAATAGATAAATATTTTGATCTTATCAAGCTTAAAAAAAACAGGGGGCGGGTCGAGCACTTCGAGGGGAACTTGCCTCCACAACTTGCTGATCATAGCAATCGAGTGAAAAAAAATCTTCAGGATGATTTGACATACGGCATCTACAGGGAATTTGTAGTGTTGGGAATAACTGTATATCTAAGACTAACTCGAAGTATAGTAACGGAACTAAACGAAAGAAAAGATGACAATCACACAGAAAGAACACCAAGAATTAAGTGGTTCGACTCAAAATGAGCCTACGTCCACTGGTGGGGTCGGTATCGGAGATTTCACTATCAACAAAGATGGAGTACAGATGAATACAACAAAACTTCACAAGGAAGTTATCTCTCAAAACTCACTCTATAACTTCTCTCTCAAGAAAACACTAAAAACAAATGAAAAAAGTGATTTCTGAAGTTCTAAAAGGGAAGTGGGCGCCGTTTGGTATTTATAGGAACAGTAATGTTCACTTCTGTGAACATTGGCTCGAGCGAACACTCGAGCGAGTGTCGAGCGAACGTAGGTTTTCTGCACTTCGCTCGAGCCAACACTCGAGCGATGGTCGAGCGAAGCTCTCGAAGCTCTCTGACTTGAACTCGCTCGAGCTGGATGTCGAGCGAGGGTCGAGCGAAGCTCTCTGACTTGGATACCGCTCGAGCTGCTTGTCGAGCGAGGGTCGAGCGAAGCTCTCTGACTGACTTCGCTCGAGCCAAGTGAAACTTCGCTCGAGCGAACCTACGACACATGCACTGTTCCATCTGATTCAAGCCACCTTCTAACATATAGAAGCTAAACTATATCAGTGTGGAAACAAGATCAAGACTGAGCCTAGCAATCCAGGAAACTTTAAAATCAAGGCAGAATCAAGCTAAACAAGGAAGGGAATCGAGGTTATTCGCAGGGATCATATCATAGTTGGATAAACTAATCGGTTTGAACAAAGCATGGATAATTATCAATTACTACCAGCAACCACGAACTTAATGAAATGCAGCACCACCGACTCCGACTATAAATCCAAACAACGTAATCAAATTAATAAATGATATTAAAAGAAAAATATTTGCCAAACCTTCAGGCAAATCTTAGCACAAGCATCGTCATGCATATAACAAGCCAAAACGGTAAATTCCCTAATCACAAACACATTTCAAGCACCAAATAATCGGAAAACAAATCAGAACTGAGTCGATAGCCAAAGAAGCGAATGGGCGCTAACAATCCAAACATAGAGAGATTTGCGAATCAGACCTGAGAGAGCAGAGAAGCAAGTTCGAAAGTGTCGGTGAAGCACACAATAATATAATAAAAATTACAATCAAATTTAAATTAAAACCAAGTCAACGAAATCAGTTTAGATTGAATCACAGAAATAGCACTTTCTTTAAAAATATTTAAGTAACAAAGTCTTAAATTAATCGATATAATAAAATTTATCTTGACATAACTCTTCTAAAATATAACAACCTAACTGATTATCATATAACTTGAACTAACTTTACATAAATAATTGAGTCTAAAACTACACTTAAAGAACACTTTTTTATTATCTGAAAGACCTCTCCAAAAAATATATACACACTTTATCTATCTCTTTTTCAAAAGAAAAATATACTAATTTCGTACGTACCGAAAATAAAAAATACTACCCTTGAATCACACCCACTCACTGGATGCCAACCTCCATTCAATTTAAAACAATTCAAAATACACTCGTAATTGTGCTAAGAAATGGTGAATAAAGTAACGTATTTTCAAGAAATGGCACAATGAATAATTAGCCACTACCAAATTAAAAAGAAAAAATCAACGAATGAAACTTATGGACCGTTAACTAAGAGCCGGTAAGAAATTAACTGATAAAATTAACAAAAAATCTATATAATTTCTTATTATTTACACAACTTTCACACACTATACTTTTTTAGATTTTTATTATTTTTTTCTTTTATCAAATATTTAATATATGAATAATGAATAGAAAAATTGAATTAGTTTAAAAATAATAAACTCAAAAAAAAATTAAAAATTTTAAAAAAATATGATGTGTGGATGATGAGAGGTTGTGTAGCATTGCTCATTAATTAAAGTTCAAACGGCTTGATTGTAAAACGGACAATAATGAGCATTTAAAAAACAATTGTGCAACTGAAACATTAAATTCAACCAATTTAAAGAGATAAACGTTATTAATAAAAATTATTTATTAAAAAATACCAACATTCCGCCATTATGTTTTTAATAAAATAAAAATAAATAAATAAGAGAGATACTTTTAGATAAAAAAATGATTATTATGTATCATGAAAGTGTGCTCTGCATTAAACTCTCACTTAGTGAAATAATAACCTTTACTCTAGCGTCAATAGTGGTCTCAAACTTAAACTATGACTGCTTATGAGAAATGAGTTTTAATCACATTAATCAAACATGTGTTAACATGAGTTTTATAAGTCAGCACATTACAACCTTGTATTAATCCCGGTTTCACAAGTGTATTTAAGAATAAATCCAAATCTCTTAGAGAGCGGCCCTACTCCCATGCTCACATAGGTGAAATCTGTCAAGGGTGCTCCTATAATTTTTTACACCCTACTCATAAGAGTTATAGAATTTCATTATGAGTTTCTCAAAAAACTCATCCCCTAAAATATTACAGGATAAATGCACTCACATTATAAGAATGAAAAATAAAATAAATAGAGCATTTTTTACTACCATTATATTATTCATTTTTTCCATTGAATCCAAATCTCAGGAGCTCTGGTCTCCAGGTTGAGTATCCTCATACATAACTCTTGAATAATGGGTTTTAATCTCATTTCTCTCGATGTATTCCAAACTATTTTTCTTGTCAAAATTTTGTTTAGTGGATCCACATTAACAATACCTTCAATAAAAAAAAATCTCACAGTACTATGTTTTTCTTCTAAAAGATCTGGATTTATCAATATAATAACAGTTTTTTTTTTTTGTACTCTACTAATTGTAGTAGTATTATCACAATAAATTAATTAATTTTTTCCGCAAGGGAATAAATCTCATCAAATTTGCTTTTCTATTGAGGCCAAAGCAGTTCAACTTCATCGTTGACTTGGAGAAAAAAAAAATACGGCAGCTTAAAGCGATAATCAATAAAATCTTAAAATGCTAATATTTATACATGCATCCAAACTTATGATTTATCTCAGGATAACGAAACCACTACAACAGAATGTGTGTTTTGTGACAGAGGAAACTGTCACAAAAAAATGGCAAACCGTCACTAAACATATTTGGTGACGGTTTGAAACCGTCACCATGACCGTCACCTAAAGTGCGTCACAGAAAACATTTGGTGACGGTTTACTGTTCAACCGTCACAAAAAATATTTTTAGTGACGGTTGGAAGTGTTCCGTTCGGTACAACGTTCGAACGTTCCTTTTTTGTGACGGTTATGAACTGTCACAGAAAATCACGTTCGGACGTAAAATCAAACGTTCGGACGTTATACCCAACCGATTGGCGTTCGAATGAGAGAAGTTGACGTTTGTTGGATATCGTTCGAACGTATCATATTTACGTTCTAATGTCAATGCGTCCGAACGTTAATTACAATAAACGTTCGAATATTTGTTCGAACGTAAACGTAAATGTTCAAACGTAGCGCGTTTAATGTTCGAACGTTATTTCGAATGTAAACGAAGGAGCGTCCGAATGCAAGTTCTTTGTTCGAACGTTAGTCGGTTTAACGTTCGAACGATTCAATTGTATTTACGTTCGAACGTTTGTTATAGTGTGAACCAACGTTCGAACGATTTTTATTTACATTCGAACGTACAGATCAGAAATTCTATTTTAATAAATTTTAAAAACAAAATACCAATTGTATCATATTACATACCCAATTAACAAGTAACAATGTCTTATAAAAGTACAAAATTAGATATTAAAACTAGTCAGAAATATTGATAAAATTTATTTCTTCTTTTTCCCTCGCCCACGGGGATTCTGTTGCAACGACATAACACGCTCCATTTGCACCATCATCTCTCGTTGCACTTGCTCTTGCACTTCACTGCGTATTCTTTCCTCCTGGTCTCTCTGTTGGTCCTGCAAACGCGTCTCTAAATGAGACTGTCGTTCTAAGAGAGACTCTAACTCTTGCTGTCTCGACCTCATATACTCATTCTCACGCCGTGCAGCTTCTAAATCTGCTGTAAGATTATTAATTTGTGAAGCCGATGAGGTTGAGGAGGATGAACATTTATGCTTGATAGATCGTCCCAAACCTCTTGCCATACTAGACTGCGGCCCGAGCACTTGGGTGAATATGTCTATGTCACTAGGAGAGGATTCCGCAGAAGTCGACTGCATCTCCAACATTTTGCTCTGCAATTTAAAAGGTAATGATCGTAAATAATTAGTAACGTATTAAAAGAAATAGAAATAAGAAATAAACTATTAAAATGTTCTATAAAAAATTTATTTAACAAAATTAACACTGCTTACATAATTATCTGCAGCGACATGATCCATCCACTCACTATGCTCATTAGTGTGAGCAGCAGCATAGACATGAATGAGGGAAAAGTTTTCAGGATCATCACGTTTCTAACAAAGCGACAATATTAGCAATTTTAAAAAGATAATGTTAGTACTTATCAGAAAGAATATCAGGAAAATAAATGAATTCTATAATTTTTTAATTACCATTTTTTCAGCAAGACGGTGGAATGACCTTGAACCGGCACGATGGTGGACAGTCAGAACGGATCTATTCTGTGCATTTGTAGAACTCAAGTGCTACAAAATATATTAAAAATGTTAATTGTAATATGTATACATATAATGTATAAAACGAATATGAATGTAAATAATTAAAAGATATAAATGTAAAATACCTGATAATCTGGAGATGCGAAAAGATCACAACACTTTCTCCAATCATCTAACTTCATCTGCTGAAAAGGAGACTGCGCAGCCTCTTCCAACGTCTCAAACTTCTTGAAGTGGTCATGACATCGTCCTTTGTGACGTCGGAATAGTGTAGCCATCAACTCATTCACGGTTCTTAAATCCTCGCTACGGCCAAAGTCGAGGTCGAATTCATCCTAACAAGGGAATCAGGTAAAAAATATAATATATTAATCTAAGTGAAAAAAATGTACTGAAAAGTAAACTCACCAGCACACGACTTCGAATGTGCTCCTTAATCTCATTCGGAACATCTCGCCATGAGCGCACATAAAATGGAGCATAAGCTCGAACTACTGTGCCAATATAGGAGGAAAGCGCTGCTGCACTATCATCCACTCCTCCAGTGGAATTATCAGGAATTGTGATCTTCAGTTTACCGTGCCTTCTATTTTTTTCAAGAGAGATTCCACGTGTATAGCCACGACCGCGACGTGCAGATGCATGAACTACATGATAATAATAGATATACTATAATTATAATTATATAGTTATTGAGAAAAAAGTATTAACTATATATATAATTATCAACGACAATATTTCCTTACTGGTAGGTGTCGACTGGCTGTTGTTCTCTTCTGTGTTAGCTTGATCTTCAGGAATGGATTCCTCGAGTGGGGAGTCCTCAATGGATTCAGGACTTGGACTTGGCGGAGGCACATTTCTTCGTTGTTGTTTTGGCGGCATTCTTTAAAATAATTAATTATATCAAAGAAAATTAATTAGAAGAAATTATGAAAATTTAAGATATTTTATAGTCACCTATATAAATAAAATAATTAGTACTTTTATTCTTCAGATGAATTTTCCATGCTTGTTTCAGAATCTCCATCAATAACATCTTCATCATCATCATGCACCTCTTCTTCATCATCTTTATCCACCTCCTGCCCGGATTCTGATTCGTATTCATCTTCTGACTCGTCTTCTTCATCTTCCTCCAAACTGACTTGAATTGAATGATCATTTAATACAGACGGGTCGAGATGTACGGGTGGGACATCATCTCTACACAAGGGGAGCAACTCGAGTGCACCGAGGTCAACAAACAAGTTAATACCCTCTCCATCTTCCTGGTATGCCTCAACAATCGGATTGTCATCTTCATCTCCACTATTCTCGTAATCTGCACTCGTTCCTGCTTCATATATATTTCGAGGAACAAATTTTTGTACGACTCGCCAAGTTATCTCCCCACTATCTTCATCAGCACTTTTCATTGGATCAATCAAGTAATAGACTTGGGTAGCTTGACAAGCCAATACGAATGGATCATCTTCGTACCATTTAGATGCAGTATTGACACTCGTAAAGTGATTATCCCTATGTATCGAAACCCGACCACCGCCTAGATCCCACCAATCACATTTGAAGACATATGTTACAGACCCACCCAGATATTTCAATCCGATAATATCACGTATGACACCATAATAGTCAATATCATCTGTTCCATGACTCCCCTCGACCAACACACCACAGTTTTGAGTCTTTCTATTACGTTCACGGTCCAAAGTATGGAATCTATAACCTCGAACCGTGCATGCAGTATATCGAAGTGCTCTATTTGAGGGACCACGGGCCAATGCATACAATTCAGAAGAAATTGATCCGGGATCACGAGCACGTTGTTCCAAAATCTAAAAATTGAAATAGTATATATTTATTATTTTATTATCCAGAGTTAAAAATTTCACAATATAACATATATATAATTTTAGTTCATACACGTTCTTCAAACCATCCGGGAAATTCTTCCTCGTGTCTTGCCTCTATATTTTCTACGCCTTCCGTTCTAAGTTTGTCCATGTGGTCACTGTTATAACATGTTGCAAAAGAAGTATATTTTGAGCACAACAATTCTAATTAATTTAAAGAAAACTATAATTATTCAAATAAATTAAATGACATACCTAAGATAATCATCAATCTCTCGGCAGTTATTTAGCACATACCACCGAACTTTACCCAACTCTCCATCAATTAAATCGTAACCTGTTTGTGCACCCAAGGGTCGTACATTCTGGGAAAACACTGATAGCTCACGAGGAGGCGGAGTAGCAAGATCAGCATTTCGCTCTTGACGACTAAATCGTGTCTCAACACCACGAAGATATAGAGAGCAAAATGTTAACCATTCATCGTGTATATAAGCCTCTGCTATTGAACCCTCAGCTTTGGCTTTATTCCCAACAGTGCGCTTCAATCGACCCAAATATCTTTCAACTGGATACATCCAACGGAACTGCACCGGTCCACCCAGAAGTACCTCTCGCGGTAAATGTATTGCTAAATGGACCATGACATCAAAAAATGATGGTGGAAAGATCTGCTCGAATTTACATAGTATAGTAGCAATGTCTTCTTCCAATTTCGACAACACATCTCGATTTACTACCCGAGCGCACAAATCCTTGAAAAACATACATAGTTCAGATATGGCGACACGTACATTAGATGTCAGCTTCCCACGAATTCCCACAGGTAATAACTTCTGCAAAAATACGTGACAATCATGACTTTTCAATCCATTGATTTTCCAATCATCAGGACTCACGCATCTACCAATATTTGAAGCATAACCATCTGGCAACTTCACACCTTGCAACCATTTACAGAAATCAATCCTCTCCTCCCTCGTCATCGTAAAACATGCATGCGGCATGACCACCCTGTTGCCTTCCACCCGCAAATGCAGATTATGTTTAATTCTCATTCTCTCAAGATCTTTCCTCGTCTTGATCGTGTCTTTCGTCTTTTTGTTAATACTCATCAATGTACCCAGTATATTATCACAAATATTCTTCTCTATGTGCATTACATCCAAACTATGTCGCAACTTGCATGACGACCAATACGGCAAATCAAAAAAAATACTACGCTTTGTCCAATTCAATTCTGATACGGCTCGTTTTCTCTTGTTCTTTCCCCGACCTTTGCCAAAATTGTTCGCTCTAACATGTTGCAGTTGTTCCACTATCTCTTCTCTAGACAACTCTTTTGGTGCAATCCTATCCTCTACTCTCCCATCAAACTTGGCACATTCTCTTCTCCATGCATGATTTGCTGGTAAATAACGTCGATGACCCATGAAACACAACTTCTGAGAAAATTTTAGCCACTCACTAGCAGTTTCTTTATTACACGTCGGACACGCTAACTTCCCTTTCGTACTCCAGCCGGAAAGATTCCCATACGCCGGAAAATCATTTATGGTCCACATTACCGCAGCATGCATCTGAAAAGATGTCGACTTAGATGCATCATAAGTTCTAACCCCTGTTTCCCATAACTCTTTCAGCTCTTCAATCAACGGCTGCATGAATACGTCAATATCATTTCCAGGTGATCTAGGGCCAGGGATGAGTAAAGTTAACAAAAAGTTTGGCGCCTTCATGCACCTCCATGGTGGAAGATTGTACGGAATCAATACCACGGGCCAAGTGCTATAACTTGTACTCATATTCCCAAAAGGGTTGAATCCATCGGTTGTGAGTCCCAGGCGCACGTTCCGAGCTTCTAACCCGAACTCTGGATACTGATTATCGAAAGACTGCCACGCAAGTGAATCAGCTGGATGCCTCATATACCCGTCATTCTTAACTCTTTTCTCCTCGTGCCACCTCATATCATGAGCTGTTTTCTTACACATATATAGTCTTTGCAACCTAGGTTTCAAGGGAAAATACCGCAACACCTTAACCGGCACGTTTTTCTTACATTTCCACCTCGACTCTCCACATACAGGACATGCTTGTTTCTCCTTGTTCTCCTTCCAGAACAATACACAATCATTCTTGCATGCATGTATGGACTTGTACTCAAATCCTAATCCCTTTCTCAACTGTTTCGCTTCATAAAAGTTCTTAGGCAATGCAGACCCTTCGGGAAGCACCTCGTTAAATAAGTCCAATACCATGTTTATTGCTTTCGTTGACATCCCACACAATGATTTTATGTGAAGCAACCGCACAATAAACGACATTTTGGAATGTTTTGTACAACCTGGGTAAAGCTCGAGCTTTGCATCTTCCCACAGTGAAGGAAAATTTTGACAATCAGTCTCTGATCCACCACTTGAGGCATTGTCGTTAACCTCATCCATAAACATCCCAGCTCCAATGTCACCCAACATCTCCTCCATCTCATCATGCTCATAATCATCATCCATGTGCCGTAAATAATTGTGATGATCGACCAATACATCTGCTGACCCTTCATACGGCTCACCATGCAGTACCCATCGCGTATACCCCAGATCCATACCGTTCACAAATATATGACGCTCTACTTCATCCAATCCTATCGCACACAAATTTTTACACCCTCGACATGGACACTTAATGTAACCACGACTATCAGCAGAGGCCCGTGCAAAATCAATGAAAGTTCTTACTCCACATGCATAGGGTACGTAATCCTTTCCAAGTCTATCGTCCAGACGCATCCAATTTTTGTCCATTTCTAAAAACATCTATATATTAATAACACGTACATTGAAAATTCACATGCATGTCATGCTCCAATTCTCATTACTTTTTTGATAAGGTAGTTGGTCCTATCCCATTCGAGATTATATTCTCCATATTACACAAATCTCGTCACTCTACTAATTTCCACGTTAGTAGAAATTCCGGCAGCACCTCCCCATAATTCTCCAAGTATACATGTTCAAATATCGGGATTGTGACCCTACGAACAGTATACCCGAAGAACAGTAGAAGAAGATACCGAAACTTCATATTAAACGTGGAAAGTAGCGAGTAACAAAAATGTGTAATACAGATAATATAATCTCAAACTGTCCACACTGGACAATTCAGGAATCAGTGGACACATAAATGTACACTGATTCCCAAACGGGTCTAAGGGTATTTATGCAATGTCACACGCATCTAGCAAAAAATCATACTAACATTGTCTCCATGTTGTTTACATTAACAATGTCACCTTCAAGTAGTGTTATATTGTTAAATTAAAGAGAGATGGAAGATAATTATGTAACCCTAAGTTTCGTGCCTTGTACACAACGAGGGAGAATTATCTTGAAGAAATGTTTAAATTTTAGTCTAATTACTTAACCGTCACAAATTGTCCGACCTTGACAACTCTCAAGGCCGGAGAGACTATGACAGTCAAGCAATTAAATTAAAATTCCAACATTTCTTCAAGATAATATTCCCTCGTTGTGTACAAGATCATCATTCTTAAAGTATAATTTTAATTGATATACTTAATTTCAAAAGTTATACTATAATTTTAATTATTATAATTCGTAAATAGTTACTTTTATGCTTATTATTACTTAATTTCAAATATTATTATAAATATTTAATTATCATACTTAAATTTCAATGGTTATACAATAATTTTAATTATTATAATTCTTAAAGAGTTACTTTTATGCTTGTTATTACTTAATTTCAAATATTATTATAAATATTTAATTATCATACTTAAATTTCAATGGTTATACAATAATTTTAATTATTATAATTCTTAAAGAGTTACTTTTATTTGTTATTACTTAATTTCAAATATTATTATCACAATTTTTCAAATCCATATCACAACATATTCACAATAACTCACAATATATTCACAAAATAACATGCCACATGTATTAACATATTTCTAAACTTGAGTAAGCAATAAACATGTATTAACAAAGCCTAATGACAATATATTTCTAATAATAAACACAATATTTCAAATTTATATCACAACATATTTAAAATAACTCACAAACTATTTACAAACTATACAAACAATAATCACAATATGATAAAGAGTAAGCATCAAATCACAACAACATATTGATAAAGTTTAGAAATATACCTAGCACTCACAATATCCTCTTACAAATCAAAATCTTCAAACTTCCCAAAACAAGCAATCCTTCAAAAAAATACAACACTAACTTATTAGAAATATTCTATAACAAAAACACATTCTATAAATATCATAAAATTTAAATAAAGACAAGAAATAAAAATATTTTCTTACCAAAACTCAACTCTCTCTCACTCTCTAACTCAACTCTCTCTAACTCTAACTCTCTCTCTCTCTCTCTCTCTCTCTCTCTCTCTCTCTCTCTCTCTCTCTCTCTCTGTGCAGGACCCTCTCTTTCTGTTGCGCGCACGGGAGAAGAAGAAATGATGCACTTCCTCCCGTGCGCGTACTGATTAAGTTCTAAAATTATTAGTTTAAACGTTCGAACGTTTAAGTTTTACGTCCGAACGTTATATTCTAAAATTATTCCCGCCCAGCACGTTCGGACGTTTACAATACACGTTCGAACGTACCCTTCTTATGATATAACATAAAATCTAGCGGGAAAGTTCCCGCACTTTCCTCATTTTATGTTCGAATGTATCACAATTTTTCGTTCGAACGTTCGTAAATTTATAGATAAACGTTCGAACATTTAACTTAAACGTCCGAACGTACATTTCATGAAAGTGTTACCATATTTGAGCGGGAAATCTCCCGCACTAATTTAACTAACGTTCGAACGTTAACAGATTTGGTGTTCGAACGTATAGTATAAACGTCCGAACGTCTGAATAATCACACAGATACCTTAATCGAGCGGGAAAATTCCCGCCTCTTAGTTTAACGTTCGAACGTTAACTTGAAACGTTCGAACGTACGATTCCTACTATACTAACTTATAGTATAATATATATACTACATTTTATATATCTATAACTATATACTACATTGTATAGTATGATAGCATAATATACTTTAAATGAGAACATCAACGTATATAATATATAAACTATACCATATATATAAATCAATAATTTATATTAAATTGTTACTTATTAAATTCTTTATTATATACTAACTTATAGTATAATATATATACTACATTTTATATATCTATAACTATATACTACATTGTATAGTATGATAGCATAGTATACTTTAAATGAGAACATCAACGTATATAATATATAAACTATACCATATATATAAATCAATAATATATATTAAATTGTTACTTATTAAATTCTTTATTATATACTAACTTATAGTATAATATATATACTACATTTTATATATCTATAACCATCAATAACATTGTATAGTATGATAGCATAATATACTTTAAATGAGAACATCAACGTATATAATATATAAACTATACCATATATATAAATCAATAATTTATATTAAATTGTTACTTATTAATTCATCAATAAACACCATAAACTCATAAACTATTCACAAAATTCACAAACAATAATCACAATTATTTCAAGAGTAAGCATAAAATCACAACAACATGTATAAACATATTGCTAAACTTTATAAATATAACAAGCACTCACAAAAAAACCAATAATCTAATTGTCAATAATATTATATAACATCCTAATATATAACTTAAACATTTATAATATAATATATTATAGATAAAATTTTGGAAATTAAATTGACAAACGTTCGAACGTAATAATAAGTACGTTCGAACGTTCTGTGTATATAAGGCCAAAACCGAACGTCGAAACGACATTCGGTTACGTATCCATCGTCTTCTCCGTTCTTTGCCGCCACGCCTCCGTCACCGCCGCCGTCAACTCCGCCACAACCGTCACTAAAAGGTAGGCATTCATCTTTTATGCAAATAACATGTATTTTATTGAGATTTAGATTGAGATTTGGATTGAGTTTTGTTTAAAACCGGATAAGTATTACCGGATTTTCAACTTCATTTTCCGGCCACCACGGCCAGTCATTGGCCGAATAGTCACCGTAGAAATGTTTCTTGAAGTGTATACTTCATTTACATGGTGACATTTCGGCATTTAGAACCTTGTAGAGAAATTTTCGAGATTTCAATAATGGCTGAGTCGACTCAGCCATTCTGCGTCGAAACGTTCGAACGTTTCACCAAGACATTCGAACGTACGACGTTTAAATTACAGAGCCGTTACGGCTTCCACGTTCGAACGTTAATCGTCTTACATTCGGACGTGAATATTATTAAACGACATACGTTCGAACGTGAATATTTACTTTCGCACGTAAATCACATACGGTCGGACGTTTAATTATAACATCCGAACGTAGTGATTTTCTACATTATTCATGCTTCGACGTTCGGACGTTCATATTTACGTTCACACGTAAAACAAATACGTTCGAACTTAAATTCGAACGTATTTGTTTACTGCTTATGTTCGAACGTACATCTGTACATTCGAACGTATTTGTTTTACGTTTGAACGTAAATTTATTTACATTATTTTACGTGCGAACGTATAAATTAACGTCCGAACGTTTTTATCTTTAACGTTCGAACGTTAAAGATAAAACGTTCGAACGTTAATTCAGAGCATCTTAAAATTAATACAAAAAAATGCATTATTGTAAATAATTTTTTTTTCCTTTTCTATTTTCAGGATATGGCTCTTCCACTGCATACACGAAAACGAGGGAGGGAAGGAGCCACGTCGGACACTGCCCGTATCGGAGCTCGTACTGTTATGGTAGAGAGAGAGGTCTTAATTAATGAGTTCGACGAACTCTGTTGGCAGCAGACGAACCTAAGAGATGTTTTCCTCAGTAGAGGCTGGGGAAATATCTGCACATTGAGGGGGAAGGTATACCCCTCAATGGTTCAAGAATTCTATATGGGGATGTGTGACATGCCTCCGGATGCATCCTCTCACACCGTGACTGTACGCGGTGTTTCCATTGAGGTATCGGCAGATGTCATCGGCGAGCACCTCGGGATTCATCGAGGAGTTGAGACATTTACACACTCAACACCCCGTGAGGATGTAGGCACTTCTACATCATCTACTGGCCGGGGATGTGAGCCAGCATCAGCCAGAGATGCAGGCCAGTCAGAGGCTGAGGATACTGGCGTCGACGCTCGGGATGATGACCGAGACGAGGATTTCTACATCCTCACCGGGAGGGATCGCATGCAGATCGAGCGGAAGAACGCCTTCAACCAGAACCATCTGCTGCATTTCTTCCGCATGTTGCACCTTATTGTTGCAACAAATGTCGATCATGTGGCTCATAAAACCACATTTAGTCGGCTTCGGGCACAATTTTTGATACGAGTGGCACGTGGAGATCCTATAGATTTGCCACTGCACATTTTTGAGAGGATCCGTTACGAGGCGAGCATCGTCTCCACGGATAATCTCCCATATGGTGTCCTCATCAGCCGACTATTACTTGCACGGGGAGTGCCGACCCAGCCAGAGGAGCGGGTCAAAGATCAGATGAGCCCCCTCGACATGACCACGCATCGGCGTAGCATTGGACAGGCGAGGGGACGTCAGCCACCCCCTGTAGAGGATCTAGTTCCTCCGACGCAGCCTGAGCCAGGTCATGTCGGGAGTAGTAGTCAGCATACGCCGAGTACATCTGCAGGAGATGTGCGGCCTGCTTGGGTTGATGCGGTCATCTCACAGCTGACTGCGCATATTGATCATAAGATCGATCGATCGCTCGAGGCTATATCGGCGTCTGTTGCCGAACTCACCCATCGTGTAACTATCCTCAACGACAAGGTTGATACCTTGACTGAGGAAGTACGGAGTTCGATTTTTGCGGATAACGTTATCATCTGACTGTTGTTTACTACATTCTATCAAATTTTGTATTTTATTTTTAATATTTGTAACGAAAAATATTATTGAATATTTTTATCGTTTTTTAATTTCAATTTTTAATTTTCTTTGATGTTATAATTTCCAACTTTAATACTAAATCACTGCATTTCAAATATATATAAATCAATAATATATATTTATATATTACAAAGTGTGTATATATAAATATATACAATTCAATTTTTTAGACTTGTTCACAAATTATGCACAATAAAAATCACATAATTTTTAAATTAAAGTCATTTAATTTAAATTTACAATGAACGTTCGAATGTTATTACTTAACGTTCGAACATTGGTGCAAACATTTTACGTTCGAACGTAAAATTAATAACATTCGAACGGTTGCGCCAAAACATTTTACGTTCCAACGTAAACAGACATAACGTTCGAACGTATATGTGACGTTCGAACGCATATTTCCCATACGTTCGAATGTAAAAAAATCTCATTCTATCTTTAGTGACGGTTTCTAAAAACTGTCACAGAAAATGTATTTTAGTGACGGTCTAGGGACTGTCACAATTTCCCAACCGTCACTAAAACGTAATTGTGTTGTAGTGAACCAAATCTCAACATTAAAAACTTTCGGTTATGGTACTAAAACCCAAATTAATACCAAACGTTTCTTGGACAAACCAAATGGCAACTAATAGATTAGACGCATCTCATGTAATAATGGAAAAGTTTTTCCGTAAAGGTATATCTGTTACCGGGGAGTCAACCAATTATAACTTCACCTCCAAAAGAATTGAAAAAACGTTGGAGCCAAATATTTTTTTTTAAATATTATTTTTTAAAAACTTGACCCCCACTAATTTTTAGAATTAAAAAGAAATTTTCTAGAAAAAAAAAAAAAACTTACTCAAAAAACACTTTATTCCAATATGACAAAAAAAATGGACTGCTATTTTTTTATTCCATATATATGAAAGACATAAGCATGTGTGTCAAAATATTTAAAATAATGCACATAAAAAGAAACATACTATGCTTTATTCTCAATATTCAATTTAAACATTACATCACAAGCATAGCTCTTGCCCACAAAATTCCATTTTTTGTAATTACATAGTATGTTTAAATTGCCCACAATATTCAATTTAAGAATCACGTTTAGAGGTGAATTTCAGCTCAACCTCATCACTCTAAAAAACATTTGTTTTACTTGAATCACCAAGCATAATAATTTTCTCTTCTTCAAAGGAAGTAAAATTTTTGAACCACTTTTTGTGATAGCAGACATGCCTATTGACACCAGAATCTGCCAACCACCCTTCAACAAATTGAACCATGTTAATGTCTGTGATCATTGCTACAAATGGCTCCTCCATTACGTTAACTTGAAGATTATTTTCTCACTTCTGGAACCTACAAATTCGAGCAAAGTGTCCAATTTTGTCATAGACAAAACAAGCTTGATTTTGTGAAGGGGTTCCTTGTTCTTATCATTTTGGCTTTGAAAGCCTTTTTTGTGAGGTCTACTAAATTTTTTGAAATATTTTCTTTGCGGCTTTAAAAAACTATTTCTTGTATTTTGACATTTGGGCAAGGTACCATTTTCAGAAATTAAGTTTATATTTTTCATGGTATCTTCATTACCATTTTGAAACACCAAATCATCTTGACCTCTAGCTTCCTCATCTACACGAATACGTGTGATTAACTTGTGCTTCAATCGTGTTCTCGGTAGTAATCTTGCTCGAATTCTTTGCAGTGAGAACATAAGAAACGTTGAGAAGACTTAGATAGAAGAGCACCTTGCACTTCCATCTCTTGAAATAAGCTCATTTGAACCAGAAGAACTTGTTGAGATCTCCAATGTTTTCCGTAGATTTTTTAGTTGTAGGCTCCATGTCTAAATCTCCTTAAAATTGTTGGTGAAATATACAATAATATAATAAAAATTACAATGAAATTAAAATTAAAACGAAGCCAGTTTGGACTGAGACACGGAAATATCACTCTCTTTAAGGAGATTCAAGCTCTTTGTGGTGTACAAAGTCTCAAATTAACCGGTGCAACAGAACTTATCTTGACTTGACTCATTCAAGATATAACAGCTCAACTAATCGTCGTATAGCCCAAACTAATTCTGCACAAATAATTGAGCCTAAAGTTCCACTCAAAAAATATATTTCTATTATCTAAAAGATCTCTCAAAAAAATATATACACACTTTATCTTTCTCTTTTTCAAAAGAAAAATATACTAACTTCGTATGTACCGGAAAGAAAAAGTACTACCCTTGGATCACACCCACTCACTAGATGCCAGCCTCCATTCAATTTAAAACAATTCAAAATACACTCGTAATTGTGCAAAGAAATGGTGAATAAAGTAACGTATTTCCAAGAAACGGCACAATGAACAATCAGCCACTACCAAATTAAAAAGAAAAAATCAATGGCTGAAACTTATGGACCAAAGAGTCGGTAAGAAATTAACTGATAAAATTTAAAGTTCAAACGGCTTGATGGTAAAGCGGATGATAATGAGCATTTAAAAAACAATTGAGCAACTGAAACATTAAATTCAACCAATTTAAAGAGATCAACATTATTGATAAAAACTATTTATTAAAAAATACCAACATAAAGCAAGAAGGACGCTCGGGAGATCTCTCTCGCTATCAGAACACTGTCATCGCTAAATCTGGATGGTACTTACTTAACTGTCAATCTTATTTTGCATTCATGTACTAAGCATGTTGAGTTGGATTATTATTTTGTTAGAGACCGTGTGGCAGCTAAATCTCTTCAAGTTTCATTTGTCTCTAGTAAAGATCAACTTGTATAAATCTTCACCAAGCTTTTAACTTTAGCTCGATTTATTCAACTACGATCAAGTCTCACAATATGTCATGTGGTGCTTGAATCGCAGGGGACTTTTAAGGCAATAGCTGCTGCAATACCAAATTAGAAGAATAAGAAGGAGCAGCTCGCATATAGTCTAGAAGATTTTGGACTGATTCTGAAATAACAGAATATGTTCTAGTGGTCCAAAGTTTGTTTGTAAATTCCAAATGAAATTTCTATAAATGTAATTTCAAATGCTTTGAGACAATTTGTATAAATAGGGCTTAAAGGGTCTTTGTATTGTAAGAGAAGAAAACTAATACACGAAAATTCTTTCAGAGTAGAATACTCAAAGAGGCATTTTCTCAAACACTTTGTTTGCATCCTTTCAATTTTCCTCATTAAATTGAGTTGAGATGAGATAAAATAGATAAAAATTAAAAATAAAATAAAATATTATTAGCATATTACTTTTAATATTATTTTTGTTCCTAAATTTAAAAAAGTTAAATTATTTATTGTATTTTATTTGAAAATTTAGAAAAATTGTAATTATTAGATGTGATTGGATGAGTGGAGATACTTTCCGAATCAATACAAGGCCTAAGACCCCCCATTTGGATGTTGAGATGAGATAAAATTTTTCTCATCTCATCTCGACATCCAAATAGAACTCAAATACAAAATAATTTTTAATTTCAGTTGTTAAACTCCTAATCAAAACATAAAAAATACACAACTTTTTCAAATTTCAAAACAACAATTATATTTAAAAAATTATATTCAAACAATTTTTTAACTTTATAATATTTTTATTCAATTTTTTTTCTCTCATTTCTCAAAATCCAATAAAACATTTTAACTCAAAACATTTCACTACTATTTACAAATCATATCACTATTATTCATATATATTCTGAAATATTAAGTGTCCAAACGAGCCTTAAAGGTTGCTTGCCCCAAACACGACATAGCATGCCATCCATACAAGTGGAAACCAAGGAAGAACAGCGTCACTTTGAAAAAACAAAAAATCAGAAAGTGAGGGACAGGGAGGGAGAGGCCCAATGTTTAACGATAAAAGACTACATAACAAATAAATGATATTGAAACAGAAACCTCACTGTATGTTCATGTTCCGAAGTAAAAAACAGCAATCTTCCATGGCCCCAATAGAAAGCTAAATAAAGTATAATAAACCCAATGTGTTCACATCTTCATCTGAAAAAGAATCGGCATGACAACTCTGGTATAGGCTTTAGATCTACCTATTCCAAGAAAAAAGAATCATGAAATCATCCAACAGAGCCATCGAACTTGCTAAAAATGGATACCTTGTCTTCTGTAGAAATATATTAACTATGGAAGTGCCTCAACAAACACTTGAATCATATATCACATGTATTGTGTCTATTCCTTCTTGGTCATTGTTCTTATACGCTATAGTTAGTTTGCAAGTCCTTCCTCTGGAAGCTTCTCAGTGGCAACATCACTGGGAAGATCAAGTCCATTAGGTATTTTTCCAGGATAGTTAGTCGTCGAGGAAGCTGACCCCATCATACTGCAGAAACAAAGAGTCAGAAGATGATAAAGCTAGAATATGGATGCTACAATTTGAAAACGAATATGCTCACCTCCTATCTATGAAGACCATTGAACGGAGCTCACAATTGGCAAAACTGCACAATCACATTGTATTTTTTTATGTAATTAGTCACGGTACTAGGTTTCTATTAGTAAAAAAATCTTTATAACCATTAAGTATGAAGGGAGTTCGAAGGTCAAAGTAACCCGAGAGAGACTGAGACGTGAAGTATGAACATGATATCACCTAAACCCAATCTCGATAACTAGGGGAAAACCATTGCTCTAGAAAATATGATCTACTTTGAATGATCATAGAACTCACAATCCAAGTCATACAAGTAAAACCATACTACTGAAGGGACAAGAATGCCTGCCATGAGGATGTCTCACCAGAATAGAAAATCTAACCAAGAAAGTTAAGTGAACAAATAGATAAATAGAAGTTTCTCATACTCAAGAAATGACTCAAGAATTTAGATTTTTTTTTTTAACTCAAAGAGATTAGCAATAAAATGTTTGAAAGAAATCATCTCTAATTCTGAAATGTAATAAAAAAAAATGCAAAATGAATTCATGTAAATGCCGTCAAGTGAATAGAGAAAAAATAAAGAGAGAGAGAGAGAGAACCGGGGGGGGTTGAATACATGGCTAGATAGCAAATTCAGCAGAAGGCATAGTGCGTTATATTTTAAACCCGAGAAATATGTCTACTAAAATGTTTTATATATGTGTGTGCGCGTGTGTGAATGCAGTACTTACTTTGCGCATATTTCACTCTTAACAATTGGATGACAATCATTTCCAAAAGAGCTTAGGGTATGAAACAAGAATCCACTGTGGGTGACAATTGCAATCTCCTTCTCTTCACGAGTCCACAACCTGGGCCAATTGAGAAACAATGAAAAGAAAAGAAATAATTTTGGGGTATGTTCATGGCCATACCGGCAACCAGATGATAGCGAAAGCGATCAAAATGTCTACAGAAATCCCACTCAACCAGGATAAAAGGTGGAAACTGGAAAGGATATACCCATGTGGAAAAATTGATCTCATAAGCAATAACCAAGCGTTTATTTGCCATTGTAAGGGAATCATCCCAAATATTGATCCATACATCTGAAAACACTAGTATATTTTAAGTGAAAAAAATAGAAAGATAATATTACACAAGTGACTTCATATGTATGTAAGACACTAACATGCATGTATTACGTATTGGGACTCATTGCAGAACACAAACAATATTGCTTTTTTTTTTTCCTTTTAAAAGAAGGTGAGCTTGGATCCATGAAAGATCAAGATCCCATTGACATGGGACGACCATGCCAGCTAATAAGAAAAAACGGAATATTCCTTTTAATAAACCAATTTTGTCGAAAGATAAGAGCATGTTTGAAATCCCATGGCCGATCTCAAACATGATAAAGTAATTTGTAAGGTGAATGAGCACAAATTAGTGCTTCTTTAGTTTTAAAAGACGGCAATTCCAAAGTTTGGAACTTTTTTGGCCATACAAAATCTCAACAAGCATTGCTTGTTGATGTTACTTTGGTTAACAGAACTTCAATTTTCTGGGAAACGGAAGAAAAAGGCAGTTACCATTTCAAAAACTTCTGTCCCCTATCAGCAACTTCCTCATTCGTCTCTCTAATGTCAGGCTTCCACAAAATGTCATCATCATTTTCCACCTGAACAAGAATTACAACATGAATAAATAATAAACATGATTGAATTGAAGACCAGGTAAACAAGTCAATAGCATTTGGAAATGACCGTCAAAAGCCACCCGTTGGCATTATAAAGCCCCAATTCTGGTAATTTACTTACCAGTGAAAAATCAATCGCAGGAAAAAGTGGGCGATATTCCCTAATGCTTCGCCTCTTATCACATGGATGAACTCCCTGTAGTGAAAAGAAAACACATGCAAGTACAAATTGAGATGACAACTAATAACCAATTAATGGGGAGGGACTATCATTTGCCGCAATTTTGATTCACTTCTTGTTAATAATTGGATAAGGACTAAGATGTATATTACAAATGCGATAACTTTGTATACATTCATGCCAATATACATGCAGAAAGGGGCCCCACAATATCCATTATATGTAATGTGGCATACCAAATGTTCACGGCAAAGCTCTACAGCTACAAACGGTGGGCAATTTAGACTTGAAATTGCAGGATGGCCACTGTTCCCTGTATTTGCAACCATTAGAGGAGGTACATTTACCCCATCTGTGTATGCTTCACCACCAAAGACTCCAACTGCTGTTTGCATGGTCCTGCAGTGAACCATTGTTACTCATGAATTATAATTAAGAATTAAAGCAATTTAAACATGTAGACCCAATTTGTTTTGTGAGGAACATGCCAAGTCATCTAAACCAAAAGCCCCTCGGGGAATAGAGATTCAGAAAACGATTAAAAATAATAAATGACCTTTGGCCTTTTACATATCATTTCTTCGTGCGTCTTAAAAGTTATGAAGCATGAATACCTAAAAGACCTTGGAGATGGACTTAGAAATGGCTGGATACATGCTTGTACACTAAATAAATATTTTTAGTTTCAGATTGGGGGAATATGGCTGTTGGCAGAACTTTTAAATACATAGTATTCAAGTTAGAAGCCAGACAAGCATCTTAATGGTTTGCATATCACATAGAAATTTGATTAGCCATAGGGCTGGAAATGTACAACAAGATATGTTACGTATGTATATATCTCAGGGGTTTGAGTCATGAACCTGAGGCAATGGGTTTTTACTTGAAAATATTTTTTAGAATCTGCCTACTGGTGCTAGAATGACCTTGATTTCTTTTTTTAGCACAACCTCGACCTAATAATGGCAGGTTAAACAGCTCTCATAGACAAATAACCCTAGAGAAGCTGATCACTGAAACCGCACTAATTCTTCCCCACTTGATTCTAGCGGTAATAATAATGCTTATACATTGCGTCAGAATCCAGTGGTGAGCTTAGTGGAGGTGGTCTGCACCATTTGCACGGCATTAAGCAGATAGGAGAAGATATAAAAAAAAAAAAAAAAAAAATGGAGGCAACAAAATTGCAGTGACTTTTACCTTAACAATGGGGAAACAATGACTAGGTCGATGCTTTTGGAAATCCCACATGCTTGAACATGCTTGCGAAGATTATGAACCTGTCATGGCACCACGAAATCATTCCATGACATCACTTTTATTATTATATGGGAGAATATGATATCTAATACAAGATATAAGCAGGACAAGAAAGTTTAAAAATCAAGCCTATGTGCGACAAAACTTACAAGTTTTATACAATTTCCTATCAGAGTAATTCTTATTTTATTTTACCGTTGCACATAAAGTTAATACAAGATGACCATGGCTTTCTACCTAAAAATTAGTTATATAAAAGTTTCCATATCAGAATACTTCATCGACAACATAGATGCAATGAACTAACAATTAGAACATAATTAATCAGCAACTACCTGCTTCCAGCCAAGAGGAGTTAGTTGTGCATCAAAAAGATCATAAGATAAGTATGCTTCATGGTTTTTCTCCCCTTCCACGTTGTGAATCCCTTGGGCATGCCTTACCTGTAGACATGGCTTGATAAGACTAATATGCTTTTTAAAGAACAAATAAGACAATAAATAATGTCCAAAAATAATGCATACAAGTGTCAAGCGTACAACCATAAATCTTCTCCACTAATAATAACGAATAGAATGGAAAATTTTCCACAAACCAGGTGAAGAGTCTTGCAACGATGCAACGGGTAGAGACTTTGACCGCCAGTGGAATCCATGTCTGTGGTCATAAAAGAAAGCAACCAACATAAAATCATAAGATCATCCCCTTTAAAAAAATACATAAAAAAAATGTGGCCTCCACTAAAGGTGATAACCATGTGACAAATTTGTGCCTACTAGGTTTGTCCTGAAGAAGCTAATCAAGAATATTGTTCATAGACAAGTGCTCAAGTACTACATAACACAATGTTTTAACAAAGGCGAGAATAGAGCCCAAAAGCAATGGCAAAAGTTACAATGGCAACATTGGAATCGATGCTTTGGTATGTGATAAAAGCTAACAAAAGATATCCATGTGATGCCCCTAAAGCATACGCAACAAGTGATCCATATAAGATTCCAACGGAACGAGTTTGGCATCAAATGTATATATGCCAGAATAATCCCAAGAAAGGTTCTAATAAAAAAGCATATACCAAAATAATCTCCAAAAGCGTTCACAATTTGACCACGTTGAGGTAGAAACCACAAAAAAAAAGGAGGACAAATAAAACAATAACAATAACGTCAAGATTAACGATGTAAAAAGTAAAAATAGATAAACATTTTGATCTTATCGAGCTTAAAAAAACAGGGGGCGGGTCGAGCACTTCGAGGAGATCTTGCCTCCACAACTTGCTCATAGCAATCGAGTGAAAAATAATCTTCAGGATGATTTGACATACGGCATCTACAGGGAATTTATGGAAGCTAAACTATATCAGTATGGAAACAAGATCAAGACTGAGCCTAGCAATCCAGGAAACTTTAAAATCAAGGCAGAATCAAGCTAAACGAGGAAGGGAATCGAGGTTATTCGCGGGGATCATATCATAGTTGGATAAACTAATCGGTTTGAACAAAGCATGGATAATTATCAATTACTACCAGCAACCACGAACTTAATGAAATCCAGCACCAGCGACTCCAAATATAAATCCAAACAACGTAATCAAATTAATAAATGATATTAAAAGAAAAATATTTGGTAAACCTTCAGGCAAATCTTAGCACAAGCATCGTCACGCATATAACAAGCCAAAACCGTAAATTCCCTAATCACAAACACATTTCAAGCACCAAATAATCGGAAAACAAATCAGAACTGAGTCGATAGCCAAAGAAGCGAATCGGCGCTAACAATCCAAACATAGAGAGATTTGCGAATCAGACCTAAGAGAGCAGAGAAGCAAGTTCGAAAGCGAGAAGGACGCTGGGGAAGTGGAGGTGGAGGCGGAGTACCGTAGAGCTTTGAAATGGGAGTGGGGACAAAGGAGGAATTGAGGTAAAGAGTAGGGTTACAAATATGAATAACGGTCTGAATAGGCATGGCTATCATTTTCCAATTTAATTTAATTTAATTTAAGCCCCCCGAGGCAGTGTGGTGCTGCTGATTCGGTCTGGGCAGGGTCTAAGATTGGAGGATGGGAAGGATGCTATGTACCAGACTATTCCACGTATTACATGCCAAAGAATGGCCACCAGGCAGGCTGCGCCTTGGCTTGCCAGTTGCTCGTTGAAGAGCGTGAAGGGGCCTAACTCTTTTTGCCTCTAAAGCTGCGCACGCACATGGCGTACTTGAAGCCGGAGTCGTCGCCTTGCCCTTAGACCTTGGACCGCACCCACGGCCGCACGCAAGCCACTTGGCGGTTGGGCGCAGGCTTTCCATTGAAATAATTATACCTTTTGCGATGAGCTTTTTGAAGGACACGTGGTCCTATGATGGACAACGTTTTATGATTAGTTGGTGGTGTCGGCTTTCAGCTATTAGATATGTCTTTTCAAAGCAAACGGGCCAATCTCTTCTTATTTTTTTGAAGATATGCATGTAAAAGAGAAACGTTTGGGGCTGGATGGGTGATAAGAGTAGATGTACACCCTTCAATGATATTATGCCACTTATTGCATTTCACAGTGAAAAAATAAAACTGATAGCAGCTTACCTCTCCCATACACTTCTTTATTGCTCTCTCTCCCCTCTCTCTCCTCAGTGATTTTCGTCGCTCTCTCTGCCCTCTCTCTCCCCGCATTGCTGCATTTTTGGACTAACCTTTTGCAATTCCACTAATGACAGAAATCCTCTTGGACCAGTTAAGATTTATGTTTCTTCCATCGTCTAAGTCAAGGTATCAGTACAGGTTTCCATTTAGTTCAAAATCATATATGAGAAAACATTCACCCCTGCTAGTCCTTGAGCAACAGAAACCTCTCAACCTAACAAGATTTTCATATCTCAATGAGTTCAATAACATCAAACCCTGCTGCTTGAGGATGCTAAGAAGGCTTGATGTGAACTTTAATGGCTTTCTCTAGATGTGCGAAAAAAATCCAGATCTGGGTTTGTCCCTACTGGTATATCTCTTCCATCCTTGATTATTTATACAAAAGCTGTCATTTGACATTTTTTTATTTTTGTTTTTGTGATTTTTGTTGTGAATTGATCTCTACTGACTATTATTTTTTTCTTACTTATAAAATTTTTTCTTACTTATAAAAAAAAAATTATAAATGAAAACGAAGCTTTAATAAGAGTAAATGAGGAATTCTCATATGGTAGAGATAAGAGAGGGACGAAAATACGCAGCCGCTTGAGAGGAAAGATGGGAAAGAAAGGGAGAAAGCAATGCAGAAGATATATGAGAGAGCAATGCAGAAGATATATGAGAGAATACTTGCCTACAGTCAGTTCTGTATATCTTTTGTGAAAAAACATACGTGCCACAGTATTATTGGAGGGTGTAAATGTATTCTTAACACCCATCATGTTTGAAGTTTTTCTCTATATAAAAAGAGGATGTTATCTATTTTTAGAATTTTTAATTGAGGAAAGTTAGAGATATAAAAAGATTTTATAAATGTAATTTTATAAATTGACGTGCCAGATTGTCAGTGTGCCATGTCTTTTTTTTCTTTCTCTTTTCCTCCTCTTTCCCTCTTCCTTTCACAACCCTTTATTGATGTCGCCGTCGCAGCTCCAAATCGCAGCCGAACCTTCCTTACCCCTTGTCGACGTCACCTTTCACCGCTGCCCAGTCATCTTCCCCTTTCTCTCTAGCACCCCTCACCTTCCTCGCCCCTAGTCGACGTCACCCTTCACCTTGTCGAAACACCGTCATTGCTGCTGTCACCCTTCATCGACATGCATGATCTCTCTCTCTCTCTCTCTTCTCAATCGGGCTAAAGGGGTGGGAAACGAGGCGGGGGAAGTAAGATGAAAAAAAAAATTAACTTGCGTGCTAGTATATTTGTGGGATTCTTTTATGTCTATATTGTTTTTATTTTTATTTATGTAATAATACATGTTTATAACTCAGTATTGATAGATGGAAGATTATAAAATTTAAAATCTGAATTAAAGAAATTGATGAAATAAATATTTTATTTAACGGTATAATATTATGTTTAAAATTATAAATATATGTAAAACTACTCTTTAAAAAATAATTGACATGATAGTCATTATTTAACTTTGAAGTCTCTCTTTTCTAGGCATGTTAAATGGGACAAATGAATGTTTTATTATCAAATAAGAATTATTCGTTTCCTTCGTTAGGGTATTGTCTGCTCAGACTGCCACACTGTCACATTGCGGGAATCCCCTGCTCTCGTTCTAAGCCTATATTTAATGCGGCATGGTTCTTGTGCATCACTTGGGCCTGGGCCTTCTCTCCATGATATCAAGCCGGACTAGATGTGCCTGGTTTGAGGTCCAGACTCCTACAGACAGAGGCCCGATTCTGTAGAGGAAAATATCTCTTCTAGATTGTTTTTATTAAAAACAATGTCTTTCAATCTCATCGGTATATTTGATAGAAGTTTAAAAACATATATTAATGGTAGTGGGGTGATTGGTTTGATACTTTGGTCTCAAAATGCAATCCTCTGCTCGCGTTCTATGCCTACATTTAATGTGGCATGGTTCTTGTGCAGCACTTGGGCTAGGGCCTTCTCTTCAAGCCAAACTAGATGTACCCGGTTTGAGGCCCAGACCCCTACAGACAGAGTCCGAATTCTGTAGAGGAAAATATCCCTTCTAGATTGTTTTTATTAAAAAAAACTTGTCTTTCAATTTCAATCCCATCTATATTTGATAGAAGTTTAAAAACATATATTGATGGTAGTGGGCCGATTGGTTTGATACTTTTATCTCAAAATGCAATCTTTATTGTATTTTATTTGCATTCTTTTCATTTGATAAATATAAAATTTTTAAAATGATTTAGCGAAAGTGAAATTAATATATTGGTGTGACTAAATATCTTACGTTAATTTATAATTAAAATAAATTAAGATATTATACACCACAACAAACCAGATGTGACACTCTATATGATAATGATAAGGATAGGTGGTGTATGAGATCTCACATTGTTTGAGAAGTAAAAGTTATTGCTCTTTATAAGGTTCCAATGTGCTCCAATTTATTATTGGCTAGTCTTTTTAAAATATAGGTCATGTGGTTTGTACCTTCTATTAAGGCGTTATAAATGATATTAGAGCCTATCTCAACAAAAAATGTAGGATTTGAGCCGTACCACCTATGAAAGATTGGCCCGACAAGGACGTCGAAAATTTAAGGGGGGTAGATTGTGATACCCCATATGATAAGACTAAGGGCAGGTGGTATATGAGATTCTACATTCATTGGGAATGATAAATTCTTACTCTTTATAAGGTTCAATTGTGACTCCAATTGTATTATTGATTAGTTCTTTTAGAGTATAGGTCATGTGGTTAGGGATTTCCATTGGGGTGTTACATCAGATCAACTAACAAATTTTATTTTCATAAGATCTATTTATGATAAGTTAATTTTTAAAATAATGCTAGATGTAATAATGAGTTGTGCAAGTATTGTGCACTTATTTTAAAAAGAGTAGAGTCCAACATTAAAATTTTAAAATTTTCATGTAGATTTTATATTTATTTACTATTTTTAAAAAGAGTGTGTAAAACTTACACAATCTATAATTACAAAAATTATTTCTCTAATTTTTATGTTTTATCTTATCCTCTTGTTTTACTTCTATTTTGTTTTTATTTTCTTCCGTCAAAAACTCAAAACCCAGTACCCTTCGGTGTCTCGAATCACGAGCGGTATTTGCCACTGGGCTAAGCTAAGCACGCAAGATGCGCGCTTACTTAGCCCAAGATATTAAAGCGCTGCTAAAATTAACGAGCCGAGCTGATCATTGCAGCATCTTGAGGCCCATTTTCCACAAATGAGCGCACCTGGACTCCTTTTTTGTATCACTTGGATTATGAGAAAACGAGTGCAAATTATTCATCTGCATGAGAAGCCTGCAGAGTCATCTCTACAGATATATAATGCGTCCTTTATACACGTACGACTGCATTAATATATTGAATGGTAAGGTGTGGATCAACGTTCTAATTCTAGTATTTCTCAAACGTTTTCAATCCCCCGCTCCTTCCCTCTTTTCCTTTTCTGAACACTAAACTAAGAAGCACATGTTTGTGACTGCTATATGATTGATCAGGTGGAAACTACTCCATATACATGATATGGTTTGAGTTGGAACTGGCGCTACAGTGCCCCTCCTCTTCCTTTTTCCACAAGAGTAGTAAAGCTAGAGCACATGTGCATGTACTGACTGCTCTATATAATTGAGACGGAACTGTTACGAAACTATTTTGTTTACTTATGTTGTGGCTTAAAGCTGCTAGCTAGTGGGCATTCTCGCTTTTGGTGATAATGGGTGCTGCGAAACTTCTCAAGACAGGTAGATTACCTATATATTAATGATAATCATGTAACAAAAATAGCGTATATATTGACTTCAGCAAATAATTAAATATATTCAATGGGGAATATGAATATAATGTAAATGAAGGAGTTTCAATCAGTTTACTGCAGCCTACATGGAATTTTTTTTTGGGTGTTATTCAGAGCTTCCTTAAAAAATTCTTTTTTTTTTTTTTGGTGTTCTTCAGTGATATGGCCGGCCCAGAATTCAGGAGCAAATTATTTGAAGAGTTTACATGGGATAATAGGTTCATAATAATAATAAAAAAAAAAAATCTAGTAAGTTAAGGTCGAAAAATTACATGATGAACAGTAAAAAAATCGGCTTCATTTGGTTACTAAATCTCTCTCAACTCATCATTATAATTTTTTCAAATTCCATTACAAAATATAATAAACAATTCAACTTTTTCAAATCTTAAAATAATAATAATATTCAAAAATAATATTCTAACAATATTTTATTATCTCAACTCAATTCAATTCAACTCAGTTCAACATTCAAACACAATCAGATCATCGAGCTGACTCTTAGGCATGATTATCAGGTGACCACCTTCCTTCAAGTAAGCAGATCATGAGACTCATGAATATACAGCCCATGAACTCGCACGAAATAAAAAAAGGAAAAAAATAAAAAGCAATTAAGACTGTAATAAAAGCTATTCAAAAAAAAAAAAAAAAAATAGAACAGGCCAGCCAGTAGATTTTCCAGCTTGATCCAAAGATTTGATTTGTCTGTTTCCATCTAGCTAGCTAGGCTTTAATTAATTTCGATCTATCTTCAAATCTTTAGTTTGAATTGGTATATATATATATGAATTAATTGGAAAAATGAGTTCTAGACTTCTAGCCCCATCTATGCATGGACCATCTACACTACTGTTCATGAAATCCTCGATGATCCATTACTCGTCGATCGATCTCGTCTATAAATTACGTATACAGATAATTAATTTAATTGTCCCCAACTACAAGTAGTTTATAACCACTTCTAAAATTATTTTCAGACGTACAGCTTATAGCCACAAGAAATCATGAGATGGGTGCTGATCATGATGAGCAGGCGATTGATCAAAGTATACTCGTAGTCATATGTAAACACGAAGCACGTTTTTGTCCACAAATTAATTAGTTTGGTTGACAAAATGATGAACAAGTTGGATTTCAAATATCACATATATATATATATATATACAATCTAGCTAACAAGCATTAAATTTGATCCTCAATCAACCTATAATTAATCTAGCTACAACAGTAGTTTTTCGTGTTTTGTTTTTCTTGGAATTAAGCGGCGCCCCTACCTCATTTGACTGGCAACTAGTTTGACATTAGATGCTTTCTTTGTAAGACAACAAATTAATTAATTTAGTGAATAAGAAAAAGATGAATCAGTACTGGATGCCAGAATATTTCTAAACTTTTTTTTTTTTGGTAGCTAGAGCGCTGTCTTTTCAAGCACAAATCACCCTGTAATTAATATATCTTCATTCCAATCATGATATAGACCCAAAGAAATAACATGTTTATAGATCGAGCTAATTAGTAATTTTCTAAATAGTGATGATCTGTATGAAATTAGTAATTTCCTGACATGAAAAGCATCCTCTAAACGGCCATATATATATATATAATTGTACAAGTATTAGTACGCGTATATATATATATATATATATGTGTGTGTGTGTGTATCTTTGAGATGCTTAAAAGTCCAAAATCTATTAAGTACTCGGTCCAGCTTTTCAACGTAATTAGTTGCATTATTCTGATGATCAATCTTCAAAAAGACAAAGGAGAGATTTGATTGTAGTCTGACTGCCCAGCAAAAAACGCTACAATTGGAATAGTTTTTCATGGAAGAGACTCGATCATGGATAGATTGTACGTCTTAGAACTAATGAAAGTATAGTAGTGGCATGGTAGGTACTCATGATATTAACCGATCTCTGGGGAGATCACCATATATATATATAATGAACGATCTTTGAGAGAATCTTAGCTAATGAAATAGATTGTTAATTTTATTTGATTATAATTAATTAATTATTAATTACCTATCATGTTTTTGTAAGGATCGATCGCGCGCATTAGGTACTGATTGAATTAATTAATGTATATATAATCTGTTTTATTGTAGCGTGAAAGAGTATCGAAGCGTTCTTAATTTGTCACATAATTAGCTAGAAGCTAGCCAGATAAAATCATAACACAATGTTCCCACGATACTGCCCGAAATTATATATAAATAATATTAATGCATATATATTCGGCTACAAATTAGCAATGCTGTATGCATGCTAGTTAATTAAGAAGTGTGATTCGATGGCGTTCAACATGAATATTAGGGCAACATCATTGAGGTCAATAATCCATCATGCATGCAATACACATGACGGAGAAAAGGGCCCCCCGGCCTCGAAATATTATTGCTGCCCTTTGCAGGCAGACTCTAATTCCACCGCTCAAAAATGTTTTCTGTGTCTTGTACGTGAGATCCGGAATAGTCGAACAAAATTGAATTGTGAAACTTCTCCAATAAAATTTAAAAAAATATATCAAACGTTCGATCTGTTATATATTAACACCGATTATAGCTAAAAATTAAGCAAATTTCGAAGAACGGGATTGAACCTAGCTACCTATATATATATTATATATAATTCATGTTATAAAAGCGTTCGATCGACATTAACCCGATATATTATATGCAATTGAAGGTCGACACGTACGTCTAGTTAACCTTCCATTCTCGACTCCAGAATGATTGGGAAGTTAGGGTACGGAAGAGGTTATAAAGTGTGTTAGGCAGTCGTCTCCCCCCGGCCCCGATCCATAATTCCGATCGATCGACCTTCACTCATGATTATATATGGACAATATAATATAGGTCAAAAGTGAAATGCTGGATGGCTTTTCAAATATGTACGTAGTGTCGTACTTCACAAGAAAGCTAGCTGCAAGATCACACATGAAAAAGAAACGCAAAACAAAAGTACTATAAATCTGATTGGCCATTACCTTGTTCTTTGGACATCTATGATTCTATATATAAAACAAAGCATTTTCTTGGGTCGAAATGATAATGCATTAATGTTCCCTGGCCACTAGATCACTTCTTGCCCAATCACATGACGTACAATTTGCACATCTTATGCTACCTTAAGTGAGATTTGATTTATCTTACCTACATAATATCCTACGATTTAGTGGTTGGAATATCATGATCTTTTATTACAAGCTGTCTTTTGATCTCTTACATCAAATAAAACGAGATATTCTATAATTCCTATCCAAGGTTAGAAGTTTCTACATTGCTGTGTCCACTTTAATTTTAATTAGAATTTGAACATATTGTGTCAGCTTTCTTCATCTATATATATATATATATATATATATATATATATATATATATATATCTGATCCCCCCAACAAAAAAAAAAAAAAAAAACTGTAATTTTTACGTACGTTGATCAGCACAAGTTTTAACCTTATAAGAAAAGTAGTTCTAATTTTAATATATTTTATATGACAAGTACGACTTAATTTAACAATAATAGGCCATTTATCATACGTGTTGAAGCTTTTCAATTGATTTATTCCAGGTACAGGCCACTGAAATTAACTTATATTGCTTTCCATATATGAAGCCTCGATGTTAGCTAGCTAGTCGCCCAAGGGTATTCACCAGCATCTATACAGATTTATGAGAGCTTAATTTGAGATCAATCGTATTAACGATTTGAATTTTTTTAATATTCTTGTATAGAGTGAGAAAGCAAAAAAAACTTTCTTTAAGATGACAAAATCAACATGAATGAGTTCTCCTGTTCTGCATTTATTAACAACTTGTTGTATGCCAGCTTTTAGCAAGAGAAAGTAATTGGCCGGCCAAGTGTGAATTCAGATAATGAGTCATGCCGGGGCAAGTTCATTGTTTAATACAAAACCTTTCCCCCCCTAATTAATTAAGCGATTTACTGCTACAAAGCTTAGCTCAATGTCAAACCTAGCTACCATTATATAATTAATTATTCAGCAATTAGCAGCTACTAAAAAATGCGGGCGAACAGTAAAGACCCACGAAGCTACAGTCAGTGATAATTGCACCATCAATGTTATAATGTTGCATTATTATTTTTAGGAACTTTCTCTTATTATTGGGGGTGCTATATTGGAGCTTTTACACGTCTTTTCATGGATGAAAGTGTGTGGGGTTGCCATCCCGTTTTAGTGCTGATTAGGAAAAGACTTGTGACGAGCTGCATGTGTCCCTTTGGGCATGCCTCACATTTTCCTTTCTTCCAAGCAAAAGAGTACGTACGGGATAGGCCAATACCAGCAGCGACTTTAGCGCAGGGAGAGGAAGGAGAAGGTAGAAAGAAGAGGAGGACATCAGAAAAAGGATACTCGATCTCTCACGTGGGTCACTGATAAAATATTACATACATACACGTACGACACGAGCGAGGTCTGTCTTAAAAAGGCAAAAATGAAGACCTACTCTTCCACGAAGAAGAAAAGGCTGTCTTCAGCAGTACTGTTGCTTACTGTGGATTTTGGACCCCCTACTTTTAATGGTGATAGCTATCAAACAAAGCATTAGCAGACAAATTTGAAGAGAGAGAGAGAGACACATAACAGCGGTTTTGAAGATAACCGTAATACCTCATATTTAGATATTGTGGGCTGGCAAGCTGTATTACGCGCGTTCGAGAGAGAGACAGAGACAGAAGGGGAAGAAAACTGCTTTTGAGAAACCGCTGTGTGTCGGGAGGGTAGGGAGAACCCACCGCGGTTTTCTCACACCACCGATTCTCCCAACTAGCCTGTGATTCTCGTGGTCTGTCACGTCGTTTGTCTTTAATTAGCTTCTGATTTCTCTCTTTCATGCTAATCGCCATCGAGGATTGCCAATATCTGACCTAGCTTCGCATCCACACATATATAGTACTAGCTATAAAATGAGATCGACGTACAAGTATGCTGATGTGTACGTGCATATATGTTTACAAACACACACACACATATATATATTAGGTATATATACTTCTACGTGATACTCGTATATATATATATATACACATATACATGTGCATATAAATGAAGATAACGAATCATTTATCCCGAAAGTTGCTACATTTCTTTTGTTAATAATTAACATTTATAGTGATCATATGCATGGGAGCTCCATTTTTTATACTTCCATGCATTTATTGAGCCAAGAGTTGTAACTGTCGCTAAAGTACTATATTGAATGATCAGTTAGGGTTCTTTCCACCATATATATGTATTTGTCTGCTTAAACGAGATAAAGATACCCTAATATAAATTCAAGTTGCAGGTCATTAATATTTAATTGATGTCCAGAGTGTAGAATATTTATTTCATATTGAGGAAAATATATGCTGAGAAAAACATATTGAAAACAAAAATAGAGAAACTGAGACAAGTTGTAGGATGTTAATACTTAAACTAATATTGTGATCAATATAAAATAGAATCAATTTATCCATCAGCTACTATTCACTACTCTACACTTTATATTCTATGAAAAAAAACTTGTCAAGTGTGGAGTGTGAAACCCACTGAATAATAGCTGATATATAGTAAAACTCATATAGAATATGGAGTTCCAAATCAAGGGAAAATAGAAAAAATGAGTCTAGTTGGAGGAAAAGAATACAAAATAGGTTGTTGATATATATAAAGGATCAAATAAAACAAGAATACAAAAGTGCTATATATCTAGGGTCTAGCATATAACACATGCACCGTGTAGGTTTTGAATTTAATCGCCCATAGAGATGCAAAAATAAATTTAAAAATTATTAAAAAAACAGCTAACAAATTTTGTTATATATATATATATATATGTTTGTGATCAGACGTATTTTTTTTACATCATTTATGAAAATTAATCAGAAACTTACCACCATCATGAAGCGGAAGAAGTTTTTTAGGAGAGCAAACAAGAACGAAGTTCTTAATTTGGGCAATTAAACAAGGAAAAAGGCTAATAAAGTTGACCCACATCCCACAGTACTAACATGGACAGAGTTACAGCTATCATTATTTGAGAGAGAGAGAGAGAGAGAGAGAGAGAGAGATTATATATATTAAATAAGAGAAAAATCTGTGCAATATATGTATGTATCTTTGTTGTTTTTTTTAGAAAAAAAAAAAGAAAACAAAGAAAAGAAAAGAAAGAAAGACAGAGAGGTCCGTAGCTAATTTTTATAAGTATCTCGATCGCTAAAAATTATATAAAATAAATTATCACAAAAAATTTACGCAGCATGTTGGTTGATGCAAAATATAGATTGTAAACATGCAAGTTGTGTTGGGTAGCGTGTGGTTCTCGGTTTATGTTAAAGCAAAGGTTGGCATTCGGGTCTGACGTTTCCGTAGCTCGCCGTTTAGTAATTTTTGTTTTGTTTTTCGAAAAAAAAAAGGTTTTGGTCCACGTACGAACCCAACACAATCCCGAAATTAACGAGGAGCACGAGTTTCGGAATAATTCGACCTCGCGATTTTACGAGGAGATTCCAGTCCGCCCTACGATCGACACGTACGTGGTGAAGAAAATTCACGTGCTTTAGCTGTGTCGCTTAAAGGAAAACAGATAACAAGAAAAGTTATACCACATAGCTTTCACGTTCGTTTGTTTTTAATACTTTTTATCCTTTTTTTTTTTTTTTAAAGAAAAAAAAAAGCAGTTAAAAGTCTCCTCATTTATGAACCAAACGGCAATCCCAACACATGAGTAGAACATTAACTTAATTAACTCAACAAAAGTGAAAACAAAAACAATTACGATCGATGGAGTAATGATCAACAACTAGCTGTTTGGTACGAAAGATCATTCTAGAGTTCGTATATATGTGTCTTAAATATTCATGTCCTGTCGAGACACGTAAAAACTGGACAACTTCTTTTTATTTTTTATTTTTTATTTTTTATTTTTTATTTTTTATTTTATATATATAGGTACACGTAAGATTCGACGAATTCCAGTGCAGTCACACCGAAGACCTTTAAAATTTATAATGTCTAGAAAGAAATGGTAAATTGGACGAGAGAGATCGATCGATCTGAATCCAAACATTGAGTGAGGGAGAAAGGATATATTTACCATTGATTAATTTACTATATGGGATGATAAATTGGTAACTTCCAACACGTACAATATTATAATAATTAATTAAAGTATTCTATGGTCACACCCTTAAAAATTCTATGAGAGCTCATTATGGCGAGCGAGACACGTCATGAATTAGTGGGTGTTCCTCATATATAGATCAGTAGCTTTTTAATTATGAAACTATATTATAAACTTTCATTTTGTAGTTAAATAATCTAATGATCATTATCATCAACTTCCATGCTTAATCATTTCGTGCATAGAATTTGCCGGTGGCTGCTGAGAAAAAATGCAAGACAGCCAGTTCAGTCACAACACCTTTATATCCCCACAGTATATCCAAGTAATTAATTACAAATCAATCCCTACATATATCAAGATCACCAAAAAAAAAAAAAAAAACAATAAATAAATCCCTAACACCAAATTAATTAACTATATATATATATATATATCTTCTCTATTTTTTTTCAGGGTAATGATACGCTTGCAACCGATTCACTGTTCTTTTACTATTTATACTATATTTAAATTTTTTTTTATCATTTTTTTAAGTATTTTTTTAACATTCTTAATTATTAAAAAATATTAAAAAAATATCTAATTTTATTAATTGTCACTTCTTTAATCATTAAATAAAATAAAAAATTAATAAAAAATCAAATTAAAAAAAATAGTAAATGAGTGAAAGGAAAATAGTAATCCTATTTTCCCTTTTTTCAATTCATTAGAACATTTTCTGTCCGGAAAGCTTTTTGCATAAAGCAATTATCACAGTTAAATTCTTTTTGGAACTCTGTTGACCGAATTAATATTTCCTGGTTTTTAATTATGTTGTTTGCTAGCTTAAATTCAGTTCCTTTCTTGATCATGATCTATATTATTTTCTTTAAGCTTAGTAGTTTATATATGCAAACAACACGTACCAGCTTCTGATCAATGTAAAGGACACGTGTGTCGCCAGACAACACCATGTTCATTCATGATCATGTGTGCCTTTGACGCTCAGACACAAGGTAATTAGTAGATTCAATCCCACGCGTGTGAGGAGTTTTCTTCCTTATATTGCTAATTGCTTATATATATATATATATATATTGCATATACATACGTACGTGTGTGTATACATACATACACACACGTATGTATAGCATGCATGTGGGTCAGATTCGTAATAGGGCTTGCGTTCACAGCTATATATAATGTTCTAGATACAAATATTTAACATATATATATATATATATATTTCATTCCTCATGATGATCATGAGTACTCTCCTTCACGTTCAAGTTGATCCAAAAGCTAACAAGCTCCTGCCTCCTGGTTTAAGCACTGATCAAACAGCTTTCAAATCTATTCCCGCGTACGTAACATATAATATATATATACACACACGTTACCACGAATCATATTTTACTAAAAGATTCAGGAACCAAAAATAGCCCTTGTCATTGGCTAGTGTGCATGCATATATCTATCACTCTTATATATAGATCAGTCCCAAAAGGAACAGTAACTAGCACATGATTTCGGATCGAGGTGGACAATGTCAGATCAACAGCTAGGGTTATTAATTATGGTTAATAGAATAACTCAAATTTATTTAGCGTACTACGATAAATATTTGAGAGTTGTACTATATACAGTATGAAATTAGATAAGAAAAGGTTGCATTCCATTATATATTTTATAATGTAAAATTAAGACAGCTTCCTTCTCTCCTTTATATATAAATTTATATAAATTCTCAATCACTAGCCTTCGAAATTTTGATTTTTTCGTATGAAAAAAGAAGATATATATTCTTCTGTGAATGTTTTTCTTTTTTCCTGTGTCACGTCCTAGACTTGTGCGTACGGACAGACATATATATATATATATATATGATCATACAATTATTAGAGACATACATTATAACTTATAAGGGCTGAGGAGTCAAACCTGTACCTCCATTTGGTTGGGGCTCCATGTCGCGACCTTGAAAAACATAGCTTTTATTCGATTCGACCTTACCTACCGGCAAAAATAAATACACAAATATGGCATGAAATTATAATTAAGTATATATATATTTTATATATATGATCATGGTAATGACAAAAGCATATATATGCATTAAAAATAAGGTCATCTAATTGGTATTTACAGGAAATGCGTATTAACTCATGACAGACATGATGGACGTACAAAATGCTCCTGATCGTGTTTAAGCTGCCTGCCTGCATATATATTCAGCCAAACAGTCGTACTTAGAGATTAATGTAGTACGTACCTCTCTGACCACACCAAATTGATTCTACGTTAACAGATAGTTTTAAGTGTACTCATGTGTATGTTGTTCTGGAATGAGATATATATATATATATATATATACACACTAATATTCCTAGCTAGACTCAAGTATAGTTCATTGTTATATATAAGTGGCCGCGCGCGCCAGGTGAGGGGGCGAAAACATAAATTAAAATAGGCGCCGTATGATCATCATGTCCTCTTGATCCCGGAATAGAATATGAAAGAAAAATTGCAGCTGGTATAAATCTGTATATAGATATATTAAATATATAGTAAAAAAAAAATCAAAGACAAAACTAGTACTGTTCCGTTTTTTTCTTTTGTCAAAAAATTGAGGAAAACGTAGAAGGAACAAAAGAGGCCCGCACCAACTCATTTGAACTCGTGAGCTAAGCTCAATTTTGGAGGCATTAAGGAATGGGACCCAACTCAGCAATTTTTCTTATACAGAGAGAGAGAGAGAGAGAGAGAGAGAGAGAGAGAGAGGGTAATTTGTTTGTTTGCTTTTTATTTATTTATTTTTTCCCTTTCTGTTCATGGCCAATTAATATTACAGAGCTTAAGCATACAAAGAACCTGACAATGTCTAACTGGATCTCTATGATGCTAACTGGATCCTTTTCGGTTCAGACAGATGCTTGGGTCAAAGTTTTCTGAATATATATATATGCAATTAAATATCAAGCTTGTACGATTTCAGAGATTTCGGTGAAAAAGACATGAAATCACTCTCCATCCCCCACATATAGATCAGAGAGAGAGAGAGGAAAAAGCAGATTCCATTTCAATCTTAGGTTTTAGGTGCATATAGATGCAACATAACTCATACTATAATGTAATATTATATAATGATCAAGTATAAGCCTATTGTTTTGTGCTCCTATATATTCTTCCCCTTGGTGCAACATCATATTATCAAGGTATTAACGCTCCCAAGAGAGGCGCCCACACGCACAAACACACAGACACAGAGAGCAAGAGATCGAAGGGATATGGAGCTCAATGAGCATGGTTTCTTAGAGGAATTACTTGCTCTAAGAGTAGACACTTCGGGAACCATTCCAACACCAATGAACGAGTTCGTCTCTAATGGCTGGACTTTTGATTACTTTGAGCAAAACCCAGCCATGGTTTTTCCAAACTCTTGCTGCGAAGGATTCTCTCCGCAGCTTGAACAAATCGTTGATACCTCCTCCTACACTCTCAATGAAGTCTATTGCCCATTTGGCAATGCATTCTCAGCTTCACAGCTTACTGATTCATCACTTAACACGCTGGACACACCGCCTTTTCCTATGCAAGAAGACTATCCATTTTCCATGATGGAAGAAGAGCTGGGTATACTTGGGGACGAAATTCACAATCTTGAGGTGCAAGCTTCTTGCAAAGCCGAGCCAATCCAGTCCCCAGAAGTCCCGGTTATCAACATCGGTAATTGCCAAGAAGTAAAGAATCCAGCTAAGAAGCTGCAGGGCCAGCCATCAAAGAATCTTATGGCTGAGAGAAGAAGAAGAAAGCGATTGAATGATCGCCTCTCAATGTTAAGATCCATTGTCCCTAAGATAAGCAAGGTAAAGCAGCGAGACTCATTTCTAATTACTTGGATTACAACACTCTAAGAATGAGTGGTTCATATTTATATGGAATCTGATGTGCTTTGTTTGGATTTTGAATTGAAAGATGGACAGGACGTCTATACTTGGAGATACTATAGAGTACATGAAAGAACTCCTAGAGAAAATCAACAGTTTGCAGCTAGAAATTGATCAAGGGAGTTCAAACATTACGGGCATTTTCAAGAATGTAAAACCAAATGAAGTCTTGGTTAGAAATTCACCAAAGGTAAGAACTCTGCTCGCTCTACTCAGCAAGATCCTCAAAATTGAAGTCAAACATGAATTACTTACCAAAATTCTGAATGTGGTAATTCCACGCGTTGCCTTGGCAGTTTGATGTGGAGAGGGGAAATGTGGATACAAGGATTGAGATTTGCTGTGCAGGGAAGCCAGGGCTGCTGCTATCAACAGTGAATACCTTAGAAGCATTAGGCCTTGAGATTCAACAATGTGTCATTAGCTGTTTCAATGATTTTGCAATGCAAGCTTCTTGCTCAGAGGTACCAAATTTAATTAATTTCCCTATGGTGGAAGTTTTTGTTTTTTTTTTTTAAATCAATTTGTTGAACAAGTGATCTTAATACCGTCTTCACTCCTGAAATTATAGGATATGGACCAGGGAACCCTACTAAGTTCTGAAGACATAAAACAAACGTTGTTCAGAAATGCTGGATATGGGGGAAGATGTCTTTAAGGATCAAAAACAGGAAGAGAAAAAGGAATTGGGGTTCAAATTTTTTAGAGATTGGTTTTCAAATCTCTGTATTTTCAATGAGGTTTGTCAAGTGAGATGTTCAAGTTTTCATCTTTTTTTTTTTTGTTTTCCGATCAACGTTTGAATAAGAGATTTCTATTCCTTGAGAGCTATCATGATCTATGTAATTTTACCTAAAAAGTGAATATGTCTATTAATTAATGAAACTGCCTTTTCTACATTCAATCGCCATAATGAAGGTGAGAATATTTTGAGATCATCTGGGACATGACTTCACACCTATGCTTTTTTTTTTAAAGCTGTCTCAATAGTGATTAGTGCTTTGGCTCCACCACGAACCAAGTTCCATCCTGTGGTTCTTAAATTTCCTAGTAATCATATATAGTTTGCTAAAATATGTCAAAAGGAAAAAAGATAACTGTCGCCTTTAAATCTTCTCTGATTATAACATCAGTACAAGGAGCTGGAATATACACGGCAAGTTATTATCGTTGTTGTTCTTATTATTTTTTATATATTAGAGAAAAGGGAAGCAGGGGCCGGGGGTTTTGGCTTTTGGCCTGGGACTGGGAGTCTGTCTTGGTTTTTCCTTTGTACATTTGTCTAAAGCCTAAAGCTATAATCCATGACTTTCAGCCACTAAATGGTAATTAAAGCAAAATGATTAAGGTTGCCACTTTGGAGTTCAGGAATTTGAACCAGAAAGCGCACTCAGAAATGATATGATGGCACAGAATTTCAAGGTTTCTCCAAGAAGCTTCACTGCTTCAGAAGCATTCAGATCAGTAAACAGCAGGCTGGTTGGACCAAAAGTGGCTTATTTTGCTTTAGGGTAAAAATGGTTCTCGTAGACTAGACAGGTGGAACTGCCAAAAGGCTAGTTTTGAATTCATTCATATTCAGAGCATGTATCTATCTATATATATATATATATATATAAACAACTTTCACAACATTAATGTTGGAACTCTCCATCTTGTAGTACAAGAAGATGTTTGATCAATACATGAGTACCATAGATAGATAGTCTTTTATATATTTTATTTTTTTACAGGGAGTCATGAGTACTACAAATAATATGCAATGAATGATCAGTAAGATGCAGCAAGGTCAAGTCGTCAAGGAGCTTCACAATCCTGATCACTAACATTAACATCGTTGTATTTTCTAATTAATGGCTTTGCCAAGCGCGTTAAGTCTAAGATTTCTTCACATCTTGCTGATCCACTATACATTTTTATTCCTTCCCCCTTTATCCTCTGAAGAAGATTTAAAAAATTATATATATTCAAGCCCAAAAACAAATTGACATAACCCTCTAATCCCTAGAAAATCTATCATAGCTAGATTATTAAAACGAAAAAACAGATAAAGATAATCATATGTCGAATTACATCATAATATTTAATATTAGCAAAATATTATTAGGTCCACCTCCAAAGATAGTTGAGTTCCTGGCTCCACTACACCCCTAATTGCATTGACAGACTGTTTGACAAACAAATACTTGAAAGCTCAAAACTCCAATGTGTTCCACTACAATAATATGATGATCCGCTCTATTTTTTTTTAGAAGTGCTTGTGAAATCACCATTCATCATCCACTCTATATGTTGAGAAGTGGTAGATTTTAATTTGTATTATATTCTTAACACTCCTCATCACGTGTGGGCCAGTTTCTTTCTTAATGAGTAGGTCCAATACGTGGAATGTTTAATTAAATGGGTAGAATGTAGAGTCAGGGTTTGAACTCAATATCTCTGTTCTGATACCATGTGAGATCACTACTTATCCCAAAGTTTAAGCCGATAAGAATAGATAGATTTTATTATTTGTATTATATTCTTAACAGTTCTACACATACAAAATAATTATATAAAAGTAAATTATATATACAATCGTGAAGTGTGTAAACGTCGCATAATCGTTTTGAAAAATAATAAGGTTCACTATTAAAAAATTAATTTTTTTCATGTGAGTTTCATATTTTATTCATTTTTTTCAAAACGATTATACGGCGGTTGCACAATTCAAAGTTGTAATTTTTTTTTCTTTTTGCTTTTTCTTTAATTCTAACATTTTTTAAAGATTTTTAAATATTTATTTTAAAGAAATTAATATACTAATAATAAATTTCTTAACTATTAAATAAAAAAATAAAAAATAAAATAAAATACATAAATGATCAAATTGTAAACATCTTTTTTTTTCTTTTTTTTTTTCCACGTATTTGCATTGAAAAGGTTTACTTTTCTCATAAAAGCACAGTGGAAGAATTTGCCAACCAGAAACTTAACTTCAATGAGTGATGAGTTGTAAAGCGTTCTGAAGTCGAGATCACACTGTCATGTATTTTCTGCTGCTTGACTAATAATGATGTTTTTAAGTTGGAAAAACATTGGGGGTCGGCGACCAATTATCAAGTGACACATAGACATCCTAAAAGCAAGTTAACTAGACCCGCATACATCCAAACTATCTCTCCCTCTCCCTTTCTCATCTGCACTCAATCGACAAAAACCCCAAAAAAAAGTCTCCCTCTCCTTCTTCAGCATCCACGGAGGCGTCCACAGAGGTATTCACAGAAGCATTCGTCGATTGAATGAAAGATAATATTACATCATATTTATGATGTTCTAAACCCATGTTTTGAGATAATATTAGCATGTATTAGCTAACTCTCTAATGAATTTTTAATATTTTTTATATAGGAATCAACAGTAATGATAGACTGTCAGGATGGAAGTAAGTCAAGAAGTGTAACACTAGAGGAGGCCACGGATCCAATACTTCTATGCAGCTCCATTGTCCACAATATGGCCTACCAAGCTGCAAACAAGAAGGAAAACTCAATTCCATTGAAAGGTTTATGGCCAATAGTTACAATATTGGGGAAATCGAATTCTGATAGAAAAATTGTGCCGACAGAATCGCTGGCAAACCACTTGCTTGGAAAGCTCACAAACCCAGGCAAAAGTACGTGAAAACAGATGCAAAGCATACATCCAATAAGACCGAGAATGATGAAAATGCCAACAACTGGGTTGAGTGCAGATGGGGGAGGGGGAGGGAGAGAAAATAAGAGGGAGAGGTTGATCGAGTGCATGCGGGTCCAACTCTTTTGCTTTTGGAATGCCTAAGTGGCATTTGATGATTGGCCTGTGTGAAAACTAATTTCACACCCAACTCACTTGAAGCGCCTCTCTTTTAAGTCATAGAATACCATAAATCATTAGGAAAAGAGTAATGTTAGAGAAAAGTCATTATAGCAGTACATACTTTATATTCACTATATGACTACTTCTAGTTAATTATTTTTAATACTCACTTGAAGAGATATGTGATTTATATGATGCAAAATGGATACTCTCAATAGTAATTTCTATTTATATTTATACTTAGTAAAATTATCTCATGCCTTTGAGTTTGTACCTTCAACGCGCGACCATTAATGTATTTTATTTTATTTTTAATATTATTTTTATTAAATAGTTAAGAGAGTGACTATTAATATATTAATATTTTTTTATTTTCTAAAAATGTTTAAAAAAAGTTTGATTTTTTTTAAAAAAAAAAAATACAATTTCCACAAGAGTACACAAACTTGGGTGACATGGTAGCACTATTCTTGTTAGAATATAATTTTTTAATATTATTTTTATTTTAAAATTTGAAAAGTTAAATTATTTATTATATTTTATTTAAAAATTTCAAAAAATTGTAATGAAAATTAAATGAGATGAGATGAGTTATATTATATCATTACCCAAACAAGGCTTAAATCTTTGGAGGAGGCAGTTTCCAAAAAGGACAAATACATCATTAAAGCTCCGTTTAGTACTCAAACTTAGCTGAGTTCAATCTAATTTTTAACTGAATCTAATATATAAACATCCGACTGTAAAATTACTCAACTCATCCCAACTCAAAACATTCTTACACATGGGATTCGCAACATTTTTTAACCTCAAACATCTTTACATGTGAGATCCATAATTTTTTTTAATTTTCTATAAAAGTATTAAACTCATATTAACATCTAAATATACTTTAAACTCAGTTTAGATGAACCTTACATAACTTCCTCTACTACTAAACTCATTACTATTTATAAAGAACTCAACTCAATTGAATTCAATTCAACATCCAAACGCAACCTAAATCTTACGTCTATTCACACTGTCCTTGGCAACGAACACATTAGTTCATGCAAACAATTGCCACTTAAGGTTTCTGTTTAGTATAGGGAAGTACGTACAGGTGCTATCCGGATAGTATGCCATATGCACGCATAGTTCAGAACTTCAAATTACATCATGTTATCCTGAAGTGTTCAGAACCAGCAGGCCAACCACCCTAAAGACAGTACTATTATTACTTAAATTAGTATGTATCGTAGTGCTCAAATATAAGGAAAAAAAAATTAATAATATACCGATCTGAGGATATTGTAATATGCTTGGCTTGGCTTTCTTTTCTGGGTGTAATGTCACAATCTTGCCCCACAACTTTTCTTCTGATGTTATTTTTGTTCTCATGGGATCGGGTCTCATTTGTATAACAGCTAGGATCCTTTTTAATTGTCTAATTGATGGGAATCTTTTGATATGACTGAGAATTATCCTGCTTTTTTGGAAAAAAAAGAAGCTCCATTTATGCTACAATAAAAAGCCCCCAGCAAAAGGAAGAAGTTGAGGCATTTCTAAAAAAATAAATATAGGTAGAAATTATTATTGAGAATATCTATTTTGTATATATAATGTGACATCATCTAGATTATATATCTCTCTAAATGAGTGTTAGAAATAATCAATTAAAAATAACTACACAGTAAATATAAAGCGTACACTGTTATAATGACTTCTTTTTAACATTTCTCTTGATCCGGAAAAATGCTAAGATATTTAATTCCTTTCAACAGCATTTACCTGACTACTAACGCAGAAAATCCTTATTTATATCATTATGTTTGTTTGCTATAAACTTCGGTTTTCCACTCTCTAAGTTCCTATGGTGATTGTTGTTCTAAATGTCTACTGGCATGGGCCTCCCAAAAATCAAAGAGGCCTGTCTAAATTCGTCTTGAATGTACTGTTATTGGGCCTTGAATTCTACAATAAGCCCACCATGGGAATGCAAACACAAGTTCAATCCATACACTCTTATGTTTCTTTCCTCTCTTCCAAATTAATTCGTAGATCTATTTAATTATTTATTTTACCGGTAGTGTCAGAATTCCAATTAGGGGTGGAGAACTGCAGAAAACTAATTAGTAATTAGTGGAACCCCACATATCTTTAAGGAAATTAAAATCCGTTTTCAGATACTTAAATTAATTCCAATTTTAATAGTTTTTTTTATCAAGATTAGAGTGTAAACTGAGATAATTAAAATCACAACGACAAGCACGAGATTATAAGGAACCTTCCCCACCCATACGTCTTTTCTTAATTTTGACGGCCGGGATTGATTGCTTTTAAAACAAAATAAGCAAAACGTTTAAATGAAATAAAATGAGATCACGCCTTTTTTCCAAATTATAAAGCTTGAAGTGAAAGAGTAGTCATCATAAGATAAGGTGATCATTATATCATTTTTTAATGCGCATTAAATATAATATTGATTAAATATTGTAAGACACACTTTAATACATAGTTTTTTTTGAGAAAAAATATTTTTATTCAAAAATTTTTCTTTCCTTTCCCAAAACCTAATCTCAAACTAGTTCTCGAAATTCTCAAAATATTAATTTTCCAACATTTTTTTGTAACCTAACATGCTCTTAGATCAGTTGGAACAGAAATTTTAAAGAAACACAAATCTGAAAGAATGATTATCATGACCTCATTATAATCACTATAGTTGTGTGGGCGCCATGGCGCGCGTTATTATGATTAATCTTGATATGAAATCCGCAAAAATAATGGTCATAATTAGCCTCATTATTGTCAATATATATATATATATATGCGCAGGCGCGTGGGGATCTTGATATTAAGGATTTGTTTGTTTTTAGATATGAGATGAGATTAAAGTTAAAAAATTAAATAAAATATTGTTAGAATATATATTTTAATATTATTTTTATTTAGAGAATTGAAAAAATTGAATTGTTTATTTTATTTTATATTAAAAATTAAAAAAATTATAATAATGAGATGAGATAAAATATTTTTTGAAAATAAACAAGACCTAAATTAAATCCAACTCGAGATTTACCGATCATCATCTCACACCGATTCGTACTTTTATTTATTTGTATTTTTTTAATGGATGTATAGTATATAATATTTTCTATGTTAAATACAGATAAAGAAGCCCTTTTGTTTTCTGCGGATAAAATCAAAAAAAGAAGCTGTTACATGCATGCGTACGTACGTGTTCCTGCATTTCACTTTCGCATAAAGAGCAAGGGTTCTTTCGCTATAATTTAATAATCATCTTATTCATAAATCAGATAATTGAAGATATTTTAAATTAATCAATAAATTATTATATTATTAAATAATTTAAAATTATTTATTATATTTTATTTATAAATTTATTATTTAATATCATATTAATAAAATAATCATCGGGAGGATAATAAAAATTGCGATGAATAAATTTTTTTCTTCTGAAAGTACCTACCTGAATAGATTGATCGTCGATCGAGGTCACAGGTAGAGTTTAGTCTTTTGCGTCACCATCCAATTATATATATTATACGTCTTTTCAGTCAGTTTCTGGTGTTACATACGTAAGGAAGTGTTCTTGACTTTTGCTCAGAAGTAATTATTCAACCAAGAACTCTTTAGCAGCAAATTGCAGGCCGGGATCGTGCTCTACATTGAAAACTAGAGTGCTCTAAGCAGCCGTGGGGTTGCCTTTACCCGGTAAGAAGATAGAACCAGCAGCCAGCTATTCTTCTTTATAATTTCAAAGGGATTCATTCAGAAGTACTAATCTTGCTGAAAACTCAAACCGAACTTTCTATTGGCTAGCTCTTTCCATGCACTTGGCCAGTTTTCCTGATCTATCTTAGAGCCATGTTAGGTCATAAATTATAATGCTCTCCACTTTGTGTAGTAAGTGGAATCATGAAGAGATTGAAAACGACCTAGACCTAATATTTGGAATATTGACATCTCAGGATCACTTTAATTAATATAGACATTGTAGCTTGTCACATCATTATGCATTCATCTGTTTTGAGATAAGCGTAATAGAAACTGCCATACTATGCCCCATTAAAGACTTGATCTTGCATTCATACATACGTTTTTCACTATGCCCCATTGTGGGGGACCTTGCACTATGGCATGACGTTTTTCGTGACTGTACGTACTCTTTCTGGTAGCGATAAGAAGAATTAGTACTGTCATGTATAAGTTGTACGTACCCGAGGTTTTGGCGTTTGCGACCCTCCATTATAGAAATCTCTATTACAGCGGTTTTTTCAATAACATCGCTGCTAAAAAGTTACGTACATCGTTTTATTTTTCTGATCATACTTATCGCGTCGAGGCTCATGCGGGCTCGATATTCTTAATTTTCTTTGCCCATCGTGGGGCTTAAATTAAGCTCACTTCCCCCCTTATCCATCTTTATTTTTGGACTGTACTGGTTGTTTTTTATGGGCTTTGAGAGCTGATCTGCAAAATCTGCTCAACACAACTTGACCTGAATCTCATTCTGTCTATGCTGTCACTCTCTTTCTAGAACTCTCACCTACATGGATCTTGCGATGACCACTTACAATTGAATTATTTCGTCTTCGAAAATCTTTATTATAGCAGCGGTCAACAAATCCCTACAAAACTTTGGACATTATATACAGCAGCGGTTTAGCTTTGAGTCTTGACCAATTCAAAGTTTTGTACATAAGCAAGCATGATACGATGCAACGGTTTTGAAGCCTATAATGTGATGGTAATTACGTCTGTCGTGTTAACGAGTCGTGTCACGATATAGATATTATATTATATGCATCAATTCGAACATGACCCGTTAAGTTTATTGTGTTAAAATCTCAAATCCTAATACGACCTATTAACAAAACAGGTTGACACGACACGATTGATTTTGACCCATTAGTGAATACTACAAAATAGTTTAACACATCACTACTCAATCTGTTTCAACCCGTTTATGTAAAGGGTTGAATAAATCCAAAATTAACCCGTTTGACCTGATTAAGTTTAACATAATTTTATATAAATATTAAAATCATAATATCTATATAAAAAAAATATAAAACTAACTACAAGTTTAAAATTACAATCCAAACAATAAAAGTATTAAAATTAAAACCACAACAATTTTACTTTTAGATATAAAGGTATAATTATAAATTTAAATTTCTTAATGGATTATAATGGGTCAAAACAGGTTAATCCGTTATCAACCCGTTAAGCGATTATATCTTAACGGGTTGACCCGTTTTGACCAGAACTCGTTAAGACTAAATTCAAACTTATTATTATAGTGTTTTATTCTTGTTGGATTAAAGAGTCGTGTTACGTATTGTTATTTTTATCTATAATAATAGCTCTGTAATGTAATGTTAAAGTTAAAACGAAGATCTTGCCACGTGTGGCTCTGTGCAGACGTACTGTACTCGTCTTAATGCATGCATGTCTGGACATGGGTTTCGAACATCCCTTGAAATTACCCTTTATAAGCACCCGTGCTTAACAGCCTCATGATTATTGAGGAAGAAAAACGTCCCGAAAACTAACGAGGGTTCTTGAAGATGGCGTCTGTGAGTGTCATAACATCATAAGGTGGGAGACTTTTGTTTAGAGGGTTGGCGAGGTGCATGGTGGGGGCAATTGAACATCAACATACAACAGTAAAGTTAGGACAGAATGATACATGTTGCGCAAATCTAGCTAGCCATGTGGATCGATGAGAAAGGTTTTGGGTGGTTTGGGTGTGGGTTTTCAAACATTTCAAGCATAAGGCCGATTCTTGATGATTAGTCCGATCATGATCATGAGCTGATGATCAGGGCTAGATAATGGGACTTGAATTGATTTGTGTTTTGGTGAGAATTTCGCACAGCATTGCACTGTATAAAATAAAGCTTAATTTTTGGTGGCTATAGCTCATCCCAACTTTCGCTAATTGGGTTTAATTTCTTTTAAATTGTATTAAAGTTTGTCACAACTCTGTTGCTTATTGTTTGATTCTGATCTCTTCCGACCAATCTCCTGTATTTGGCGCGCTGTCTCTACTTTTAATTAACACGTACGTGTGTAGAAGTTTTTTAACAAATAAGGCCATCCTAGTCATCATTCTTTTATCAAATTTGAAATAAAAGAGTCAAGAATAGATGACATATGGTCTGGTTTTCAAATAGAAGAACTAGATTTTTAGATTTTTTAACATTTTTAAATAATAGATAAATAATATTTTTATCTTAAATTATGCTTGTCGATGTGACATATTTGAATTGACTATCCATTAGATTATTTTGTGGAGTTTAGCATGCAATTAGTAAGACACTATCTTTTTATTATATATTATTATGGTTTTGGTAATTAAGTTAGTAAGACATTAATTGATTGTTCGTAGATTAGTTGAATTGGTGGTGCCCCCATACAAAAAGAAGCAGCCGCTCTCCGTACCAAACGTAGTGTACGTCCGACTTGTACCCAACCCAACCACTCAGAATTAAGTAGTACTAGTCCAGTCTCTATAGAGATGCCACCTCCTCCACTCACCATCATATATACTAGGTGCATACCACCAACGACCTAGCTAATTTGTCCACTTTCTATACTCAAGTTTAAATACGTTCAGCCTAGCACAAATTAAGGAGAAGAGCTATCTAGCTAAGCAATAACAATGGAGGATGAGGAAAGCAGCTCTAATCGGCCATCCATAGGGTTTCCTTTGGGTTTAGGTCTTCTTTTGATCATGTTATTCTGCATGGTTGCCTTCTACGCTGCTTGCCTCCATTGGGACAAACTCAGATCCCTCCTTCAATCTTCTCCGGATGTCACCTCCGATTTAGAAACGAATAGCCCCAACTCCCCTCGTAAACCTGCATCTCCACACAAGGTACGTAGATGTTTACTTTTCCTCCCTTATCCAAGCTTTTGCATGTTCCGTATTGGATCTAGCACCTAGTTTTCTTTGGGTACTTAAGATCAATAATCGTGCTTAATATTGTACGTTTTACATACGTAAGAACTATGAAAAAGAAGAAGAAGAAAAATTCAGATTTCTTCGGATTTAGATTTTTGCTTTATCTTCTTATTAATTTTGTCGTAACAGATGCCGAAAAAGGGTGAAAACCGAAGCCTCTCAGTGTTGATGCCCGGAGATCAGGTTCCAAAGTTCATAGCAATTGCTTGTCCATGTCGACCTCCACTGCACACAAAAGGCTCAAATTGGAGTGCACAAGCTGCCTCGCAAATATCCGGTCTTCCCCTGACACAACTGCATGTATGAAATTATAGGCAGGACGCCTTCAGGTTTTTGTATGGTTCTGACTTCAGAGTCGAGTTTTATGGCTTTTAATTCAAGGATGTCCATGTCGACATGGCATTTCTTGGGCCATGAACGTGTACAGTTGACAAGTTTCTATCCCTACTCGCACGGCAAGCCCACACAACATGAGTACAAGTGTGTTTATTTGAAAGCAAATCATATCATGCCGCTAGATCACGATTATCCATGTACGTTCATCATTTAGTATCTATGTCCTTGATGGGTTTGAGGACGGACTATCATGATTCATGACTCAATTCTGTCTTTGGAGATCAGTGGTTGCATGCAGTTCCCCCCCGCATCGATCCCTCTTTCTTGGTTCTCCATAATTTGTTTATTAAGAGAGACTATTCAGATGTTATTTTGATAACGTCTAGATAGATAGTATTCGTTTCCGTTGTCTCTCCCTTCCCTTTTCCTATGAAAAAAAATATTGCCACTATAATTAAGATCCTGTAAAGTTGTTACTGAAGAAATTGAATCACAGGTGTTTGAAGAAATGTCTCACACACCGTGAGAGCATATCGAGACCCATCTACTATTTATATAGAACATGAATAATTACAGAAAATGAAGTAAAATTGCAAGTTGTAAAATATTCTAGAATCTATGCTTATTTCTGTGATTGCCATCTTCGGTTTTGATTCATGTGTAGTTGCCTTTGGTGTTCTTTGTAGCCGTTAGGTCCTCAACAGGCTGTGTGCTTTCCTTATTGGAATTTGTAGCCGTTGAGTCCCTTGGTTGATTTTGTTGCTCTGCATGCTTTCCTTATGAGACTTTGGAGCCGTTGCTTGATTGTTGTGGTTGCTCGATGGTGAGGCGTCAATAGTTACGACACTATATCATGTCATTTTTTCAAATCCGAATTATTGTTATCGAATTACAAGAATGAGAATTTATTTGCCCGCAATCATATTTAGGAATTTTAACAACCCATCATTTACCATTGGAAGGGGCTTAATCCTCTTCTAAGGACCCGTTGGGTATTATCATGAACTTGGGTCATGACATGGTCCAATAAGCTAATGAATACATGGTTTAACCTCATACGAGTCTAATCTGAATGGAGCTAGACCACTAACTGCCCGAGTATTTCGAGATGAATAGGTTATCGGCTCATTTGGAGATAAGATAAGTTTTAATATATCTAAGGCTTGAATTTTAAATAACAGATGGGACTGTTATCGAATATTATCTGAAGAAATCACAACTATTTGTAGGTTTCATATACAATTATGATCTTATCTAAATATTTGGCAGGAGAAATCATATTACTCTTCCCTGACTTAGACATTGAAGGTGTCCCATCAAACCCTCCAAGCCCCTTTACTCTTTCATTGCAAGTGATCGCTTGTGAAAAGTTGTGAAATACGTCCTTAACAACCATCTTGTAATTTTTTAAATTCCAATACATATGTGATAAATAACAGGCTAGGACTTTAAAGAATTAGCACCATGGAAATACTCGACGGTTCTAAAGAATCCTAATCTCTGATACTATCTATATATCTATTGAGCTAGATTCATTTCGAACGCATTTACCCATTTTGATCATTTTGAATGCATATTTTTATTATAGTGCATGTCTGTATGTATTCGTTGCATAAGTTTTTAATTTATTTGATTATTTATCACATTTTCAGGAAAAACAGTACATGAAATGGAAAACAAATATAAAAGAGGCCAAAGTGTCAGTACTACTCGTAATTGCTTACTAATTTAAACTTCAAAATTCGATGATCTAAAATGCATTCATTTTGCTACCTCTGATCAAGAGAGCAAGTACCACAAATGAAAGGCACCATGCAATAAGTTGTTTGTAAAATGCACTAGTAGTAGTGCATGCGCACGCATGCTTGCATTTTTAGTTTATGGTGCGACGTTTGTTGTTGGCTTCGTGAATCACGATGCACATGAATAGAAACCTTTCACCAACGTCGGCATCGTATTTTTTTTGTTTGTTCGGAGCAGGCCATAAAACTTGGTGTGACGAGCAATGTTTGGGCTTAAGCTAGCCCAGCCCATTCATATTTAGTAAAGACATCAGATAAAAATTTTGAAATGAGATCTATTTCCAAACAAGACTTAAAATTTATCGTTATTTAAGACTTTAAAAAAGATTATTTTTCATCGTAATTTTCTTTTTTATTGTCAATCACACTTGTGCATTTTAAATAATTATCGCATAAAACTATCTAAAATATATTACATCAACTGATATAATTGAGAATGATGAAAATAAAAATAAAAAGAATAATTATTCTAAAGACTTTGGACTCGTGCCTTGTTTGCAAAATTAATAAAAAGAAAGCATTTGTGCTAAACTATGCGTGCATGCATAGCATCTTCAACTCCTGAAGGGCGGCCTATATCCACTTAAAATATTTATTCTCCACTTGGAAAATGATAACTTTTAATTAATCCCACACTTTCCGTGCATGAGTGCATCTGCTACATTGGCCATCATTAAAGAACATCATAGACCAACCATTTAATTGATAACCATTCTTCACAAGTGTGTTTAATCAAAGTTTTTTTTTTTTTTTCTTTTTCTTTATAATTTATTTATGTTTGCAGTTAGTAGGGCGTAGCTTTCACTAAGTCATATTCCACACGTGGGCTTGCTAGGATGGGCCCGTGACAAAGGCCGTGATCCTTGAGCTAATCGGCCTGCATGTCGCTTGGCCGACAGAGGGGTCTATAATAATTTGCTTTTGTCGGGCTTTATACATGACGCGGCATTCTATTATTGGACGAAAGAAGGAAGTGAAAAACTATGCAGCAGGAGTTGACCATTCTCTGGTGCTAAGGCCCACAAGTCTTGCTTATTGGGCCCTATCCCCAGCATTTTGTCATTTGCCATTGGCTGTAGGGCCACACCTTAGCCTAGGCTTTCCGCCAGGTTTGGACCCACTACGGTGGCAAATCCCACAATATCAGTCTATTACCCTGTTTTGACCTAGTTAGAACTTAGAGGAGTGTAGAACATAATTTTTATTCAAGAGTACAATTAAAGATGTATTTACTATATTAGTGACGTGGAATTAATTCACAAGATCTATCCATTTATAATTTTCTTACAAAAACAAAACTCATAATATGTCTCTATTTTCTATTTATTTAATTAAAACAAGTTGATAAAATTTTAAAATTTAAGTTAATACGAGACATCACTCATTTAAATCTCGATTGTTTGAATGGCTAACCTTACTCTTCATTGTCGAAGTCCAAGGTGATAGGGTGTTAATGATGCATGCGAATATGAAACAAGACATGATGACAATGCCTAACAAAGCATGGATAAGATGTTGTGCATATGTCAATGTATGGTTTTTTAGGGCAAAGCGTGTGAAGGTGGTGACAATTAATGATGGTTTTAGTCAATCTCCTCCTCGAGGAAAAATATGTCATAAGACCATTCATTCGCTTTCATATTCTCACGCGTCCCTCACACTTTTGTACTATAAGTTCTCCTTTGATTATATAGATAAGATGAAATAAAATTTAAAATTTTAATAAAATATTATTATAATATTATTTTTTAATATTATATTTATTTTGAAATTTAAAAAATTTGAATTGTTTATTATATTTTATATAAAAATTTTAAAAAAATATAATAATTATATAAGATGAAATAAGATGAAATAATTTTATCTATATAACCAAACCAGGCCTAAGTCATCATTCATTGATTTTGGAAATTCAACTAAGTTGCAATTCACTTTCGTCCTTGATTGGACGATGGTCCATGGGTGAGCGATTTCAAGACAAATGTTAAAATGTATAATTTTATTTTAAGGTCTTTAGACTATATATTATTTATATATCATAATTTGATTTAAAAGATAATATATGATTTGCGATGTATATGCCAATATTAAAGGAAGTTATATATCTGGTAGAGATCCAACAACTCAAAAATTAAAATCCATTTCTTGTCCCACCACTTCGACTGAGATCACCAATAAAAAGACATTAAAAAAATCATATAAAGTTGTTGTATTATATGTGTCTTAACCAATGTTCAAAGTACACGTTTCAATCGTTTTTATTTGAATTATATTTTCAGTGGAAGATATGATTTTACAAATACAAACACAAAATAGACATCAATAAACTTTATCACAAATTTATAGTTGCAAACACGCACATCGTATTACTTCCCCATGTTTTTCCTTGTCCCCTCTAAAGCTGAAATACACCGCCCCCAAACTCATGCTCCCGGCTCATTCTACTCTAATAATCCTAATTTCCCAGCGATATCTCAACCTATTATATATATATATATATATATATATATATATATATATATATATACTTCTTTTTTTTTCTTTAACAACCTTGCCTAGGCCATCTAACAGAGTAAATCCACACTCTTTCTTTTTGTTTGGGGTGGTGGGTGTGGTTTAAAGAGGGAATATAGGGGTGGGGGTGCCCTACAGCATGTGAAAAATACTAGGTGGGATCCATGTTTAGGGACTGCGCATGTGACTGTAGGGGGTATTTGTAGCATTAGATTAGGTATCTTGCATGTAACATGGGGCAACGAAGAGGGAATCTCGCCCAGAAAAATAGAAATGTAATGAGTGGAGTTGTTGAATTTGATATATTTGGCTAAACAATACCTGATTTCTTTGTTCCTCATAATCACATTGCTGCTATATTTCTTTGATATTGTCCTCTGGTGCTGGTGCCACGTTTAAGATAAAGATAGAGATCTTTTTTTTTTCCTTTATGTAAAAGTAATAAAAAAAGAATTACTTAAATTATGTTTATATTAAGATAAAAATAAAGTTACTCAGATCCGATTTTTTCTTTTAAAAAAACTAATTTAAAGAATTTCTGCCTATAATGAAATACAAAGATGATAAAATAAAAATATTTTTATAAAAAATGAATTTCATGGGTGCAAACAATCATTTGGAACCACAAGTTCTAGTGAAAAATTAACGATTTAACCAATTTCGTGTAGAAAAACTTTCAAGAGTACGGTACACGGGACTGGAATTTACTCTGCAAGGGTGGGTATGGGTGATACCCGCATATGCAAGAGTGAGGTCACCCCTTCTGTGAGATCCCTAATTTTTCATGTGTTTTAATTCCTTATTATTTATTTAAATGTGTTATTTTATTTTAATTTATTTTCATGTGCTTTCGATTTGGACTTTTGATTTGTAGTGTTTCTATTTTTGTTGGGTTGTGTGTGTGTGTGTGTTTTATGTGGCCCAGCCGTGTGGCTTAAAGGGTCCCAGCTCGTGTGAGGTGAGGACCCACACGAGCTGGGACTCGGCTCTTCTGTTTTTTAAGCCTAGCTCCAGCCGTGTGAAACGACACCGTTTTGGAATAATCCCTTAAGGTTTCATCTCTTTCCTCTCGTGCCGTGTAAGCTTCTTCCTCCTCCTCCTTCTTTTCTTCTTCTATTTTCTTATGGGTTCTTCCTCCTCCACCTGCTGCCATTGCCACCACCTCTTTTCCTCCACCTCATGGCATCTCTGTGTGTCACTCGGTAAGTGTTTTGCAACAACACTATCATGCCGTCGCTCCGATGTCGCGTCCTTTCTCTCCTCCACGGCTTGCACTACCGGTTTCACTTTCTCTACCCGTGAGCCACACAACTACCTGCTATCGCCCTTTTTAAACCAATCGTAGTGGGAAGCTCCAATGGTTGAACTGCCATACTTGGCCTATTAAATAGGCCACGGGTTCCCTCAATTAAACCTTCCATTGATTCTTCCTCCCCTCTTGTTTAAGCTTTTCCATCTTGCTTCTTGTGTTTAAGTTTTATTCTGTAAATTTTGGTTGTAAATCTGAGATATTCATAGTAGTTTTGTCGTGCATCGCCGTGAGCTCTGCCTTGCGCCGCTGCGTGCACCACCACAACAGAATCCTCCCTTCCTTTTATCTAACCCTAGACCAAATTTTTCCTTGTGAAAAATTTACTAAAATTGCTGTTGTTTTGCCCTTGAATCACTGTTGCCGCCACCCTTTGGCAACACCCCATTCGTATGATCTTCCAGAAATTTCTCATCTTCATGTAAGTAATTTTTCAACGCGACCCGTGAGATTTAAAATGACTTTATTATAATAAGTATTTATTTGTAGATTGTTGGTTTGAGATGGGCCTTGGGCCGTTGAAGTGTTGGGATTAAATTTCAGTTGATGTTGGATTTGGGCCTTGGGCCGGATTGGAGGATGGGATTACACGTGTAGTTGGTTGTGAAACTGTATATTTGTAATAGATGTGATTTAATATAAATGAGCAAATTACTATGTCATCTAATATTTGTTGTCATGCATATTTATCATCTTTAATAAATTGTTTTATGAAGTCACGTTGTCTGTTTGGAAACTGAGATTGATGGTATTAATTATGTGGGTGCGTGTGTATCACGACCCCAAGTCGAGATGATGCATTATCTCGGTGGAGTTCCTCTGATCATTTGAGAGCGTAACAGACTAACGTGACGTTCCATGAGTTGTCGTAAGGCGAAGACGGGGGAACGGACGAAATGGTAACGCTCTCATACCAATTTTGTGGTCCCTTGTTGGCGGGGATAGATGATGCTTGGCCATGTACGAGCCGGGCGCAGAACTGAGCATCGCTCATTACGAAGTCTCATGCACGGAAGTTACCCGTGGTGTGACGATGAGAGTCAGGGTGTGCAGATGGTTCATAGAGGAGACCATGGTGCATGCATAAGAAAATAATGGATATACATATATATGGGCCAAATGAGATTTTGGCGTGAGTGATTAAATATGTATTTTTGGGAAAGATGTTGAAATTGTTCCTTCATGTTTGACCGTATGTGGTCGTGTTGGTTGTATTAATGTATTTTAAATCTCTTGGATGTGGTTTTGGTTGATTACTTGTTGAAATGTCATAATCTTATTGTGGTGTATTACCTTACGATTCCGTTTTATAGTACCGTAGATTTTGACGCAGAGGCCGAGTATAAACCGGAGGCATGACTTACTGACATGTTGTTCGGCGATATGAGATTTGTCTCCCTGATGTTATGTTGTTTTACTGTAATTATCTGTCGGATAACTGTATAACTCTTGTAAAGAATATTTTATTATTTTAAACTTTTTGGTACTTAATAAAAAATGAAATTTTTATTTCTCCGCTGCAAGTACTTTATTATACACTTTTTGCATGTTGTATACATTCTGAGCACTTATCGTTGGGGTGTGAATCCATGTGGTCATCATCTAAGTGTCACAAACTTCACTAAAGTAACACGTAGGGGTTGAGGGCGCCACACCTTCCCCTTCCTCGCCCCCACACATGCTGGGATAATGTTTTAACCCCCGCACCCCGCCCCCAGGAGGCGGGGGCGAACATCTCATCCACCTCGCCCCTTGCCCCCCACCCTCGCATGGCTGGTGTAGGGTAGCCCGCCCGCTCGTCCATACTAGGGTGGGGTAGCAGGGGTGGGTCCCCTTGTCCATCCTTAAGGGTGGGTCCCAATGGCCCTACCTTAGAGAGATTCTTGATATTTTAAAAAGAATCTATATAAAAAGTGAACATTAATAAATATAAAACATCAGCGTTTGAATAAAAAGATGATAACAAGTTATTAATATATATATATATATATAATTTATGAATATTACTTAAAATTAAAAAAGAAAAATCCTAAAAGATACTCTCACGCATGAACGTACTACTTATGCTGGGGAAAGCACCATGATTGCATCCAAGGAATGCGCAATATGAGTAAAAGAAGGTTAAATGGGGGCAATATGGTCTTTAGGGTGAGGGGCTTCCTTCCACGTCTTGTACGACAGAACACAGGAATCACTGCCCAAAAAGATTAGGACACGATATGATTCTCTATATTGCCTTATCTTGAACTAAGTTGGAAAAAAACGACAGGGAAGGGGGAAGTGATTTGGACACGTCCTAGTTTTTGATTGATGGGATGTTGGGCTGAAACGACAAGCTTCCCACCATGATTCCTGTTACAGTGAATGCGCAATCCCATCAAACACTTGAACACTGGAGCATGTGCTTGTGTAATGGCTTCCCTTGAGAAATCCGATTGTCTCCTTCTCGCTCAGCACTTTGATTTTCATAATGACTTCTTTTATAAATTTCATTCATATTATTTCTCTGCACACAACGTTCTGCTGTGAAATTGATATATCCGTTTTAAAGTTGTCCACTTTTGTGATAATTTGTTGAGGGATATGATCACGGTCCCTAAAGAATCAAAGATCATCAGTTGGTGCCATTTCAAACTTTAAAACGTTGGCACACCTTATAGAGTAGTCCAGATTGAAGACTTCTACCCTCGTCTCTTTGCATGGGATTGTTTAAATTGCCTGCAATTTTGTCCAAAACAAGATTTAAGCTAATTCCAATTGCACACTAATTTCATATACCCTCTCTTTGCGTGATAATAGTACTAATAGGGAATTGCTAGATCTAAATTTGTAAATTGACATAGTTTGTTGTGATATATTAGATCTATTCTTTAATCTAACTATCTGACGTATTCGTTAATTTCTAGTTTTTTTTTATATAATTTATTTATGGATAAAACATTTTTCATGGTAATATTAGCAGGAGATTATGAAATAAAAAATAAGAAAAATGTTATACCTATAAAGAGATCCTACAAAAATAAACTAATAAATTGATATAGTTTCTTATTATACATTAGATTTATTTTACAATAAAAATATATTTACAGTCTAACATACTATATTAAGTCACGTCAGTTTAACTTATCATATAAACGTCAACAAAAGTTTATTTTTAAAATGTATCATATGAGTTTGTGAGTTTATTTACGTACCATTTGACCGCTAGGCCATTTTGGTCTTTTTTTTCTCATTTTTTATGTTTTTTTTAACATATTTAAATATTTTAAAAAAATAAAAAAATATATCAATACATTAAAAATCATTTTCTTAATTATTAAATAAAAAAATTAAATATACAAATGGTCAAAATAAATAGACAAAATAAAAAGACAAACTAATATTTTTTTTTTATAAAATTTATTTGCAAGTAAAGCATTTCTTAGAAAATAAAAGTAACGTGTGCATTTGAAGACGAGGTCGCAGACCTATTTGCTCTGATGCCCTCGAAAACGTTACTAACCTTCGAAATTCCCACGCCAGTAACAAAGTTTGAGTTTTGAAGGACATTGTACAGTGGAAGAAAAATCAACGGCCTGCGTTGAACGTCTCAAACTTCCCCTCAAGTTGTTCGGCGGATTATAAAAATGGGGAACAGAATATAATGTGCTAAATATAAAAGGAAATATCAAACGAAAAAGTTGTACTCTTGTATTATCAAATTTGTAAAAGAAGGCTGTTTTTTAAGACAAAATTCTCTTTTGTTATGTTTCATTTTGTTTACAAGAGTTATTTTAATGCATAGAGTTTCACATTGGCCAGCAAAAGCTTTTGTTACTTTCTGCCAAATGGAGGGTCCTTAGCTCTCTCTCCCCTCCCCTCTCTCTAAGCTTCTTCTCTCTGCTAAACCAAACCCTGAAATCAATCTTTTTCGTCAGCCACTGATTCACAACTTTCTTAAGGTAAACACTAAGCTCCTTTTTTTTTTTTTTGGTTTTTTCTTGGCTAACACTGAACTCTTCGATTTTGCAAGCTTTGCTTCCAAGACTCGTTCTTTCTTTCCTCAGTTTTTGGCTGCTCTTCATTTTCTAGTGACTCTACTTTTTTGTTGTTTCATCTTTGGCTTCCATTTTTGTGATGCCGAGGAATTGAAGGAATAAAAGAAGGTGGTAATATAAGTTTGAGGTCATTGCGTTTTCTTCTTCTTGTTGCTGCTACTGCTGCCTTTCTTTCGCTTTCCGTACAATGAACATCACATTTGAATGCTGTGGTTAGTGGAGTTTTTGTTTCCAATCAAGAAACCATATGCTGATAACTTTAATAGACTTTTTTTGCCTTCAAACCATAAATTTTGCCTTTCTCTTCTTTTCATTTTTTTTCGCATTCGCGATTATAATTTGTTTTTTTTCTTTTTTCTTTTTATGCATCTAAATTTGTAGGCCACAGGCCCACAATTAGTCCAAGTACGTCTCTGCTTCTGAGTTCGATCTGCGGTGTAATTACTTCTTTTTAATTATTTGGTCAACGTTCTGGATATAGTTTAGTCCCTGAAGCTCTGTAGGGTTTCTTTTCATTTATTGTCACTTGATATTATTCAGCTTTTGTGCCAAAGGGATTGCTATGAGATTAGCTTCAGGATATTTTATATTAGTTTCTGTTAACTACAGTAGATCCTCAAATACATGTTCAACCATTGGTTATTATTGGAATCTATGTTGGTCTTGTTACATGGAACGTAAGTTCTAAGCAAGAGCCGGACAATGTTTTGTGATCTAAGGGATGCTTAATTAGATTAAGGAGGTTTTATAGTCGATCATTGGTTTGCATTTTATTGAATTTGTCTTCAGGTGGCCAGCCGTTGTTGCACATATTGCTCTTTACTTCTTTATCTGTTCAAAGATTCTAGATTTTCATAATTCTGATGCACTCTTCGAGTATCTAGAATAGAAAGAATTTAGGTGTTTTGCAAAATTTTGCAGGAGATTTTTAGTGTGAATGTCTCCACTTCTCGGTGTTGGAGAGGAGGGTCAGAGCAATGTCACATTAGTGACTTCCTCCACCTCGATTGACAGTTTATGCTGCAACAGCTCTAAATTGAAAGAGCGTAACTATATGGGTTTATCTGATTGTTCGTCAGTGGACAGCTCAGTGGTATCCAGTGTGTCTGATGAGGCTAAAAGAAGTAGTCTGAATCTAAAGGCTACAGAACTGAGGCTTGGACTTCCTGGATCCCAGTCTCCTGAAAGAGATCCTGAACTCTGCTTGCTAAGCTCAACTCAGCTTGATGAAAAGCCACTCTTCCCTTTGCATCCATTGAATGATGGTCACTGCTCTTCTACACAGAAGAGTGTTCCGTCAGGCAGTAAGAGAGGATTCTCTGATGCTATGGATGGTTTCTCAGAGGTGAAAAATCACTGCTTTTACAAAAGGGACTTGGATCTTGTTTACTGTTAGATCTAGCTCTGCTTACCACCATATATTTTGTGCAGGGGAAATATCTCGCTAAATCAGAGGTAACTGCGATGCTGTCCTCAAGGTCTTCTTCGAATTTGGGACTAAAATCTGGTTCTGTGCTCGAGAAACTTGTGATTCAACCGGCTAATGCCAAAGAGCCACAAAAGATAATACAAGAGAGGCCCCGTGCTGCTGATGAACCCAGACCAAATCATAATGGTTTTGCAAATAGTAATAGCAGTGCACCTGCTACCAAGTGAGTGCGAAGAGGGTTGTGGTCTTATGTTTGTGCTTAACCACTAGAATTTCTCTAATATTCCTTGTGTGGCAGGGCACAGGTTGTGGGTTGGCCACCTATAAGGTCGTTTAGGAAGAATTCACTGGCTTCTACTTCGAAGAACACTGAAGAAGTAGATGTAAAATCAGTACCTGGTGCTATGTTTATCAAGGTCAGCATGGATGGTGCTCCTTATTTGAGGAAAGTGGACTTAAAAAATTACTCTGCATACAAGGAACTGTCTTCAGCCCTCGAAAAGATGTTCAGCTGTTTTACCATTGGTGAGTCATTCCAAAGTTTCAAATCACGGAGCATATATTTTTTTGCACTTTAGAGTTACACATTGTGGTTTGTATGGACACACTGCTGTTGTGATGTGATGTCAGGTCAATACGGATCTCATGGTGCTCTGGGCAGAGAGGTGCTGAGTGAGAGCAAACTGAAGGATCTGCTTCATGGCTCAGAATATGTTCTTACTTACGAAGATAAAGATGGTGACTGGATGCTTATGGGGGATGTCCCGTGGGAGTAAGCTCCAATTCACCTTACTTGTTTCCCTCTTTTATTGAATTTCCTCGATAATATAATGAATTCTTTAACTTAAAAAGTCACCTTGGGTTATGATGCCATTCTAAGGACATGTTGATGTGTTATGTATAGACACATTGGAGTTGTATTTAATGAAAATGACAGTTATAATTAGTTGAGAAATGTTCATAAGCCAAAGAAGTGGTGATCTAGCTATCTGGATAAGTATTGGGGCACACATTTGTACATCTCAGAACACAGGTCATACTGTCCAAGCCATTTTATTCATGATATTCTCAACTCTTTAAAACTTCAATGTTTCCATAAAACCTATTGACTGTCAATTGCATTGTTAGCCATCACAAATATATTTATTGACTTTATACACAGCTTTTAATATTACACTTTTGTGTATTCTCCAATGGGAGAAATTAGGTGTTGTGATGATGTCTGCATATTGTAACATTGCTTCAGACAGCAAGATGCGAATGGTACTTTACCTCTGTATCAATTTTCAACTTAAATACATTGAGACAGTTCCACAATATGTTACCTTTGTATCTCGTATTAATTAACAATGAACTGACATGTTGTGGTTAGTTTGGTTCAATTGTGCATATATAGCTCCATATGTATTATGGTCAATGATTTTTGTGAAATTAGTGTGAAGGTCTAATATATTATACTGCTTTTTTAACTGGTAGATCTTTTACTTTATAAATGAACTGTCACTCATAGCAAATGAGAGAACATTACCAGTATTGGCATGGGTATGAAATAAAAATACATCTCTTGAGAAGCTGCTCCTTTACCTGTATATATGAAGTTGTTTTTGCTTTGTTTTGTTTTCCCCTTTCGCCACCATTAATCTTCCCTGTTGAGGACATACTATATCATAGTTGCAGATTTTTTTAGATACAGGCACTTTAGTCAATTTGTTATAATTTGAATTTCACATTTACATAAGGATTATGATGCTCTTCAATGGTGTTCCTCTCTAATTAACAGCTATTTGCACCATAAATTCATTACTAGAATATTTTCTAAATTTCAGGGTGGTATGTAAGGCAATTTTTAACTTATTGCAGGATGTTTATTGATACATGCAAGAGGTTGAGAATCATGAAGGGTTCTGATGCCATCGGCCTAGGTGCGTACATTATGTATCCATGTGACCATCTCTTATGCTTTGCCAATGTCAGCATGATTCTCAACTACTCCATTTTTGAACTAACACATTAATATATCTTAAATGATTAGTTTACTACTTGGACCGTATGATGACTAATGCACTTCACTTGAGTGGTTTGTAGTAATGCTATTGTAATATATAAGTGAAAGCACCAATAAATTAAACCAGGTCTAGCCAACCACATATTTTGCCAATGGCTGATAGCCATCCAATCCAGAACCTTTCACTTAATATTGAGATTAGAATAAAATCTCGATATTAAAAAGTAAAGGTATGGGACTTGATGGAACCAAGTGGTGGGCGTGAGAAGATTTGGGTCTCATTCCAAGTTGTTGGAGACAGTAATCGTTAAGATATAGTATAAATTATTACATTTATCTCTGTCACTCAAGTTTTTGGGATAAATGGAGATTTAACGGCAATACCTATAAGTTTCATACCTGATATGACTTGAAACATCATAAATTGGATATGAAGATACTTTGGAAAATGTTTGTTCATAAGCTGTATTTTAGCATATGGTTTTTACACGTGTGGAGATCAGTTTCTCATGGAGAAGTTTTTCGGTTTTGTGCACAGCTCCAAGGGCCGTGGAAAAGTGCAGGAACAGGAACTAGCTAGCTCTGGACATGATCCTATCCTTCCAGTAGCCTACCAAAAGATCAGGATAGGGCAGAAAGGCAAATTAACCAGATTTAGTGGGGAGGAGGATGAGAAATGGTAGGGTGTCGGACTGGGTAGGAGATCATGTGTTGGCTGCTTGTACTATGTTTCTATCTTTATGTTATTGGTTGCCATGGAACTAATGTTCTTGTATGAGCTGTTTCTAGTTTATTATATTTGTAAGACTCCTAAGACCTTATGTATGTGGGAGTACTTTTGCAGTTTCCTGTTCCTATACTGCATGCTTTGTATGTAAAGTGCATTAATTTTCCTGTGAAACGTAATGCTTAATGTAATGTCTGAATGATCGAAGACCTCTAACTTGTCTGTCAGCCTGAGTTCCTTCCGTTTCATGTCGTTTGCACCTTTTTCCTGTGTGTATGTATCATCCATGGCATACTATTACCATATCTGAAAGCTTTACATTTAGCATTAACATGCGTGTGTTATATTATATAATATTGAAGTCACAAGCGAAACAGAAAAGAAAGAGAAAAAGACATTATTCTGCCAAGATTCATAATTTGTAGGTTTTCTGTAGCATGTTCTTAAACTAATGAGATATCGCCCAGCCCTTTGGATATGGTTGTCGGAGCAGACATGAGCCGGGCATGTGCTGCTCTGATCATTGGCTGCATTATTGATGTATTTAAATTATATATATGGCAGTGCAGTTGGGGGTTTATGGAGGGGGGGCCGCACATAGCCTGAAACATTGACCATGATAAAGGAGTTGGTACCGCAAAGGTAATTGTCGGTAGTTAAAATGCTTTCTGTTTCAGTTAAATCATGGTGACGCTTCATAAAACGAGATAAACGAGGTCGACGTTTAACCATCAATCAAGGGTTTCTCTGTCATGTTTACCTTTTCTTTCTGAAGTTTTTTTTATTAGAACTATCGCACTTTCTCAAAGTGCGAAAAGTTACTGCAATTAATGAAACGAATTGAAATTTAATGAGTTTAAGGTGTACATTTTTTCACGAAGGTGGAAAATACAAAAGAGTACTTGATAGTTAATTCTTTAGTTTAATTAAAATATAAATTTTCCCAAGCAAGTTGAACATAAATCACGTTGTAAAAAAATATACTCATATAAATTAAAGATTCTTTTAAATTAACCCACTGTTTTGCTAATTCAAATAGGATTATCTTATTTATAAATTAAGGCCCCCATTTACCCTTATGGGTCATGGCTTAGGCAAAAGCTTGATCCAATTTCTAACAGCTCAAATAAATCTGAGATTTTTAACCTCGTTTGGTTACACATATGAGATGAGATTAAGGGTGTACAGGAACAACCTAAGCCGGCCGGGAACTGATCAGATCGACCACCGGAGCAAGGAATCGGTCGGCAGGCGGTAGGAATTGATGAAAACCAATATCAGCCAATTCAGCATCGGTTCGAACACTTGAAAAGTTGCTGAAGCGGCTAACCCTTTATATATATACATATATTTAAATATATATATATAAAATGGCGTTGTTTCACTAAAATAAGTAAAACGACGTCATTTTGCCCCTTGGAACTTAAAAAAAAATGGAACAGTGCCATTTGATTCAAAATGGATTTAATAAACCCTCTTACCCTTCTTCTTCTTCTTCCTTGCGTCTTCTTCCTTCCTCAGTCACCATTTCACTTGCAACTTTCTAATGCTCTCTCATGGTAAACGTCGATGACATCCTTCCTTAGTCATAGAGACGTTGACAGCAAACCGAGAAACATAACCGCACCACGTCAAGATTGATAATATCGGTTTCAGAACCGCTTCTAAGCGGTCCGGCTGGTTTTCCTAGAGAAGCAACCCACCTATTATCGGTTGCTACATCAGACATCATACAAAATAGAGAGTAGATGCACCCATACGCAATCACAAACCACCCAGATTGATGCGACTTACATATACGAGCTCTTTGATGACCAAATTATGCAGGAAAAGACTCGACATGAGCACAGTTGGAGCATTTTTTCAATATGACCTCGATCTGAGCAACACCAAAGGAAAAGAAAAGGGGAAGGGTAACCTGGAGTGGGTTGTAGTAAACCCCCCCCCCCCCAAAAAAAAAAAAAAAAAAAAACTTATGAGAAAAAGAATTAAAGTAAAAGTCCCTCACAAATTTATGAGATTTTGCAACTTAGATTGAAACCTTTTTGTACGATTTCTTCTAAGATTTTGGGCTTGACTCAGTTTCCTTCTCCTTTAAAATCATGACGACTTCCTTTTCGTCTTCTATGTTTTGTTTATGCTTCATTTTCTTATTTGTAAACTTGCATTTACATCATCTATATAGTTTTCTATACGGTATGTTACCTTTGGAAATACTGGGATCAATTACAAAGTCTATTACAGGAGTTTGATTTTTCCATAGCACATCAATACAGAGAAGGAAACCAAGTGGCAAATTCACTGGCGAGACGAGGGGCATTGGGCGAGTCCTTAACCTGCTTGGTATGGTCGCAGCTTCCAAGATTGATGAGAGGCTTAGTGAGATTGGATATACTGGGCACAGCTTACGTTAGAAGCAAGCGATAGTCATTGTATAGTTTTCTGGCTAGTTTTTTTGGAATACTGTATAGGCTTGGAAAGTGTAGGCAGGAAAAGATAGTTTGTTACTTTTTGAATTATGTATGATGGTTTTCCTCCGTCAAAAGTGAGGGGTTCTATATAGTATTCAGAGGTTCCGCCCTCCATTAAAAAAAAAAAATCGACAAGACTAATATTGGAAGGGGAAGAGAACGACCAAGTCTTGCTTCTGCACTTGTGATATTGGAAGGGGAAGATAATCGATGGCATTTTCAGATCCCGTAGCAAAACAACACACTTGAGATTTTCTCTTCTACATTTTAGCAAACACCTTGCATGCACAATGCATTCTCCATTGCAGCAGGTCTTCTACATTTCCATCATCATTTTCCTTGATACAAACAACCAACCTTCATACCTCCAACATAAAACCTAATACTTCAATCCATCAAAATAGAAACAGAGAAATTGAGAAATTTTTCAGGAGACCATCATCATCTTCTTCTTCTTTTTTCTTTTGTTAATCTAATCTAATCCAATTCCATTTTTCTGTTTACTTTACTCATGTGTTTTTAGAAATTGAGAATTTGTTTCACGGATAAGGGTTTTTCTCAAGTATTGATCTAGTTCGCATCAGGGGGTTGGTCGGGGCCTTTCGTGCGAGAGAGAGGGGGGGCGAAGTGAATGGCTGGAGATTGTATGTAGTGCGGTTTCACATAAAGTAACATGTGCAGCGTACGTGGCAATCCACTATTGGGGGCTGTTTTTTGTGGGTTATAAGTCCAATTGATCCTAAGGTTTTCTCTATCGGTTTTCTCTCTCCCAATCGACCAGTTTCGGCCAGTTCTTTCCTCTTATGGTAGACGTCAGTTTGGCATCGAAATCGCGCCGAACCCATTGATTTTCAATCCTAAATGAGATAGAATGAGATAAAAGTTAAAAGTTGAATAAAATATTATTAGAATATAATTTTGTGTGAAACTTAAAAAACTTGTAATATGATTATATGAGATGAGATAGTTTGAAGTGTGTAACTAAACACACTTAAAAAAAAATTAAAACTCAAGAAAGCCATAAAAGACTAAAAGTTAAAACCAATCTTAACCCCGAACCCTTGTGCCATAAACTTTGCATACCTTCTACTTATCAAATCGCCTCTACAGCTAAAAGCTAATTATTTTTTATTGTCACATTAACAAATTGAAGCATTGCTGCTGAAGATAAGTTAATTTAAATCTTTCTTTGGGTTTTTTTTTTTTGGCAGTCTATGCCTACGAGGATCAATTTAGATTCATCTGTCAATAGCAGGCATTATTGGTCAATATCACTTCATGATTATTGACAATTATTCATCCTTACATGTATCATATCATTATTACCCAACATTGTAGACATCTTTTAGATGAAGCAGGGCATCCTAAATATGTACGTGTATGGGTGCGATTCGATCGGAGGAAGGTAGCTTCTGAATAGAATCAATGAAAAATAAATAAATACATTTATTATTTTATTAATGGCAATCATGCATGTTATAGCAGCTCAAATGATGATAGCAATAAACGTGCTAAGCGACCAACTTTCCCGAGGTATCCAGACTTGCTTTTGTTGTTTCCTTAACAATTTCTTTCCTCGCCAGAACGAATCAGCTCCCAGTCTTAGTTAGAATCAACTTTAATGTCTACAAAGCCTATTTTAAAGGCTCTAGATCTCTCTTTAGTCAAAATTCTAACGCATGGCAGTATTATTATAAACCTTATAATCCAAAGTGCAATCTAAGCAGGTGAGAGCAATGATTTTAAACTGTCTTATTGATTAGCCATTTCAACGCCACTATCATCTTGGTCCCGTCATCAGATACTAATAAATCATTGTAAATTATTGGTCCCCATATCCCTACCCAAAGTTTGCCAAGTTTTAGGCCTTTGAAATTCGTATCACCTAATTAAGTTGACATTAATTGGCATCGATCGACTTATTATCCCTTTGGTACAGCTAGCTAGCTTATAAACATGATTTGTCGTGACCTTAGAACACTAACATTGTTTTCTCTATATGCATATACAATATCATATTTTTTTAGAGATTAATTTTACATATCAAGAAAAACTCACACATATATTGGATTATGCATCTTTGAGCCGAATAATAATAATCTTATTTTATTATTATTTATTTTTTTTCTTTCGGATTTCTTTCCGTTGGTGGAGAGAGTGAGTGAGAGCAAGGAGAAATAAATGTTTTGAGAGAGGGTTTGTTTCCATTGGCAGAGAGAGAGAGAGAGAGAGAGAGAGAGAGATAAGAGAAAAATGATAGTAAAAGAAGATTTGGAGAGTGAACATGAGTGTATCTTCAAATTTGTAGAAACAATGTTTATAATTATGCAAATTTTTGAATATGCATAATTTCGTGTGACTATTTCTTTTGCAAATTATTGCATGCACAGTTGAACTTGCAAATGTGACATTCGAATATGGAACTGGAACCTTATCGATCGGTTGCTTTAGGGAACGACTTGGTTGTAGCTCTTAACCTGTTTTTTTTTTTTATTCATTTCTGTCCTTGGATTTTGCCTCGTCCTCTTTTCTTCTGCGTGCAATGCATATATCCCAGCCAAATGCAGACATTTGTTTCTCTGCATCATACCTACTGGGATCAAAACCCATGACCTGCCTCCGATCCAAATCTATGCCCATTCCTTCAATTACTCTCCTCAAAAAGCGGAAAATCTCCTGCTAAAGTGGCAGCGGATAGAGAGTTTGCAACAGAGTGAGCAGCAAGGAATGGCTATAGTGGAATAACTTTCTCAAAAACTAGTGTCGATGAAACAATTCCAGTGACCAGAAAGCAGAGGAGATAACAATCTTTGAAAAGACCAGTAAAGGAAAAACATAAACTAACTTGTTTGAATGCATGATTTAACCTATTCACTTTATCTATACGTATTAAACTACGTTGATAAATCGCTTAACCTTTTACAAATTAATCCAACTCTCTTCCCCCTTCAATCACTCAAACACATGATGCCCTAGTTTTAGAAGTGCATGAACGAATATATATGTGCATGATCTGCATGTGTGTGATCAAAAGGAGTACTCATGCTAATAGTTAGGCTAACACGCAACTACTTTTTTTGTGTTCTTCTTTTACTATAAATTACTTCTAAGATTTGGAATTGCTGTAACGCTTGGATAAGTTGGAGTGGATATATATATATATATATATATATATATATATATATATTTATATATAGTGGGGTAGTTGCTTTTGGTGGATTTGAAAAACATGAAACTTGTATATGTTATACAAGTCGTCTAGATAATATATTAATTACCAGCTAGGAAAGACAAAATTCCCCCCCAACTCGTTACATTCCTGCATGATGGGTCTGATCGATGATCGATGCATGCATGCGACTAATTTTATGTGAACAACGACCTAGCTCTTTAGAAGACACGTTGCACGCTTGCCTGTAAACAGAGGTACGTACTAGATAAGGACAATTGTAGTCTGTTTAAGTTTTACAAAGTCCAAAACACAAAGCTACTATTAAATTAACTAGATCGACATGGACCTTTGTATATTATGAAGCTTTAATTTACCCTAGCTTTCGGTGCAAAAACGATTTTCAATCCAAAGCTGGCAAAGTAGTGGTACTATATATTATAACATGCATGAATGGGGTCTTGACTTGTTTTATGCATCATGTCTGCAACCCTAATCAGTCTACAAAAACATTCCACATGACCATGCAGCTTGTTCGTTGTAACCTTCTGCTATCATGTCCTGCATATTATTAGGTGCATGAGATTATAATGTCAAGTCTTAAGAAGCATAATTAAAGCGCGTTCATATTGGATATCGTTGTTGTTGTTGTTGTTTTTGTTTTTTTTTTTTTTTTTTTTTTTTATTGTGTTTGAATTAAAATAGGAAAATATCTACAATGGACGGGTACTACAGAAGAAATCTTGCAAGATTAGAAAGGAGGAAGCAAGGAATAAAGTGAAATATTTAAAGTGATATTTAGATATGCTTGAACGTAGGTATATTTTATGAGAATGTACATTCAACGTACATTACATCCTGATCAGGTCAATAGATCTACCAATAAATTAATATACTTTTTCGTGAGAAAGCTACAAAAACCTAATCTGGAGCGTATTCACTTTATGTGTGTGTGTGTGTGTCAGTAGTAGTACTGTATCAGCTTGTTTTCTCCTTTCTTATAGCAATCATCCCATCGATATATTAAGGTATATACAATTATTCATTAATTAATTTCTTCTGTCGCCTTTTCATATATTTTACACATAGTAATTCACTCTTGTCAATCCCAGATAAGCTTAGGCTCTGTTTGGGAGCATAATTGACTCTATTAATATTTTTAGGCTATTTCATTACTATTTACAAACAGTTGCTTACTAATTCATAAATTATTTGCTACTAGTCTGAATTACTCTAATCATTCCAAGACAAACTTAGACGTGTCCCTATCATCCAACACATGATCCATGATGACTAGCATGTCAAGTTTTCACGACTAAATTAAAGGTGGTGGGAAGAGCAAGCTGTAGTTCTTGAACACGTTACCATTGAGTAGTAGATTGGCATCAGAGCCTTATCTTTTCACTTTTATTTTATGTCTAAAAGTAGTCATTACTTTTGAACATGCACTGGTTCTGGTCCCTCCACAGAAACGTAACTAGCTAGTTTAGCACTAGTAAGTCAAATAATTAGGACTTGCATGTCCTAAAAAATTAAAAAAGGAGATAAACTTTAATTATTTTAATTATCTTCTAACAGTAGCAACACAAAAAGGCTCCCAGCTTGGGAGTAACAGTAATCACAAGTTATGTAGAACTACTCGATCGTTTTGTCGGGCAGACACAGCTTGGAATATTCATATATGGTTGCAAGAAACGTCCGTACGTTCAATCTTGCTGGTAAATCCTCTGCAAGACTGCAGGCTTGTGCTCTATCCAATCAAAACACGAGCTGCCATGTGGAACTGACATATATATATATATATGATCCAATCGTAGTGGGCCAGAAATCGATCGACATGGTTTTTTGACCCATAGATCAACTCTTCAATCTCCCTTCTCATTGTTTCGTGATAAATTAATTCAGCTGGCCTTTCTTAATTTTTCGATTGTTTATTTTTAAACGCAACAATTAATTATGTATTTTTAGTTTTTAAAAAAAGGTATATGATTTTCCCCCTAGTTTTTGACAAATGAAGCATGTATTATTTGACTTGAGCTGGTTTCAAACAAAATTCTAACAACCATATATATATATAATATATAATATAATTTATATTATATTGCATTATATATATAAGTACTCAGTCGTCACCATCACACTAGAATACACTTGACATTCTGGTTCTAGAGAAGAGCCATACATAGTTGTCCTTTTTTCTGTCTAGTGGTGATCATCATCAGGCGATAGAGAGGTACTGGAAAAGGGCTGATCAGGTTAAATAAGTTTCTCACATGAGTTTAAAACCACGTTGTCTTTCGCTAATATATATTTACCTTTTTTTAGCTCTAAATATACATATATATAGAGTTGCGGGGATGCCTGCCTGCTTTCCTGCAGATGGAGCATTACTTATTAACCAAACGTCAAGTACTATATATCCATCTTTCCAACTTTTGTTTGGATCGAATAGAACACAGCAAATGCATTAATATAGCGTCAAGAGTGCAGCTAGCTAGCTAGCCAATGTCAAGGTTGATCACGACACGCTCGTCGACATCGTATCGATCTGCCGCGCGACGACAAAATATTGCCGTTAAATTGCCGGCTTTGGACCACCATTTATTAATATTGACATCACCACTTATATATATATACAGTGCATGTAGTTGTGAACAAAACTTCATGGCATTTGTATTGATTGGTCAGGCTAATTTGACCTTCTGTCCGTCGTTTGAACAGACATGACACTGATTGGTCACATTAATTTCCCTGAAGCTAATTAAGTGCTGATATTTGTATCTATTTCATATAATTAAAATATATCCATGCATTATCCTCATCAATCCATATCCATTAATTGAGGGCAGTCTTCATTTTCAAAGGAAATAAATAAATCAATCTCAATTTCTTGATCTGACTCATGGCCTTTTGCAAAGTGCAAAATGGTTGGTATGTACATCATGTCCCCTCTATGTACACTAATTAAAATGACTCCTACTTCTCGACTGACAACAATATATATAAAATAATATCATGAAAGTAATATGGCCATGTTAGCCACGCTATGTTATAAATATAATATATGGTCGTTAGGGTTTCTAGCAGTTAATCAGTTCAGAGCCTGTGCCCCAATAATGGCTACATCTCAACGACCATTCGATCGATGATCAGAAGGAAGGCTTTCATTTTCGTGCCCATTAATGTCCTTATTTATTATTGTTTTAAGCCTTTTTTAAGGATATTCTCTCATGTTTTGAACCAATTTCCTTTTAATTTCCTTTTTCTAAGCCTCATCACCCATGTGAGCTCACCCACCAATTAATGTTAGTACGTAATTTGGACGAAAAATTATACATGATCTCCTAATTATATATAACCTGATCTATTTATTATTTTATATTATGATCATATATATGCTTATTTTTATTGCATGCTTTTCTTGTTATTAAAATTCAACTTGTCATAATTAAATAAATTTGGACATGCATTATTAGGGGGAGTAATCTGTATTAATCCTCCTTGATCTGAATTATTGAACAAAAAGGAATGTCAAAAATTTCTCATCATGATGACATCATCGAATCTGAGTTACCTTAATTAACAAATGGGTTATGAGATTCAGCATCCCATAAACTAAAGCTCAATAAAATGATAACACTGTTAATTACAGTTAAGATCATCGAATTCATTAAAACAAATAAATAAAAAATCAGTTTATCATGTGATAGCACTACGTGCCCATATGTTGGCCGGCTTCTGCAGCTTGCTTCACATGTTCATTCATGGACACATTTTGAGGCGATATATATCTTAATGATTATCAAATTGCTGCAACAATCCTCAACTTGTAGTACTTTAACATATATAGTGATCAATGCCCTGATGGGATCGATATGATCTCTTCCATATGGGGTGTCCAAATATTCATCATGTCATGTGCTTGCTCTGCGCGGGCATCTCCTAAACTCCAGATCAAAGTCATTAATTTACAAATTAAATCATCAGTATTTTTGAACAAACCTTTAATTCATCGATCAAGCGGACTTCTAAATTAAATTTTTTTTTTCTTTTTGCGATTGCTTAATTCTCTACGAGAATTGTTTGTTATAATTATTTTATTTTGTTGAAAATTATTTTTTATGTGAATTAATCATATAGTACCATATCACTGATCATATGGTATTTTTGTAGAGTGATGTTACTTTTATATAATATTTTATAATAATACCTCTCATTTTATATGATTGTGAAATATATTGTAAAAAGTATGGTGTGTTTATTATTTTTTAAAAAGAAATAAACATAAATTTCTTCTCAAAACTAGCTAATATGTTTTGATTAATGCATGACCAGCGAGCGCCATGTGTTCAATCTATTAGTCATTTGTCTTACTTGTTGCTTGCACTGTCAGAAGGGAGATAATTTTACCAAAAATTTCTTGATGCATGCTGGTCAAAAAGGGTTGGCCATGTTTGCTTTTAAAGATTGTTTATTTGTCAGATCGATAAATAATAATGATGATGATGATGATGATATTGAGGATGATGAGTACTGAATATAAAATGGTTGTTCTGAATGTTGATTCATTTTCTATTATTTAAGAAACAAGTTCTTTGAATTATATAAAGATACGATCAATAAGAAAACAATAAATAAACAGACAAAAAAAAAAAGGATTTATATATATTAATAATGCATGTGGATGGGTTAGGGAGGGAAGGGGGTCTGCCCTGGGACGTGGGATGGGTTCCCAAACCAAAGGGCCGGCAACGACTATGATTTATGTTCACTCACTGGGTCCCGCAGTGAACCTGTGATGGATCAAAACAACAGGCCGACCCCACCTTAGAACTGCCCCAATATTATTCATTATCATATTATGCTAATTCCGAACGTCCTCCAAGGCTGACATATATATATATATATATATATATAATTATTTACATCAACTTACTATTTATAATATCAATCTCAACAAATTTTGGAATGGTTTAGATTTAGAGTTAAGTTGAGATAAATTGAGATAATTTATGAATAGTAGAATAAAAGTTAAATTATTTATTATATTTTATATAAAAATTTAATAAAGTTGTTTTGAAATTTAAAAAAGTTGAATTGTTTATTATATTTTATGTAAAAATTTAAAAAAATTATAATAATGAGAAGAGATGAGTTGAGGTGGGTTGAGATGGATTACAAATACAAACGAGTGTATTGAGTTAAAAAAAATTGAAACATGGTGATCAAACTACGTACTTCTAAATTTTAAGGGTGCTGATTGGATGGGGACGACCCTATATATGATATTTAAATAGGAACCGCTCTCCCCACCACTCGATTGGAATTCCATTAACAACCCTTTGAGGTTCATATAATTGCATGGGGGTACGTATCTGATCTCATATATATGATCGTTAATTAATTTGCCCTTTGAAATCGTTAGCTTTGCTATTTATAAATTTGGTACGTCGATACTTGTAGGATTTATTATAATTATAAAATATTCAAACATCAATACTTTTTAATCAGACCCATTTCAACAATTATTAATAAATCTGTAACAAAAATAAATTTGAACTAAATATTTTCATACTTCTTAGTTAAACATAATTTGTGCGTTTTGCATGAAAATATTTCAAGTACATACTTGAATTTATACGATATTTGAAGCATAGAGAGCAAAAGCTGAGGATAAATAAATAAGCAACGTCATGTTTTAAGATCAGGTACTACTGGTTGTGTTTTGTTTTGTTTTGTTTTGCTGGTTACCATGTACTTGGCTAGTTTTGTTTTGTTGTGTTTCCCATTGCAGGTTATCAAAAGTGTTGTCCTTTTACTCAATGTTGTTCCTTTAGTTTGGTTTTTGATGTCTGGGTTCTGGATTTATGTACCCACCAAGTGTTGTGTTGTAAGCACAGTTTTCTTCCACTACAAGTGAGTGCAATCAATAAATTTGGAGTACCGTCCTCTTCTTAAAAAAAAAAAAAAAAAAGATACTACTGATTGTGGATAAATTGAGACTATCTCAATAATTATTAGAGTTAAGGCTGTCTAGCTTGTCTGTAGATAAGTACTGGTACTGATATTATTTCCATCAACCGTGTCATTTATATTGTTGGTAAGACTTGAAGCTTAGAACTTGAAACTCGATTATATGCATGGATGATAGCGATTTTGACAAATGCATGGGGGGACTGTGTGCAAGGGATGAGGTGATATGCAATGGACATGGACAATTTATAGTGCCGTACGTTTCTCATTATGAGGAGGCCAGGGACTAATAACATGGATAAGTAAAGTATTTCATAGATGGTTTGAATTTTTATTTGAAAGCTAGGCTACAATTGATGAGGGATGTGAAGCTTGAGTCTGCAAATCATCCAATGTTGTGATAACTTGGCTGCACGGAACTGGTTGTGTACCATGTTATGAAAAGTGTTGGATCGATCAGATATTGTTGTTATCATGTCAAACTTTGAAGATGCTAGTTAATTACTAGTATTTTGCTCGGCTTGATTTTTCAAACTAAATGAGGGGCTCGAAAGACATATTTATTTTACATGTTACAACCTTGTCTTTTATAAATTATATATGATTTTTTTTAGAAACAAATATAATAATATTAGATACAGTCATGAATTCATGTGCAAGTGTCGCATATTATTATTTTTAAAAAAGAATAAAATCATGAATTAAAAAATTAAATTTTTATAGAAATCTCATATTTATTTTTTTTAAAAAAAAGTGCGGGTACTTACGCACTCTATGAAAAAAATATAATTTTTCTTTCTAAAATTTAGGATAAAAAAAAAATAGTTCCGGTGTAAAGAAAAAGGGGGCAGGTACCAAAACTGGACAAATTGTCCAAAATTTTTTATGAGAAAGACTCAAATGAAAATGATTATTTTGGTTTTTTTAAGAAACCTAAAATCCGTTTTTTTAATGAGTTTTGTTACACAACCTCCACCACACTCCACACTCCACACTTTTTTAAATTTTTAATATTTTTTTTTGAGTTTATTCTTTTTAAATTATTTCAAATTTTTTATTCATTATTCATATAATAAATATTTAATAAAAGAAAAAAATAATAAAAATTAAAAATAATGTGGAGTGTGGAGGTTGTGTGAATAGTAGGAGGTTGAGTAGATTTTTTGTTTTTTAATAGCTCCACCTTCTTTGAATTCCAATAATAAATAAAAACAATTAAAAATAAAACTCGTAGAGATTACTGTACAGGACCGTTTTCTTCGCTCAAGTGTTGAAGAAAGGTTTTTGGATAGCATCAGGTCATATCACAGAAAAAAAATATATTTATATATATATATATATAAAAATGCAACATCCCACGATTTTCTTAGAGAATCTTCCTCTTCTTCCTTAATTTCGCCTCATTCGACACCTTTGACTAAACGGCGTACGTGGTGCCACGTGGAGGTGAAACAACCGAGAAGATGGTGACATGGGCATCCCACATGGGATGTTAGGGCCACGTTGGCAAAACAGAAGGGTCCACATGACAAAGCAACCTCGGTACTTTCAATACTGTTGATGCACGTATTAATTAGTTGACCACGCCACATTATATATGCGTAAGTGCCCACCATCTCAAATTCCTTCATTTTCATGCATCCCCAATGGTTACCCAGTCTCAGTCCAGTCTAATCACTGGTCTTGGCCACTGCCCACTTTTATTTCTTTTCCTTTTTAATGTTTTATTTTATTATTATTTGGACTTAATTAAAGGGAAACAAACTGCTAGAATTTATTTATTTTAATGACATTTTACAAATCACTGTTTTGAGTTATAACGACAATAAAACTTGTTGCAGCAAGTCTTTTTAAGAAGTTGAGTGTTGCCTTTTAAAATATAAAAATATAAATAATACTATATAGAGTTATGAAGTACGTAAATATTATATAATCGTTTTAAAATAAATTAAAATTTTATATATTTTTTTATGTGATTATACCGTGCTTATATATTTATTATTATAACCATCATTTCTCTTAAAATATTAGAAGAAAAATTGGAAAAACAGAGCTAATGCCTAATCCTACTTCTTCTACCCACGTTCTCCGATGAAGCCAAAAGATTAACGAAATTAGTAAAAAAAAAGGGAAGTTAAAGCGGATTTACTCTGCCTAACCTAACTTAAACGAAAAAAAGAAAGTCATAGAGCTAGTAATTAAAAAATGATTAGGCCGATAATTTCCATACTTTATTCGCGGATGGAGTTGACATTTCAGAAAAACCAGTTCAGCAGTGGCCGTTCCCTATGAGTGAAAAACGTCAGCATGGGGAGCACAGCTTAGGTAACGGCGTTAGAATCAGAAACCTACCCAAAATAAAGGACCCCACGTGAGTGTCGGAATTATTGACTTGATGACACACACACACAGAGAGACAGGACTCTCGCTGCAGCTTAATTGCTGTCAAAATCAACTCTGTTGATTCTCTTTTCGGGAAGGTACCATAGCCGTGTGAATCTCCCAATTCATCTTTTTGAAATTGGGTTTGCAATTCAAACTGGGTCGAGTATGGAAAAGCTTTGCTGTAGGTTTTCAACGAGGGGAGTTGGCCTTGTAATTTAAAAAAACAAGGAGCTAGCCAGCTAGGAGCCATGCTCTTGCTTTGTCTTTATCCCCATCCTCTTTCAAATTGTAGTGTACTATATAGTATATAACTCACATAATTACTAAATAATTAGTTCAGTAATGTGACAAAGTTTGAGCACACTGTTTTTGTATGCTTTCAATTACGAAGCTTTTAAAATTAGTTTATTACTAGACTATTTGAATCATGACATAATGAACAGGAAAAAAAACCAAATGTATCATAGAACAGACAATATTTCGTAGTGTGTTAATCCTTGCTAGTTGGGACTTAGACATGAAAATAAAAAAATATAATTAAATAAAGATAGTGACCCCAGACCAGAATATAAAATTATTTTGACAATTAGTTAAACAACGGAAGTTAGAGATTGTGATTGAGAAAAATCGTAAACATAGATAAACTCTGAGATTAAGGTTTTACTATAAAATAAATTAATCATCCTCTTTTGAAGCCCACAAGCCAGGCTTAAATAGCTAATGCAAAATGACTAAATTCTAATTAAGGCGAAACAATATAATATATAATTAGATAACTATGGTTAAAATCTAGTCTAAAAATTCAGAATAAAATCGTTACTAAAGATAAACATTACTGTAAAAGAAAATTAACAAAAAATGAAAGAGTTAGCTAAAATTGACGATTTAGAGGTAAAAACGATTAATTTTGGGGTTGACAAGGGGCCCACCTGGTGAAGCGTGGTGACCAAAACATGTACGCTGAAGAGAGCTTTTCAGATTGGGGTAATATGCGTGATTCTGACACCTATAACTAAAATTATAATTAAAATAATGATGTCGTCACATCTCCTCGATCAACTCAAGAATAAGTCTCCTCGCTCAACCAAGGTGCAAGTCTATTCGCCCAACCTAGGAATAAGTATCATCGCCCTAAATCTATCGTTTCTCATCCAAATTCTAAGAATATTTATCTATTCCTGTCAATTTTGTAATGATCTACCTTTTTGAAGTAGTCTAGTACTTTTAATATCACATCTATTAGCTGAGCCTCAGTAGTCTCGAATTCCCATACATCAAATAGTTGTTAGATTGATAAGAAAAAACATATAAAAATAAATGTTACAAACCGACGTGTGATTGAATGCCATGATGAATCATAATAAATCGTATTTCCTAACTATCTTTAAAGAATTTCTTGAGAAGTCACACTTAGCAGAACATGCAAACCACGGTGCACAAAGTGAAGAGGTTGGACTGGTAAGTCTAGTGAAATGGGACTTTCATTTCAGCTCCAAGGCAATGCAAAGTGCCAAAACCACTCGGAAGTTGGGAACAGTACTAGACACTCAAGGCGGGACATGATATGTGGTTTGAAGCAGCGAGGAGGAGGAGGGAGGGACCGTGCATGGTGGTCTCCGAAACACTGACATGTACAACTGGAAAAGGAGCCCTCATGTGGGAGTCTGAGCCCCCTTTGCCCTCTTATATTCTGGATCCCCTAATTCCTCCACATTTAATTTGCCTTCGGCTTTGCACGCACATCTGATGATACCGTAATTAACAGCACCAGATATGCAGAGCTGGACCCTGACCTATCCATCCATCCATCGATCTTAATTTCATTACTTATTATTATTTTTTTGGTAGCTCGAGAATTTACCGAGCCAGTAAGTGAAAATTTACCAGTCTAGGTAGGGAGGCTGCAGTCCTATCTGGTTCCTACTTCCCATGCCGCAAAATTTTCGACTGCATGGAAATTTGGGTGCTCGTAATTGACCACGCTTTTTTTTTTTTTTTTTTGGGTACAGTAATAAGATTCCCGTGAACGTACATGCGGTTGATTGGGACTATCATGACGCACTGGACCTACCTAATCCACGGCTAATGATGCTATCACTAACCAAATTTCAAGTACGCTCTGATACCCCTCTCTAATAGCACTGACAGAATTGCATTGCACCCATTTTCGACACCGTTTATCTCACGCTACTTGTAAACGCGTGGGTAAAAGAATAGTTTTCTTTGATGTTTCCAGTGATCGAAAAGAATAATCATATAGTTACTATTCTATTATTATTATTTATTATTTTATTTAATGATTAAAAAAGTTAATATTAATAAAATTATATATTTTTTAATGATTAAAAATGTTAAAAAAATATTTAAAAAATAATAATAAAAAAATAAAAAGCTTTGCAATATACTTGAATAGTGAATGAATAGTAATAAAGTAGTAAGCCTATCACAATCCGATTGAAAATAAAAACATTACCTCAATAAAATTACCCAATGATATTATATATATATACGGTCAAGAGTTTGGATTTAAATTATAATACGTGTTAGAACATTATTAATTAAGAGTGGACCATAAAAGACATGACTATTTTTCATTTGAATTTTAGGACTAAAAAAAAACTGGGTGATGAGAAATAAGCCATCACAAATGAATTGAACCATGCTCTACATGTACACGTTGAGAAATTTTCTCTCGAAGCTTTCCCACAAAACTGCATGATGAATGTGATGTGATTCAACGGCCCCGGCCTCTTCTCCCTCGTCTCATTGTTTTGTCTTATATATTTTTTTCTAAGTTTAGGGATGATGAATGCCCAATCTATTGTATGTTGGCTACCTCTAAGTTGCACGACATGCAGCAATCTTGAACCACAAGTTGTTGATCTGTATGCTTGGATAAAGGAAGGGATCAGAGGTAGCAATGGAATCTCATGCGCAACCATGCCCTCGCACTGCATGCCAAATATAGCACGCGTTGTATTGTATAAGTCCTTGGCCTCGACTCTTCCGAATCCAACCGCCACCTCTCCTCTCTCACGTGTGCGTCTATCACACAAACTAGTGCAGGAACTTGTGAACTACTGACTGCTACCCAACAGTACTTAATTGAACCATTTCTACTTATCTCTCAACCTTTCTGTTTAACACCAATATTGACATAGCTATAATTATCAGCCTTAAACTAACACCTTACATTATATTTATATTTATTTGTTGTCAACCTTCATGGTCGATAACACAATCTCTGTCTTGAACTATGGCAGCGACCAATAGTTCTGATTGAAAAAATTCACGAGCCTAACTTATTTTATAAAATCGGTTCTACAATAAATGATTGTTCATTCCTTATAAACATGCCCAAAACCTTATCTATAAGTAATGTGAGATTATTCCTTAACACCCTCCTTCACGTGCAGACCAGTATTTTTCTTAATCCTTATCACGGAATAAGTAGTGTGGGTTCCATTCATCTTGTGGCAAGTTCTAGTACCATGAAAAAATTGATAGGTCTAATTCATATCATAAAATCGGTTCTACAAAATATGATAATTTATTCCTTATAAACATACTCAATACCTTATCCACAAACGATGTAAGATCATTCCTCAACACCGATAACACCGATAACATCTCAATGAGTATAGACCTTTTTCATCTATTTCTAACAATTTTCCCTTTTTGCCAAGTTTTATGAAATCTGGCTACAAATATTTCTTATTATTAAGTATTAGATAATTTTGAATTATTCACACTTATGCCATGTCATTAAAATTCTTCTTTTACCTTAATTATGTTTCGTGAGCATGGGAAGTACCTCATCCGTTCTCTACGTTGTTTTATAGTAGAGAAAATGGTAGTGATGAGGTTACAGATCGGTGAATCAACAAAGAAGAAACACGTGCCGGTTGCCAACGTAAATTCCCAAATTACCTTTCCAATGAATATAAATATCCAGTGCAAGAAAGGATCTCCTTGTATCTCACAACGGGAGAGAGAGAGGCGGTAGATCTCAAGCCTTTTTGTTGCAGAGATCTTTTCGGGGTTATCGATAGAGAGTATTATAGAAAGTGAAAAAATGGGAATGGGAGCCATAGAGGAAGAGAGTAAGGATAACAGAGAAAGGTCTGGGTGGTCTGGGGCTCTATCCTTCTAAATACCACAACTTTGTCACTTTGCTTTGTTTCATTTGATCCCATGCTCTTCTCGCTATCTCCAATCCTGTGCCTTTTTGTCTTCCGTGGCAGCCTCCTCAGATCCATCAAAACAAAACCTCTTTTTTCTTCATCTTCTTCATCTCTGAAAAATATAAACAAAGTGGATACATAGAAAGATAAAGAACCACAGAAAGTATCTTCAGTACGTTACGCGTCGTTCTTATCATTTGGTCTCTGAAAATGGGTACTGGTTGGAGAAGAGCCTTTTGCACTACGATCCCGCGAGACTCAGATTCCTCTTCACTATCTGACAAGCAACAAAGAAGTCCTAGTTCCAGCCCAAGCCCCAGAAGCTGTACCAGATTGGGGTTCCTCTCCGGTGGAGGTGGAAGCAACCCTTCCACGCCTCGGTTACAGTCTCAAGCAATAGTCAAAAGCCCAAGCCTGCGTTGCCGAACAAGTACATCAGAGGCTTCTCAAACGCCTAATGTTAACGAAAGTCCGAGACTTGAATGCAATACCAGCACTCCCAAGACCCGTTCCAAGAGCCCAAGAACACTGCTTGGCTCAAACCAGACCTCTCCACGATCCCCTCTCAAGCTGTCACTCTTCAAGAACAGTTTCAAATTCAGAGTAAGTACCATTGAATCAATCGCAGCAAGACCGAAATACTAACTAGAATGGTATTAATCATCATGCAGAAATCTGACTCTTTTTCTGGTTTTTCCTCTCACAGAGTAGCTGTGGAGTCTGTTTGAACAGTGTGAAGACGGGTCAGGGAACAGCCATTTACACGGCGGAGTGCGCACACGCATTTCACTTCCCGTGCATCGCTGACCATGTGCGCAAGAATGGCAGCCTTGTTTGCCCTGTCTGCAACACCACCTGGAAAGACGTACCTTTACTCGCCGTCCACAAGCACCTTGGCTCCCAATCCCAGCAACAGAACGAAGTGGAGGAGAACACTAACAAACACAAAAGTCACGACCTCACAGCAAAACCAAAGATTGAAGAGAAGAAAATGTTAGAATCGTCCCCAAGAACTCTCAAACCCAAGCCCGAAATACTACAGCAGCAATCAAAACCATCCTACGATGACGACGAGCCGCTTCTATCTCCCACAGCGGGTTCTCGGATTAGCCCAATCCCCGAGGCGGATGAGAATGCCGTAGAGGACGAAAACGACGACGCGGAAGAAGAGTTTCAGGGGTTCTTCGTCAATAATCCCAACCCTCCATCTTCATCCATCAAGTATTCCGATGAAGCGCCAATCAACGGCAGGGATCAGAGGAACGTCCGGGTGAGATTGTTACCCGAGTCTGCACTAGTATCGTCCGGTAGGTCCCACGACACCTACGTGGTTGCTCTGAGAGTGAAGGCTCCGCCGGCTCGCAATTCGGGAGCGTCAACGCGTCTTGACCGGGCGCCCATCGACTTGGTGACGGTGCTCGATGTCAGTGGCAGTATGACCGGTGCCAAGCTGCAGATGCTGAAGCGCGCCATGCGTCTAGTCATTTCGTCGCTCGGTTCGGGCGATCGGCTTTCCATTGTGGCCTTTTCAGCTACTACCAGAAGGTTATTGCCCCTGAGGAGAATGACGGCTCAAGGTCAGCGCGCCGCTCGGCGCATCGTTGACCGGCTCGCCTGTGGTCAAGGGACTAGCGTGGGAGAAGCTTTGAGGAAAGCTACCAAGGTGCTTGAAGATCGGAGGGAGAGAAATCCCGTTGCCAGTATCATTTTGTTATCCGATGGTCAAGATCAGGAGGATGGTAGGGTCCGCGCAAATCAACGCCAAGCTTCCAGCCACGTGTCTTCAACCCGTTTCGCTCACATTGAGATCCCGGTTCATAAGTTCGGGTTCTGGAACCACCAGCACGAGCCGGACGAGGCCGCCTTGGTCAAATGCGTTGGCGGGTTATTGAGCGTAGTGGTGCAGGACCTGAGGATTCAGCTTAGGTTTCCTTCTCCAGCGGAGATCTCAGCCATCTATTCCTGCAATGGACGGCCCACAGTTCTCGGCTCCGGTTCTGTTCGGCTGGGTGACTTGTACGCGGAGGAAGAGAGGGAGCTACTCGTAGAGCTGAGGGTTCCGTCCTCGGTAGCTTTAGGTGCCCACCTCGTGATGTCCGTTCGGTGCCTTTACAAGGACCCCGCGTCACAAGAGGTTGTGTACGGCAAAGAACAGGCACTGCTTGTACCCAGTCCGCAAGCCGTTCGATCATCGGCTCCCAGGATCGAACGGTTGAGGAACGTCTTCATCACCACACGGGCCATAGCCGAGTCCCGGCGACTAATCGAGCACGACGAGTTTTCAAGTGCCCATCAGTTGCTCGCGTCGGCTCGAGCATTGTTATTGCAGTCGAATTCCGAATGGGCTGAAGAGTACGTTCGCAGCTTGGAGGCCGAGCTGGCAGAGCTTCTCTGGAGGATGCAGCATCAGCAACAGCAGCAGATGTTGATGATGATTCAACGAAAGAGAGGCCACGAGAGGGACTTGATGGGTGGCGCTATAGTGGACGAGAATGGGGAGCCGCTGACGCCGACGTCGGCTTGGAGAGCGGCTGAGAAGCTGGCTAAAGTAGCCATCATGAAGAAGTCGTTGAATCGAGTCAGTGATTTGCACGGGTTCGAAAACGCCAGATTTTAATAATTTAATGCCAAGTATTAAAAGAAATTATACATGTTTTACTCCGAAAAAAGAAGAAGAAAAGGAATCGAGAGAGGAGAAGTGGGTGGCGTTGGGGAACAAGCAGGTTGCAGACGGCGATGCCCCTTTTGCAGTGGAAGATCATATCAGAACAGTTGATTAGTAGGTTGGGATTGATTTTGCTGAAGCATGCATGTCTTTTTTTTTTTTTTTTGTCTTAATTAGCGCAATTCAACTGTTTATGAATCCACATCTCTTTGTTTTGGAGAGACTCTCCCATTCGGAGTTTGGTAGGGATTTGTGATGAACAAACATGACCCAGAAATTGGAAAAACAAAAAAGGTTGTAAATGCTAGCTTTAATGGAGTTCCTCCTCAATATATGTTTGGATGAAAAATGACATTCTATCCTTGCCCTGTATGTTTTCACGTGTGAGTACATAGAAGTATTATTACAGTACTTATTGCCATATGCTCTTTTAGGTTTTGATAGGTGGGGTGGTCTAGTGAGAGGAATAGGATAGAGATTATGGATGCCCAATAAATTTACTGTTCCTAGGAAATACAAAAAAAGAAAAAGAAAAAAAAGAGAGTAGGACAGCATGATGGATTAGGTAGGAGGACTTGAATGATGACCAAATCAATATCCTTTTGGTTATTCTATAGTTTTAACGAGCATCTTTAGATCAATTGAGGATTTCGAAGAAGCTTGCACCCACGGCTACAGGTATATGGGCTCCTTTTTCAGTTTTCTTTTCCCTCTCTCCCTTCTTCTTTCTCCTCCACGTTAATTTAATTAATTAATGGTGGGTGGGAAGCGGACCCATCTGAAATTATTATTTAAACCTCAAACAATAGAGCCACCTAGTTTTTAGAGAACGATCGAGCCTATCGTTGTGCATTGAATGAGCGAGATAAAAGATTTTGTTCAGAGCTGAGGGTCTTGAAAAATCAATATATTGGAAAGAGTAATGTAATTACGCCTAGTTTTTTATAAAAAGTGAATTAGGATAAAATAAAGATGTTATATATTTAAAATCAAGGAATACTTATAAAGAATAATTTTTTTTTTATATTTTTTTATAAAAATCTATCTTTTTATAAGAATTTATCTGAAGTGGTACCATATGCTATCAATCACGTCAATAAAGGAGTGAGGTGATAGAGAAGTAGAGTAGTAGAGTGGGCATAGCATTGCCACTTCTGTACACATTTACTTTATGAATAGACCATAATATAGCCAGAAGCAGTGTAAGGAGCCAGAGTACGTGATAAGATATCTTGTAACTAATATTCATGCATTTGCATTTCTCATCCCGTCAAAAGTGTCCTTTCTTTTGGATAACTTGTACTGTATTTTCCTACTATTTCCTCGTTAATTAATGTCTTGTTTCTCTTTTTCTATTTTTTTTAATAATTAATTTTAAAATAATTTTATATTAATTAACGTGATATTGAGTAGGATATATAGCTAGGAATGAAATAAATAGGAGACATGCAGTATATAACTATATATAACATTTTAATAGCTTAATGTAGTCCTACTCGATGAATTACCTCCCTCTTTTTTTTTTTTTTTTTTTTCTATTTATCAAAGGAGTTGAATTATATATCCGTTCGTGAATATTATTGGGTTGAAGAATATATATGAGTTTGATTCAGAGGGGGATGTATAGTTTTGCATGCAGCAGTATAGTTTTCAACTTTAATTTCAACAAAAGTGGCTGAAAACTTTGAGACTGACTTGGATGAATTATTTTCTAATTTATATATATATATATATATAATTGTATTCATTTGATATGAGTTGCTGCATTTGAGTATTTGTTAGATCGATGATCCTTCCTCGATGCATGCCATGAATACGTATCTTTAGAAATACCTCTTGGGTGCGCTTTACCTTTGTTTCACTAGAATTTCGATCGCAGGATTCAACATTTTTGTCCCTTTGCTAAAAGAAATCTGCTGCTCTAATGTCTGCTACGCCTAAGACACCCTTGCACTGTAGTCAAATGTTTGGATGAGTTGTCCTTGATGAGTTTTGGCTCTGTTCTGAGTTGCCAGTCTGTACTAATTACCGAGTATCAAAATTTTTGCAATCTAGCCCCCATGTGAGGGACCAGTACTATAATCTTAATTATATAACATATATATATATATATATATGTAAGTCCCTTTTCTTAAACATTTTAGAAATCACTCCATGTATACTTAAATCCCTTTAATCTAAGAAGTTCTTAAATTTAGAGATAAATTATAAGGGGATCAGGATTTGCATGGTGAGCTTAATTTTGTAATTGGCTTAGCCATGATTGGAGTAATTAAAATCAAATAATATAGTTTGGTCAATCCTTGTAGTACTATCACGTTTGTTTTACTTTTGTTGTTGTTGGCACTCCAAAGATTCACATTTTTAAACTTATATGATGTCTCTTTCTTATTTCGAAGGCTGGACTATTCATGTTTGTTTCTGTTGGACTAGGACGAGGGAGGATATATATATATAAATTGAGTTGTACAAGACTACAAGTTATTAATGAAATTCTCTATTCAGTTTAGAATCTAGACGGCTTAGAAAAACAATGTAAGAATTTGCGTTTATACAGAAATGTGTGTTGAAAGCTTGCTTTATTCTTGGACCAACTAGATGGTCATCAAGTCAATTGAAGAATTGTATCGCACTACAAGAAAAACATGCTATTATGATTAATTTATTGTAACTAAAAGATTATTCGCAACTAATTTTATTTGTAAATAATCATTTTGCTAGAATTAACTTATCGCAAATAAGCAGTTTTCTTGTAGTGATGATTTTTTCTTTGTAAGGAAAACAAAAATAAGGGGATTTCCTTCGATGGGATTTGTACAAACATGAATAATGTTGATGCATTTTCGGGTCACGGTTAAATGCTCACGGCCGGTGTGGATGGATGACCATCTTCTCTTGCGCGATAATTCGCGGTGGTGATGTTAAAATATATGTTAGTTCGAAAATCCATTCATCGAATTACTGACCATTGTTGTTAGTCCACTGACGCATTGCATGCAATTCTCACCCAATTATGTGACCTATAAAGAACTAAAACCCTTGGGAGTTTATGATCAGGCCTAATTCGAGGCTATTCACAGCCGTCCGATCAATTCTAAGGGCATAAAGGGTTACAATCGATGGGCATGATCATATATGAAGGATCCGAGCTGGCAGGGACACGAAAGAAGGTGCTCGTACAGAAGCACATGCGGACCTTACATCGTACCAACTTCCATCTCAGCAGAAGATGCCCCCTCGTCTCTGTCTGAATCGTATGCAATTCGATATGGGGGATTGCAGACGATAGTAGTCCTGCTCAATTTGTTCTGTTGTCCACTCTATCAGGCATGCATCGGCATCTCTCAGTTGATGCGTTCCCGTCCTTAAGTGCTTGGGCCTAACTAGTTCTGTATCAGCTCTCAACCAGTTTTTAGCTGTTTATATGTATTTGTTGCCACTCTCTCTCTCTCTCTCGGCTGTACTGAAAGCAGGTGAGTGATCGTCTCGTCCACGTCCCAGTACATGACCCACAAACATCAATCAAAAACTGCACCGACCAACAATGGGGATACAACATCCAAAGGATCAAAATTCAGACATATATATAGAGAGAGAGAGAGAGGCACAAATGTAGATGAAGTCTTGTGAAGGAATGGTGAAGCATGATGTGAGCTAGTCTTCACCACATGTGGGGAGAGGAAAGAGGTCCACCTTTGCATGCGGCTTGTTAACAACACATTTGTGGAGAATGCCTGAGGCCACAAACAACATGAAGAAAGGTTTGGTTCGTGTCGTGCATTGACTCAAGGTGTCATATAAATAAAAGAAAGGTGTTGTCAACTTCAAGCACTAGAAATGGGGCCAATATGCCTGGCAGGAAAGAGGCTAATAAGTTGTTTGGGTTTTGGGAGATAGCTAGCTGATGATCTTCCTTGAGACTGAGAACACCTCTTACAGAAGAGAGACACCTTATCATTACTCTCTTATCGAAATTGCTCGGTTGCCCCAAACGGTAAACCCTCGTGTTCAATTATTTTTCCTTATTAATAAAAAACATAATAATAATTGTAATACATTTTTTGTTTTTTAATTTTGCTCCCAAGCCATGGTTCCGGGCATCCCTAATTGTATTTCTTATTGTAGTAACACTTGAAGAGAAGGGACTTGTCACTTTTAACAACTGGATTCCTATGGCTTCCTTCCCTACCAATACTTGTTTGTCTCTTTTGTCCGTTGTTAGATAATTTCATGGTTTCTCTCAAGTTCCACTATTTGCCAACGAAGCAAGTGACAAGTCAGTCTATTTTCTTTGTCATGTCACGTCTCAATCCATGTACAGATCAGTGTTTTTATTAAGGACAGCCAAGAGCATCAGAATAATTTGGAATTGCCTTGCTGCATGGACTTGAGGCCACCTTAATCATAATCTCAAGGTTGACCTGACAAGGTTCAGCCAGTCTAGAGGGTCTTGTTCACTGCCAAGATGAGGCCCAAATGTCAAGCTAAGTGCAAAATATTGACCATTTTACGAAATTCAGGCCCATCAAATGTAGAGGGTCTTGTTCATGGCGATTATGGGCCCTGATTTATGGGCTTAGTCTGAGAAGGCCATCCTGTTGTCTCTAGCCATGACCTTGTAGAGCAAAATAATAATAAAATAAAAAATGATGATTTGTTGTATAGAATCAGAGCTTCATGATTTGCAAGCTGAAGGAAACCTCAAGTCTCAACCAAGTTATCACAATATTTATGATAGAGTAAAGGCATCTTATGGCAAAATGTAAATCACATTCACAATAGAGACCCCCCAACGTGTACATCAATTACAAGGTTGTATCCATATTGAAATAATCAACATATTAATTACAAGGATTAACTGAATTTCGGATACAGACCATAAACTCTAAGGAGAACAATCGTTACATGGATTAAGCTCACTTCATAATCCCTCAATTTGTATCCTAAAAGCCGAATGGCCGCTAAAGAAGAGGCTGAGACATTGCCTTATGCTGATGAATGAATTCAAGGGTCAGCCAACAGCAAACAACACTGTTTATCTACCCAATTGGAGGGCTACAACAGTGCCAACACTCTAATGAAATGACAGTATGAGGAGATTTCCCCTTATTCAAATTTGAGGACGTAAAAGATGTGTCCCGAATGAAATTTGACAAAGGATCTTACTTCTGGCTTTCTACCTTAGCTCGAAGCTTCTGTTCTAACACAGATATCTCTGTCTCGAGGCTAAACATTCTATTAAGAGCATGCATATTCTCAAGGGTCTCGCTCAGGGTCCGGCTGTCACTCCCATCACATCTCAGGTGCTGCATCGGACCATGAAGGAGCTTGTTCACTATTCCTCGGCTAAGATCCTCCACAGCTTTCCTTGTTTTCTTTGGTATATCATCACCCATCTTGGATAAGCATTTTTCTAGCTCCGCAACTCTGATTCTTTCAGCATAAGCCCTCAATTTCTTGATTGTAGGAACAGTCTCCAATGAATCCCTCCATGCCTCAAATTGTTTTGATTCCTCGGCAATAATTGCTTGTGCTTCCATTGCTTTCCGAAGGCGATCCTCTTTATTGGCAGCCACAACCTCCTTAAGGTCATCAACATTGTAAACTCGCACAGCTTCAACATCTGCAACGCACGAGCCTACATTTCGTGGGACTGAGATATCGATGAAGAGCCTCAAGCCCCCAACTTCTGAGCCAACAGGGGGCAGGCCCTTAACATGCTCTTTCAAAAATAATGGGGTTTCTGATGCAGTGCTGGTAAACACGACATCTGCTTCAGCAGCGCAAGTTAGCATTTCTGTGAGGGGTTTGTATGTTATCTCAATATTCGCCAACTCTTCACGGATGGCTGCAACTCTCTCCTCGGTTCTATTTACAACCACCATCTTTGTGCAACCTTTTGCAGCCAAGTGCTTGATCACAAGCTTCCCCATCTTGCCTGCTCCAATAACCAACATTTTTGCTGAAGCATGTGAGGATTCAGGGAGCTTCATTAAGGCCAGTTCAACAGCAGCAGAGCTAACAGAAACTGCCCCAGCAGCAATGTTAGTCTCAGTCCTAACACGCTTTCCCACAGTTATAGCGTGCTTGAACAGCCCACTAATGTTCCTCCCAAAGCCAACAACTCCTTGCCCAACTTTTACAACCTGTTTAACCTGAGCAAGAATTTGGCCTTCCCCGAGGACAAGAGAGTCGAGACCTGCTGAAACTTCAAAAATATGCTGTGTAGCATCTTTGTTATAAAGCAGAAACCGATGTTGACAAAGTTCTGAAACTGGGATCCCACTTGTCTGCCAAGGAGAAGCAAGAATATTTTTGAGAAATATAATTGCGTTCATGAAAATATGTTAGGATATGGAACATTACTACAGAACAGAGTCACGTGACAACCAATGTGTTTACACTTTGTCTCAAATTCAATGCATGAAAGACTACAAATAACATGCAGAACAGTAAATCACTACTGGGAAGAGGAAAAAAATAATAGCAAAAATAATATGATTTGGGGAAAAAAAGAACTAGGGAAAATTGGATTAAATAGACCAAATGCATGACAGATCTCAATCAGAAATCCATCAACAACTAGTCTTTCACTACCAACATTCTTAACTTGACCAATGCAAGTCAACAACCTCAGTTAAGAGACTAACCACCAGGTAATTGACAATTCAACAGAAATCCCCTAAGAAGAAACAATTTCGGTGGTCTATAAACCAATCCTAGTGTTGATCAAGAGAAGGAGAGCACCTTTGACATCCATTCAGTCACTTCTTTGACACCGCGATGCTGTGAAAGAGCCACAACATATATCTCCATTCTATTGCAGGTGCTAAGAACAGCAGCTTCTTCTATATGATTTAAACCACACAGCTCCCCAATGGCCCGAGGCCACTCTGCTTCTGGAATGGCAAGCTTTTCACGCATCTCAACGGGGGTAGTGTGAACACTAAGTCCAATAACCACAATGCTACTCCTCTCTTTTGTATATCCTGGAAAGAAAAACGAATTGGGCAGTTCAGAAAATGTACATAATTAAAAAGTTCTTAATATATTGTATTCCCAATAACACTATGAAACTCACAATAAAAAATTAGAAAATAAAAAGTAATCAGCCTCGCCTTTGGGACAAAAAGAATCTCGTATTAAGAGTTAAGCACCATAGCCCCATTGATCATTTTGAAAGAGATAATATATTTAGTGAATCTCATCACAAACATTGGAAGTGCTTACAAAAAATTCTTGGATTTTTAACTCATTTCCATGCACCTCCATCTCGGCTTTATATTTAATCTGAGGGCATAACAAGGCAAATATAATGTGTATGTTTAATGTTATCAGCAACCGAGAAGGATGCAGAAGTATACTATATTTAATTGCCTAAAGTATTAGCATCCCAATGATTTCTACACAAGTAATATAATCATCAATTTCCCTAATTGTTACCTATGTTTTTTTCATTTGTAAAATCTAAAGAATGACCGTTACCTATATTAATATCGCTACATAATTTTAGGCAAAGGTAGATGTTTGTGAACGAGCATTCAATCTTAGAGAAGATTTATTTTTTTTCCGAAATTCATGTTTAACAAATACAACAAGTATACTTTTTTTTACAAGTAACAAATATAACAAGTATACCCACTTGCAACTTGTTAAAAAACGCTCAAATATTAAGAAATGCAGTTGACTAAAGCAACAGAAAAGAGAACAATTCAAGGAAAAAAAAACAAAGAAAGGAAAAAAAATGAAATTATATAATAGCAAAGATCCAGAAAACAGATATTATAAATAAGAAATGAAGAAAGGAGAAACGGGGGCTAGTACTGTCAGCTGCGGATGTCTTGAGCTGTTCAAGAGCGGAAAGCTTCTCGGTCTGAACCAAAGCATCGGAGGCTGCAACCTCGCACCTGACTCCTCTTTGAATCAGGATCTTCCTGCTCCGAATGGGCTTCAGAAGAATTGGAAGCTGAGAAGCAGGCGAGGAGGCCCTGGACGATGGCGAAGCTTTCAGTAACGGAGCCTCCAATTTGGCAGCCGCAAAGCTGGTGGTAGAGACAGCCATCGCTAGGAATCCGAGGCCAAGCCCTAACCCTAGAATTCGCAGAGAAAGAGCGCGAGATTGAAGAGGACTTGGTGCGAAACTGCGAATGCGCTCTCTCTAGTTTCTGGTCCTAATGATGGTCCAAAACGGAAAAATATGAGAAGAAAACGGGGAAATATTAATGGGATTTTGGGGGGAGATGAGTTTGTGATCTCTTCGAGTTCTGATTGGCCAATGGAAGCGCACGTTTTATCCACACTCCCTTCCCCCAATTCACTCTCTCTCTCTCTCTCTCTCTCTCTCTCTCAAATTCTCAATGTCAGCCTGTCCTTTGTCTTCCTTCGGCCCCACTTCATCATTCATGGAGTCCGAAAGATTTTGTGCTTTTTTTTGAATTTTTCTTCCTTCAAGAATGGAAAAATCATAGACTTCAATAACGGCAAAATAAACTCTCTTATATTTAGATCATCTTATAACTTTTTTATTCAATTTTTTTTTTCATAATACAGAGAGAGTATGAATCTCATTAATAAATTTAGTAAAAATATATTTATTATCTTATTTGAGATATATTAATTATTAGTAGGTAACAGTTAATATGCAGATCAACTTCTGTTAAAATCAAATGAGAGTATCAAACTATATACCAAATGTTCCCTTCATTATTCTTACGGTAGTCTCTCCTCTCTCGTCCATTAGATTTCTAAAGAGATGTAGACAAAACCTAATATAGTGGTCCTGAGAGTGCCACAGACCAGGCTCTGTTACCGTTTGTAAATAGAGTCTCTGGTATTTGATTCAAAATATGCAAAGACTTATAACCACACAAATTTTTTAATTTAAAAAGTAAATTTACAAACTGACATAACTTTATAAGATAAAATCTATTTTATAATAAAAAATTATCTTATAATTTAATATATTACATCAAGACACGTCTAGATTTTTTTTTTTATGATTAAAATATTTATGTGAATATACATATATATATATATATATATTATGTTCTAAAAAGAATTGAGTGAAAAAAAAGTGAAAGGTGAAGTCAAAAAAGAGATAAGGTGGGAAGAGGTGGGGACGTGAATCTTGTGATAGAGATTGCCTATTAAGATTTCAGGGCCTCTGTTCGCCACAAACTTTGATGAGATGGTCGTGGAGAAGAAATACACCCACATTTTAGGATATGGATCCAACTGTCTATGGTTTTTAAGATATGAGTACTGCTTCATGCTACTCCTTTTTGTTGTTATCTTTTGCTACTGCATTTTATTTACACCCTGTAAATGTAATCCTTCGATATAAATAATTCTATATATGTCTCGAGATTTAGTAAAATTAGTAATTATGTATAAAGGAGATCAATTTGCCCTTGTAATATCTTGCTCTATTTATCCTGATTTGGATTACAAGTTACTTCATCTGGTTAGTCGAGAAAAATTACCAAACTATCAACAAAAAACAATTACGTTCTAAAAGAACTATAAAAAAATGAAATACATCAGTTGGAAACGGTTGTGCAGTACTTCAATTATCAAACATACAAGCAATAGTAATCTTGCCGTGATGCTGAATAATGCCTAGAAGAGCATCAGCTTTAGGCTTTAGCTACATTTTTTTTTTAATTTTTTTTAATTAATTAATGTTATGGATCGAGTAGGCATGATCTCCATTGTGAATTACAATGAAAGAACGACAAACTAGAGCATGTGTCTGACAGATATTCGGTTTAGCTAGTTTCTCACCTTAATTTGTGTTAACACAACGCTAGGATTAGGGTTTTCGCATGGGACAATCTTTGACTTAAATTCTTATCCTTTCCATATCAGTACATGACTGTGGTGCATTCCAAGATAACAGCACAACTTGTTCCAGGCCAGCATTTTCTTGGGCTATGGCCGTCCCTGTCTTATTGTTATTAATTATTTTTTCTTCCAAACAGTACTATTCAGAATTAGGAGTTGAATTTAGTGCAAAAAGCTACGTTATTCCAATTTCCAACCAATGAGGACATTGTGATTGGTGTAACCACTATCCCACGCGTAGAAAATCACTATATTTCTGCAAAAATAAAGTAAAGATTGCCATGTTGTCGCAAATTAACTGTGTTTTTTAATGCTTTTGCGTGATCTTTCTGGAAATTTGTTAATTAAGCAGTTCCTGGCATAGTTCAAACTTTAAGTATGGTTTCAGCTGTGTTTATATTTATATAATTCATTCAAAGGATTTAATGCATGCATAACTGGTGCAGGTCTCACTCGCGTCCTCCAGCTTGAAGAAGAGAATGATAAAGACGCTCAAACCTCACAGTCATTTGATTCTACATATTACTACTACGTGTAAGCATGTGAGACTCACAGATAATATTAATACACCTACAACTCTGTTGTAATTATTTTATAACTTATATTACAATAAATCAATGCAAATTTGCTACTTAATTAAAAATGAATTAAATTTTACAAAAGTATCCTGCATTTACTGGAGAGTTGTAAATTAATTTAACTAGGCGAGCTGTGCGCTGTGATTCAAAAGCCTGAATCGTAAAGTGTTAGGCCCAAGATGAGACAAAAGTAAAACCTGGGCTACCATATATCCGAAGCCCACATTATGCAGGACTGGGCTAGACTATTATAGATTGAGCTGAACTCTGTAGCAGAGTATGGCAATTGACATGGCGGACACAAGGACCATCCACGTATATGTTAAGATGATACACTATACCAGAGAGAAATAAAATACTACTAATTTATCCTTTAATCATTTTATTTTATTATTATATATATATATATATATCGTTTCCTTTTAAGCGACGTTGAACACAATTATGGGCCTTAATGCTCCCCTTTGGGATTTGCTATCATTTATTGTGTAAAATTAAGTGAATTCCAATCCCTTGAACCTGAATCAAGTGCCAAAAGTTCCGAGGGAGTAGAGGGACATACTCAATCTCAAATCTCCGTGATATCTCATACTAATATCTCGTACTAATATCATTATTATTATTATCATTTTCTCGGCACATGCTGCTGGCCTATTTAAAAGAGAGTGCAATGACAATCAGCCTCAAAGCATGATCCCAAACCATGTCAATCCAACTCATCCACCGACGGATCAAGTCATGAATGCGACAAAGTCATATCTGTATAATGGCATCAAAGATGCTATCCTAATCCTATCCCATCACCTAGCTACCACTATAACCTTAATTTCTGGCTTTCATCATAATTTTGATCTAGTCCTTCTCTTGGAATATTGTATACGTATTTTGCCAAAAAGTCCTGAAGGATTAGATCCAGTAGTACTATATAATATAGAATAATGACACCCTGGTTGACAACCAGTTTACAATTTAGATAATAAAAACAATTAAAGATAATAATAATAAGCGATGTAAAATATATTTTATAATTTTATAAATAAAATAATTTTATTATCTCAGTTGTAAAGTGATTGTTAACCAATTGGAAGGTATCATTTTACTAAAATATATATAAATATATATATATATATATATATCTAGTGAGCATAAATAGTAAGAGTTAAACTTTAACTTTTGGGATTAAATGCCTATAATTTAAGGGGTCAGTACTGGTTGCACCGCCGGATCGGAGTTAGGGATCGGATCAGCATTTATGGCGACAAAATGATGGAAATTTATTGCAGTCTTTTTTTCATTTTTGCATGGTGATGGAGCACTGTTTCCCGTGCATTTATTATACAATTATAGCTTCTTACTTAAATAGTTTTTTGGGCGCTGCTAAACAAAAATGGACGAGGTCGATCGGATATTATCCCAAAAAAAAAGGAGCAATTTCCGGGATATAGATATTATATAGGGTGATGCTACAACTCCCGCTGGAGTGTAGTGTTATTTTATATGTGTTTTATTTAAGTAATTTTTTATATAGATCTTTTATTATTTTAAAATATTTTAAAAAAATAAAATAAATTTAAAACATCATTCAGAAAATATTTTCTTAATTAGAATGTAAAAAAATATAAATTAAAAAATACTTTCTTAATCATGAAGTAAAATAAAAAATTATAAAAAATATTTTTAAAAAAATAAAATAAATTTAGAACATCATTAAAAACACTTCCTTAATTAGAAAGTAAAAAAAAATTCATTAAAATATACTTTCTTAATTACGAAGTAAAATAAAAAAATATTTTAAATAAAAAAATATTTTTTTATAATTTTTTATTTTACTTCGTGATTAAGAAATATGATTTTTTATTTTACTTCGTGATTAAAAAAAATATTTTTTAATAATATTTTGAATTTTTTTATTTTTTAAAAATAGTTAAAATTATTAAAAAAATCTATATAAAAAATAATTTAAAAAAAAAACACATAAAAAATATACTAATCTCCAGCAGCGGGAGCTCCCAGCGGGAGATATAGCATTTTTCTATTATATATCGAGGACGTGGCTGGTTGGCTGGCTTCTTTGACATTGCTTAATCAATCAAGGAGGCCATCTGTTTGACGAACTATGCCAATAAGATTGTCGTGGCTGTGCTGGTGCTGATGATGATGATAATTACAATCTTCTTTGCCACTAAAATAATAAATAAATAAAAAAGTTTATATTTAGTACGTAGTTTTTGTCGGTCTTAATTGATGGTTAGATCAGCATCCACTAGATGGATCGTGGATTTATATAACTTGACCGCTATTGTTTCTACAAATGAAAAACAGGAAAATGTTGACACAAAATAAAGTAGATTTAGGACCATCAACTCTACGATCGAGCCGGTCTATATCATGGCCATGATATCATGGAAAACATATATTAATGGTCCCTAAAATCTAACCACTGCCCATGATTTTCTGGCAGAATAATAATGTAACGTAATTTTGCAGATTTTAAAGTCGTCTCTTTCGTGTCCGGAGTATTCTAATTCATTTGTTAAATAGAAGTATTCGGTTGTACGGAATGTAATGAGGACAAATTTTTTTTTTTTTTTCAAGATTTTCTAAGGACGTTGGCAAAATGAAAGCACACGCAGCTCTCCCTTGAGTTTGAAACAGTTTTTTTTTTTTTTTTTTTGAGAAAGAGTTTGAAACAGACTGTTTACTTTATAAAAAAAAAAATTGTGTTGACCAAGTCTTTAAAAGATAATTAAACGGCAAAACAAAACGAGTTGTTTATATATATATATATGTTATATATGATATATACATGACACATACACTGTAAATAAATGATATTTCGGACAGAAAATAGTAGCTGATCCACTAATGGCCACTACGAGAAAAGATAAGTACTTATTCCTGTTGATCAACAGAAATAGTGTTGGAAATTTAAATACAAGTAAAAGTAAAACAGAGATAAATTCGTAATTTAGGAGGTTTTGTCTCATTTAAGAAAATTTAATATTGTCTTAAAATTTTATTTATATAATAATAAATGTTGCAGATTCACTATTATAATATTATTTATCTTTTACTTGATTTACACCAGAATTCGAATAAGAATTTAAAAGAATATATAAAATTTTAAATCTGGATTCTGTATATTAAATGGATTAATTAGTTTATTACCTAAAAATAATTAATTAAAAGCTTTTTCCTGGATATTGGATAACACACAGTAGATAAATATTTTTGAATTTAAACGTGGCCGGGCACCGTCCTAACTTAGTGGATCATATCTCTGGGTTACGCACGCTGCAGTGAAGGCAGGGTCCTAAAGCTTCGGTTTTGGAATGAAGCCTTTATAAGGGAGCCTTGGGTGCCCTGAATCCACACCCCACTCATTTCTACCGTTACTTTAGTCTATGTATTCATTCCTGCTTCTTAACTCTTGGAGTCGGATCTCGAAGCATTTATTGCCATAAAAATTCGTTTTCTCCCAGCTGGCCGCCTTTCTCTTCCATCAGATCCTCATCTGATCTGGGTTCACAGTTAAAAAGTTCCGTTCGACATCTCTCTCTCTCTCTCTCTTTTCTGTTCTTTCAGTTGTTTGTGATATTTTTGAGTTTGTCCGCTTTCTGCATATTGGTTGGGCTCTAACGTTAACAATATAGAATATTTGTAGGCAAAGAAAAGATGGATAACAAGGGAACGGAAAACGGAGCGTTCAGCTTAGCTAGAAGCGAAAGCACCGGCGGACGTAAGTACGGGCTGCCGAAGATCCAGACGCAGAAGGAGACCAAGGAGGTGTGCCACGACGACAGTGCATCTCCGGTGAGAGCTCAGACGATCGACGAGCTTCATTCTCTACAGAAGAAGAAGTCAGCGCCGGCAACTCCGATAAGAGGAACTCATGGAGCTTTTGCAGCCATGTCCGAAGAAGAACGCCATAAACAGCAACTCCAATCCATCAGGTAATGACCGAACGATCTCGTTGACTGATCTAGCTGCTCATTGCTTGGATATCGATCGCATATTGACTCGGCTGCTGGGCATGTGTAGCGCTTCGCTGGCGTCGCTGACGAGGGAGACAGGACCGAAGGTGGTGAAAGGGGACCCGGCGAGGATGGCAGAAAGCCCGAGGGTGACGCATGTTGGGCACCACACTTATGCTCCCTCCCTCGGCATAAGTGACAGTGCGCTCAAGTTCACACACATCCTCTACAACCTCTCACCCGCTGGTAACTAAATTTATATGCCCTTATCGTTAGGATTTTGGGTACGTCATTGCTCAAAGCCATTTTAAACCAATAAAAAAAAAACATTACGTTAATTAGTCAAATTTATCGTGTACAGAACTGTACGAGCAAGCTATCAAGTATGAGAAAGGAACATTTATAACATCAACCGGTGCGTTGGCAACTCTATCCGGAGCAAAGACAGGTAGGGCGCCGAGAGACAAACGCGTAGTCAGGGACGAAACCACTGAAGATGAGCTTTGGTGGGGAAGGTAAGTGATTCTTTTGTTCTTGTTTTTTTTCCCCGCTGTTATTATATCCTTCTCAATTCCCGTAATTTCTTGCTATTATCTACGGGAAGTTGACGATGAGTTTACATATAATATGTTAGTGGCTCACCCAACATCGAGATGGACGAGCATACTTTCCTAGTTAACAGAGAGAGAGCTGTCGATTACTTGAACTCGTTGGATAAGGTATTTCGATCATTCCCTCTTCTCGTGGTCAAAAGTCATCAGAAACATTTAAATAAATACAAAATGTCAACTGTTTGCTAAGTCACAGGTGGCCTTCCTCCAAGTCTATTCTGGATATGGATGGTCGTGTGGTGGACGTGTCAATTTATGACAGCTTAATTAAATACGTATATTTTAGTGATTGGTGCGTGCGTACACTAATAAGAGCTTAACGTAATTTAATATAATATTAAATTATAAAATTATTTTTATTATAATTTCTAATATATCACATCATGTTAAAATAAAATTAATATTTTAAAGAGAGACTTCCAGCGTGAGCAGGTTAGACTCACCCATCTCTATTTTTTTTAGATTTATTTCTACGCAGGGTTTATGGACAAGTGTCCGAAGTTTCAATATCCCAAGATCGAAGCAAAAGATGTGCAATCTTCCAATAGAATAATTAAAAAAATTTATTTTCATCATCTTCAGATTATATATTATACATAATTTTTAATTTTTAATTTTGTTTCTCTTATTAAATATGTGATCTATGAATAATAAATAGAAAATTTTAATTAATTTAAAAAGAATAAAATTTAAAAATTAAAAATAAATAATATATAATATGTGAAGAAAGATATTTTTTTGTTAATAGCAAAACTCAATAATTAATATAGAAGGAAAATTGTGACTCTCTTTTCATAGAGTTTTGTTATATACAATTATTTTTATATATTTTTTATATATTTTATTAATGTGATTGATTAAATTAATTATTTTATATTAAAAAAAGTGATGTAATCAATCATATTAAAAAAATATATAAAAATGACTGCACTTCCCATATATATTAGGCAGCTGGGCAGTTAGGGGTAGGCAAAAATTTCGAAGTGGCGAAATTCAAAATTTCAAACACAAATATGGGCCCACTTTGTCCTTTTTCCCTGAAGCAAATTATAATTCGAGTATGCGTAAGATTATTTTATAAAATTATTATTGTTTTAAATTTTAAAAAATTTAAATTTAAATTAAATTATTTATTATATTTTATGTGTGAATTTAAAAAGATTATAATGATAAGATGATTTTTCATTTTTAATGGAGCCGGTTTCCATACTTAGAAATAAAACTGTCCAACCATACACTTGGATTTGTTGATGAGATACATCGATTTAGACCAATTTTTTCATTCTCCAACAACAAATGTTTGTAACATTTCAAGTAGTGACCGTTTTCGCCATTAACTTGAAAGTAATTTGCTAGAAACCTAACCACTCCCAGACTTCAAGAGAACCAATTAATTAAGATGATTACATGGCTTCAAACTTTGATCAGATTCCAATATTGTTTAAGGATCTTATAAAATCTCATGATTACCTTCATCATCAGCACAAATTTGTGAGGAACAGTAGGCTGATATGGTAAATTCATGCTTCAGGTATTCGTGAATGATCAGTTTTTGAACTGGGATCCAGAACACCGTATCAAAGTCCGAATTGTATCTGCCAGGGCTTACCATTCCTTGTTCATGCACAACATGTAAGTACTAACTAAAAGTAATTGCCAGAATCTGTCCTGACGAATGCTATATTAAGCTGGAGGATACATGGAATGGTTGAAACAGAATACATATACATATAAAACCTCATGTGCATGACAGGTGTATAAGGCCAACTCCTGAAGAGCTGGAGGATTTTGGTACTCCGGACTTCACGATATACAATGCAGGGCAGTTCCCATGCAATCGTTACACTCACCACATGACTTCCTCCACCAGCATAGACCTCAATCTTGCTAGGAGGGAAATGGTCATCCTTGGCACTCAGTATGCTGGGGAAATGAAGAAGGGTCTATTCAGCGTAATGCATTATCTCATGCCTAGGCGTCAAATCCTCTCCCTTCACTCTGGTTGCAATATGGGCAAAGATGGTGATGTTGCCCTTTTCTTTGGATTATCAGGTCAAGATCAGTACCATAATGTGTTTTAAGATTATATTCGCATGACCATGCCATTGATGTTAACCTTTGGATTTGTGACTGTCTTAGGTACTGGGAAGACAACTCTATCCACGGATCATAACAGGTTTTTAATCGGAGATGATGAGCACTGCTGGAGTGAGAATGGTGTGTCAAACATTGAAGGTGGTTGCTACGCAAAGTGCATTGATTTGTCGAGGGAAAAGGAGCCTGATATTTGGAATGCTATCAAGTTTGGGACCGGTAACATTCTGGCATTTTATTTATATTTAAGTTTTATGAGAAATTATATTTATAATCGTGGAATGCGCAAGTGCCGAATAATCATTTTGAAAAATGTGAGTAAATACGGAATCTATATAAAAAAACTAATTTTTTAATCGTTAACTTCACCATTTTTCAAAACGACTACGTGAAACTTACGTACTTCATGACTCTACGTAACATTATTCTAAGTTTATACTTTATTTTGGGATTATCTTTAAAATTCTTTTGAAAAGTTGAAAGCTATATTATTAAATCTTAAGAGAATCGCGTCAAGTAGTTCTATTATTGCTCGTCTTTGGCAGTGGTGGAGAATGTCGTGTTCGATGAGCATACTAGGGAAGTGGACTACTCAGACAAGTCTGTTACAGGTAAAGATTACACGTATTTGAATAAGCTCCATGTTTGGAACCTGCCAATCAAGAGGCTGATATTTTTTCTACTTGTATGGTAATTTTGTACAACATAATATGATAAAAATAGGTAGTAACTAGGATCTACATCTACCAGTTAGAGCATGTCAAGATTAACTTCTGCAACGACAAAGAACAAACCAATAACATCCATATCCCATGAATTAGAAAGTAGAATTTGACCGCTAATGTGATAAAGATACAAACTTATTCATGCTGATTCGACTTATATATGCTTTGTTTCAGAGAACACACGTGCAGCATATCCAATAGAGTACATTCCCAATGCTAAATTACCGTGTGTTGGACCCCATCCAAAGAATGTCATCCTTCTAGCCTGTGATGCCTTTGGTGTGCTCCCACCTGTGAGCAAGCTGAGCTTGGCTCAGACCATGTACCATTTTATCAGCGGCTACACCGCTCTGGTACTACATAAACCTACTGTTTTCTTTCAAACATTCTCGAGAAAATGATTTTAGTATACTTATATATGGAGATATTCATGATTTTATTTATCAAACTTTGCATGTGAACATAGGTGGCTGGGACAGAGGATGGTATCAAGGAGCCACAGGCTACATTCTCAGCCTGCTTTGGTGCAGCATTTATAATGCTGCATCCCACAAAGTATGCAGCAATGCTGGCTGAAAAGATGCAAAAACATGGGGCTACAGGATGGCTAGTTAACACAGGCTGGTCAGGAGGGAGGTATGATACACTATCTAGTGATAAATCAACACTTTCTGTAAAAGCTAAATGACAGTAAACATTCTATTAAGATGCATTTTGTTTTCCTTTTTGGATAAGTAGTAATGCTTTGTCTTATGGATGCATCTGATTTATTAAGTAAATATGGACATCTACATTTTCTGCAGCTTTGGATCAGGTAACCGAATCAAGTTAGCTTATACCAGGAAGATCATTGATGCCATTCACTCAGGGACCCTTTTGACGGCAAGCCACACCAAGACTGAAGTATTTGGACTTGATATCCCTACTGAAATTGAGGGCGTGCCTTCAGAAATCCTAAATCCAATAAACACAGTTAGTTAGCTCTTAAATTTCTTTCAATTATGATGCTGCTGATATTTTTTGGCATGCACTTGATTTGTTTTAATGAGGCACACGATTCTCTTGAATTGCAGTGGCAAGATAAGAAGGCCTACAAAGATACATTATTAAAGCTAGGGGGTCTGTTCAAGAAGAATTTTGAGGGATTTTTGAACTACAAGATTGGAAAGGACAACAATCTGACTGAGGAGATCCTTGCAGCTGGTCCTATATTCTGAATGGAAATCTGTGACTGATGGAGCAAAGGTGAAATTGAGGGAAACAAGAGAATGCATATTCCACTGTTACTGTACAGAGTTTTGTGTAATCTTTTGTCCTGATACTTTCATATAATCTTATCTTTCTTTATTTTCTGTAAGCAAAACACACACACAAAGGAAGAGGTGCTTTATTGTGTGAAATTTATTCATATCAATGCAATGTGAGTCGACATAAAAAAAAATGTAATGCAAGCCGAGAGGGAAAAGGGGTCATGTAGTATATGGAAGTGGAACTGCAGCTCGATGGAAAATATGTTTATTTGTCAAAATAATTTGGAATAATTATACAGGTAGTCAGTGCTCTTGGTAACTTATCCTCCATTTTTTAATTGCACAAACAAGTACAAGTCAGAAATGAAATACATTGAGAAAATTTATTTAGAAACCTTATATTTTACACAATCAGCACACTGTTGATTAGAAGTTTTTCACATCAATTATGCTAAAAAATGATTGATTTTTTTTAAAGTTATAATGAGTCCCACTATAAATAGTGTACTAACACTCTAGTTTATGTGTAACAAAACTCAATACATTAGCAATATTTTTACTTGCTCAAATTGTTAAAAAAAATATCAATTTTATGATAAAAAGTAATGTTAAATACAATTTTAAGATTGCAAGCTGCACACATTCATTTAAAAAAAATGTGGTTTATTATTAAAAAAATAACTTTTTATGTGCTCTCAGATTTATACATTTTTTTTAAAAAAATATGTGCACAAAAATTAGATACCTAAAACTTTTACGAAAGTTTTTTTTGAGGCAAACCAAAACCATTAATTTGAAGAGTAATTCTACATACAGTCGTAGAGTGCGTAAATATCATATAGTCTTTTTAAAAAATAATAGAATTTATTATTAAAAAATTAATTTCTTTTTATATAAATTTTATATTTATTTATTTTTTATAAATCAACTGTGTAGTATTTACACACTCTAACTGCAAGTATCATTTCTCTAATTTGGGTGTCTTCGGGTGGGCTTTCAGTTTCAGGTTACCGTTACCCAGCATAATTGATGCTCTTAACTGCCCAACTTTTGTACCTTTTCCGACGATCCATCAATGATCTATGTGACGGAGAATGCTAGAAAGGAAGAACTTTGCCTGTTTGTCGTCTAACCAAGTCTAAAGTCGCGACTTTTGGATTCTGATGCTTCAAAGTTCGAACCTATTAACTCCCTCAGTCTCTCTCTCTCTCTCTCTCTGATACAAGGATTCTGATATTCGGCGCCCACCATGCCATGGAAGCCCCTCAACACCTTCGCCGTCGCGTTTTTGTTGGGCTTCACGTTCATGATCCTCTTCTTCTTCTCCGGCATCCTCGAATTTCCTTCTGTATCGAACTCCATCCAACTCATCACCCAAACAGTTTCGTCGGAGACAATATCCGGACCCGACCCATTTACCGATTTGATCAGTGTCTTTCGGAAGTGGGACTCTCAGGTGGGTTGTGTCCGGTTCAGGGAGAAGCACATAGCGTTGCTCCCAATTCAGTCAAATGGGTCCTCTGCTTTGCAAGATTATGAATTTAAATGTGGTGAGCTGAAAATGGAGCATGTCAGCGTTTTGGTGAAAGAGTGGACGTGGATTCCTGATAATTTGGACAAGCTATACTCATGCGGCTGCGGCTTGAGCTGTTTGTGGACTAAGTCTTCTGTTCTTGCTGACAGGCCTGATGCATTGTTGTTCGAGACCGTTACTCCTCCGAGTCAGGTAATATATTTTTGCTCATCTTTTCAGCACAAACTATTTGTTTTGGGAATTTCAATGGGACAAGGTTTTTTTTCCTATTATTTTTATTTGAATTGAATCAAACAAAAGTTCTATTTGATTCCTTTGTGCTTTCTGATAATCTTCAAGTTGATTCCTATGTATGATTTTCATTTGACGTAATGATTGTAGTTCTTGATCTTATGATTTGTAAATACTTTGTGGTTGTTTCCTGGTATATTCTTCTTTGCCTAATTCCTCTCTGTTTTGGTACAACTCCATGTTGGCCTGCATCATTGTAAACCTCCTTTTACGTTTGTCAGAGACGCTTTGGAGATCCACTTCGTGTATACATGGATCTTGAGGCTGGCAGAAAGCGGTCAGGAGTAGAGGATATATTTATAAGTTATCATGCCAATGATGATGTTCAGTCTACCTATGCGGGTGGGCTGTTTCGTAATAGTCGAAATTATCATGTGTCTTCATTGAAGAACAGTGTAAGTATTGATGCTTTTATATACGACACTTCAGTAATTTTGTCCTTCCATCTATTTTTTGTCCATAAAACATTGTGGAGGTGAAAAAAAAAGCTGTAATATGAGGCCTTTTCATTTCAAGGATACGCTAGTGTATTGGTCTTCGTCACGTTGTCTTCCTCAAAGAAATCAGCTGGCCAAGCAGCTTCTCAGCCTGCTGCCTCACCATTCATTTGGCAAGTGCTTGAACAATGTTGGCGGCTCGGACGTGGCCCGATATTTCTACCCCGAATGCGCCTACGATGGCAGCGCCACCCCGAAATGGTGGGACCATTTACATTGTGCCATGTCACACTACAAGTTTGTTCTTGCCATTGAAAACACCATGACAGAGAGCTACGTGACAGAGAAGCTATTTTATGCACTGGGCTCTGGTGCGGTGCCAATCTACTTCGGTGCACCCAATGTCTGGGACTTTGTCCCTCCGCATTCGATAATAGATGGCTCTAAATTCAGCTCCTTGGAGAGATTGGCTTCTTACGTAAAGACCCTTGCTAATGACCCAGTTGCCTATTCAGAGTACCATGCTTGGAGAAGATGTGGCGTGCTGGGTAACTATGGAAAGACCCGTGCACTGAGCCTGGACACATTGCCATGCCGATTGTGTGAGACTGTGAGCAGAAGAGGTGGGAGAAATGCAATAGGATAAGAAGCCGATTCTTGTGCCATTTACATTCAAGAGGTACTCTTTTGATTTTTGGTCAAGTAAAAGCTTAGGCAATGCATGCGATGAAAATTTTCAATGTTGCAATAGACACATTCAATTCAAATTGAATTCCCAGAAGAAAATGAACGCTCCAATCCAATGAAAAAGACTAGTCTGCGGCCCCGAATGTACCGCTCGGTAAATATTTTTTATTTATTTTTACTTAATGATGAAGAAAGTAATTTTAAATATATTGATATATATATATTTTAAAATATTTAAATATGTTAAAAAAATGTAAATAAAAAAAATGAAAAAAAAAAGTTATTTTTGCAACTAACGGTAACACCAAGCGATGCTACTCGGGCAGCATAGTAGCACCGCTCTTTTATATTAGCGGAGAAAAATCGATTTCTTTTTTTATTTTATTTTTAGTTTTTTTTTACTTAGTGATTAAAAATACATTATTTAATAATATTGTAAAATTTTTCTTTTTTTTTTTAATATTTAAAAGTGTTAAAAAAATTATGTGAAAAAAAAATAAAAAAAACTATTTTTAAAAGAAGAAAAAAATTTACAATATTATTAAATAATATTTTTTTAATCACTAAATAAAAAAAAATTACTCCACTTTTCCATCTACACATTATTCATGTCATTAGTTATTATTTAATATCCCACATCATACATCTTATAAAAAATACTTTCATACTCAATGAAAAATTTCTTTACTTTTTTTTTTTTTTTTTTATCAAGAGCCGGAAGCCACCCACATAGCAGCCCCGTCCCAATTTTATTAATAAACCCTCACTTGTGGCGGAGGAATACCGTGGTTACAGCCCGAAACCTGGGATTACAAGAAAACACCAAAACCAGGTCTCCAAAAAAACCACAAAAACTCAAACACAAAACATAAGGCCTCAAGAGACAAACATAAAAGCTAAACACAAGACCAAAACCTGCAAAAGAAACCTGCACAAGCATAGAATAAGAAAAAATTAAACTGATAGCAAAGGAAGAAACATACCTGAAGAAACCAACGCTTTGACTCAACTATCAACGTCTTCGAGTTTTCCGGAGATAGGGAAGGCCCCCTTTATCCAACCGGATATTACCTCTAATATTAACAGACAGCTCAGATAAAGAAAACCAAGAGCCATTATGACCTTTAGCACCCATTTTAGCAAATCCATCAACAACCGAATTACATTCTCTATAGCAGTGAGCTAAAGAAACATTAAGACTAGCAATGCGACTCTGGATTTCATCCCAATAATCTTCCATGTACCATAGGCCACATCTCTGAGTCCTCAACCAATTAAGCACAAGCATAGAATCAAGTTCAATCTCCACCGATAAAAAACCCAACAAACCAATGTACCGAAGACCATGAAGAAGACCCATCAGTTCGGCATAGTTGTTCGAATTATGCCCAGAGACTTCAGCAAACCTGCAAATCAAATCACCTTTATCATCACGAATGATACCTCCAGCACCCGAAGGACCTGGATTACCAAGAGAACACCCATCGACATTCTATAAAAAAAAATTAAAATATAGAATGTAAAAGTGAATAATAATTGATGCATAACATTCATCAATTCACAACTTACTGTGAGACTATATATGCCGTAAAAAAATAAAAAAACATTTCATCTATGTCATCTGATATGGTTGGTTTTCACATAATCTCAGCCTGCCAAGAAATTAGTTATTTCCTTCCCTTACCTTCTCTAATTTTGCTCACGAAATTCAAAAATGGGCAAGCCTAAGAAACTCCAATTCTTCTAAGATCGTCTATTTCTTCTGTAGGTCTTGTTCCTCCTTGTATGCAAGGCTTTTCTTCTCCTCCCACGAAAACCATAGGCTCTCCCTCTAGCAAATAATGCAGAGAATTCAGAAAGGAGATGGACAGAAGCAGTACAGACGTTAAAGGGGAAACGGCGTATATATATATATATATATATATATATATATATATATATATATATATATATATATATGTATTCTTCACCTCAGGATATGGGGCTTCCCATGCAGACGGCTGTGGCTGCAGTCATTCACATTAATGAGCCTTGATACGGTGCGTTGAGTCGATGATATGTAATTTGATAAACAACGGGACGAACTTCTGGTTCTTTTTAATTATCCTATGACTTCATGCTGTAAATAGCGTCAAGTAAGTGATTTTACTAGTGATTCTTTTAACCATTATTATTTAATTATTCTGCATAATTAAACTAATGATATATAAGTGAGATAATCATCATTATTTTCAATTATTTGATATCACAAAAAAATATAGAAAATTAATGAATAATATTTTTGATATTATTAAAATTAATGTTTTTGATTAATAACCTGTTTATTTTCATCAAATATATATATATAGTATATACTAACAGTGAGTGACGTGCAATGCACGTTTTCCTAGTGACTAATATTCACAAAATGTAAAAATAATATATTTTTTTAAATAAAATTAATTAGTCAATAATTTAATATACAGAAGTAGAAAAATAAATGTTAACAAGCATCATAATGATAACAAAATGTTACAATAATATGAGTAATATAAAAATTAAAAGATTTTGGATATTTTAGCAATAGTTTCTTAACAAAATATATAAATTGTAGAATTTAACCACACTACTCAAGGAGCACTAAAAAATCATTTTATCTAAATGATTTTAATTAATTAAGAATATTATGAGATTTAAATTATATTAAAAACTCTAATTATTTATATGATTTTATTCTCTTAAAAATATTTAACAAAAATCTATTTTTTATTTAATGATAAAAGATTAGTATTTTATAAATTAAAGTTAAATTTATATTTTAATTATCTATTTTAAGTTTGTTTATTTTTAATATTTTAACATTTACTATTAGATCAATTCTGAAAATTCAAGATGAATGGTTAAAATTTAAAATCTAAAATCTTAATTTTTTCAATCACTGTTTATTATTGTTCACATTATAGTACTTTTAAGATATATATATATATATAATACATGCATGAGGCTACTAATTTCATGCCGACCACTTAATTAATTACCTGCTTAAACTGATGGCATGCATATATTTGAAGAGTTTTAATTGTGAGAATTTCAAGAATCTACATGCCTGCCACATTTATTTATGACGTACATTAATTCTTGATAGATAGACAAAACTTAATTGGACACGAAATTCATCAAGAATCTAGCCCACTTTGCTTGACCTTATACTTAATGAGTTTATCTTAAAACAGGACGTGGTGTCTTTGGACGTTTTACACCCTCCATTGACAGGGTGCCACTTCATAATTCTATCAAACTTACCGTGAACTGCCTCGCACTCTATTCCTCTTTGGATTTTCTCACCCGAGTAATTCTATGCATCAGCCTACACTCTTCACACACCATGCATTCAATTTTTTTTTTTTTAACTCAATACATTAAGTGTGTTGAGTGTGTGATAAATAGTAGGCTGATATAAATATTTTTCTTTTCTCACCCTCTATTGACAGGGTGCCACTTCACTCCTCTTATATTTAACTTCACCCTCTCCAATGCGTCATTAGCTGCTGCTGCTTCATCTATTGCCAATCTTAAGCGCTCTCAGGCCTTGAACTCTCGAAGGTTTTTTGTTTGTTTTTTATAATGTCTTTTCACTATTTTCTTTGAATTTTGTTATGTAATTTTATAGATTTAGGGTTTGAATGCATTTGCTTATTTTTTGGAGGTTGTTTAGTCATTTTTTTCAAAATTTCATATTAGGGACTTTTCTCAATTTATTTTCTATTTTATAGTTAGTTCTTCATCTCTGTTTATCTAGGAAGATTTTTCCTTGGAAAAACTTCTTTGAAAAAAGTGTTTTACTTAGTAAGTTTACGGGGCAATGATTTTGGTTTTGATTTGTTACTCTGAGGTTTTGGAAAATCGATGGTTCAAGAGCTTGCTTTGTTTGATTAATTCCTTCGTTTCTAGCGGAATCCTTTATCCCTATTTGCAATTAGGCAATGGGGCCGTTGTCGATTGTCGAGAGAGAGAGAGAGAGAGACAGAGAGAATGGAGAAAGAGTGAGAATGGAACTGGGCGAATTATTTAATATGCTTATGTATTTTGCATCTATTGTAAATTCAGTACACCTGCCACGTACTACTCTCCTATTGGAGGGTGAACATTCTCCAACTACACCACGTCCGGCATGGAGGGGCTCCCACAATTAATTACTGCATTTAGATAATATAGCTATAGACGACAACATTAACTTTAATAGAAAAACAATAAAAAACTATTAAAACAAGATTTTTTTGTTAGACCACTTTATATATATAGATAGATATATGTTCAATAATAGCATAAAGAGTCTAAGACCTAGTTTTTTATTGTTTGCATTCAAAATTCACATCAATTTATCTCATCTCATCATTACAATTTTCTCAAATTTTCATACAAAATATAATAAATAATTAAATTTTTTTAAATTTCAAAATAATTTTCTCAAATTTTCACATAAAATATAATAAATAATTTAATTTTTATTTTATTATTCACAGATCATTTCAACTTATCTCTGACTCCAAGCTAAGAAAATATTTAATAAAAATTTTATTTATAAATTTGCGTATATAACGCATTAAATAAAATATTTATTTAATTTAATTTAATTTAAAAAATAAAAAATAAAATTTAAATCTTTCAAATTAAATAATATAAAATAGAGTTATACAGTGTGAGACGCAAAAGTTCAAAGGAGAGGACTGACTACTGAAAGTGAGAAGTCCTCATACAAATTCATGGAAAAGCACTGCTTCTTGCATAACAGAAACAAAACTCGCAGCTCAACAACGTAACGAGAAACGAACAAAGAAACACACACCAGATTCTTCGGATCATCTTCTTCGTAATATAGGATGACGAATCGTGTTTTAATGATGCTGTTCATGTGTTTTTTTATGTTTATAATACCGATTTCTTCTGTTGGTGGCGAGCAGTCGTTGACGGCGAATGGGAAGGTATTGGAACTTGATGAATCGAACTTCGATTCCGCCATCTCTACCTTCGACTTCATCCTCGTTGATTTCTACGCCCCTTGGTGCGGCCACTGCAAGCGTCTCTCTCCCCAGGTCCTTCTCTCTCTTTCTCTCTCAACTGATTTCACTTTTGAAACCTTGATTCAATAAATGATTGTTTGCGTTTTCAATCTTGTCTTCTCTTTAATTCATCGATGGTAATTATAGATCTGTGATTTCGTATTATCATTAATCTTTTTTGGGCTTGAGGATAAAGATTGTCGATTACTCAGACTCGGATTAGATTTTGAATTCCCGCCTAAGAACTTGACAGCATGTTCAATTGATAATACATCTACTGAAGAAAATGATATGTAACAGTAAGGAAAATATTACTTCATACTGTCGAAGATATAAGCGTTGCCTTAAATTTTTTTCTCTCTAAACTATCACAATACTAGCCAAAACCATTGTCTGGGTTATAACTTATACTCATCAGGGTATTTTTGGTTAAATTTTATTTTTATCCTTTTCCAACTCTCTGGAGATTGAACTCTGCTGGAGTGTGCATCTTGCCTTATTTTACGAGGATATTTTTTATTTTGTAAGATTTTGGAGAATATGGTCCAATGCTTATGAAAAATTGGGCCTTTTGTTGTATGATTGTTGAGAGACTCACTCACCCCATGGGACTTGAATTCTGCTGGAGTGTGCATCTTGCCTTATTTTATGAGGATATTTTTTTATTTTGTAAGATTTTGGAGAATATGGTCCAATGCTTGTGAAAGAAATGGGCCTTTTGTTGTATGATTGTTGAGAAACTCACTCACCCCATGGGACTTGAACTCTTGACGTCACCCATAATCTCATCCTTCTTATCAGGGTTGGGCTGGAGGTGTGAGTCATTGTCTTAAAAAAAATTCTGTAATTTACACCGATAATCCTGTTAAAAGTTGATCATATATTTAGACCCTAGACTTAGAATGGATTGTTGGAATTTCTTTCAATATTCATTTTCATTTGAATCTTTGACCTTTTGTTAATCACAGCCGGTATTTTAATTTGGAACACTAACAACTTTAATGGTTGCATTGCAGTTGGATGAAGCTGCCCCCATACTTGCCAGCTTGAAAGAGCCCATTGTCATAGCAAAAGTAAATGCTGATAAATATACCCGCTTGGCTCGAAAACATGATATTGAGTATGCTTCCTGGGACTTCATCCCCATCCCCTTTGATGTTAATCATACTTGTCTACTTTTCTAGTTGTTTGAGATAGGGGTTTCCTTTGGGATTGACTTAGGACACCATATTGATGCTTACAGTGTGGTAGTAGTCCAATTTTGCACAGAATATGTTTCATAACCCATTTTCCAAAAGAACATTATTTTCAGTTTGCAAATATAGCTAATGGTTCTTATGTAATTGCTAACTATCGAATTTCTATGATGTAGTGGATATCCCACCCTCAAGATCTTTATGCATGGCGTCCCTGTAGAATATAATGGACCGAGGAAAGCAGATTTGCTTGTTCGTTATCTGAAAAAATTTGTTACTTCTGATGTTTCGGTTCTTGATTCAGACTCTGCCATCAGTGATTTTGTTGAAGCAGCTGGCACTTTCTTTCCCATATATATAGGGTTTGGCTTGAAAGAGTCGATGATATCAAATTTAGCTGTAAAATACAAGAAAAAGGCATGGTTTTCTGTGGCAAAGGATTTCTCTGAGGACATCATGGTATCATATGATTTTGACAAGGTTCCTGCTTTAGTATCCCTTCATCCAGTTTACAGTGAGCGGAACATTTTTTACGGCCCCTTTGAAGGTAAGTTTTTAATGTGTTTAGCTAGTCCAGTTTGCTGCTAATTCTTAAAAGTGAAAGATATTTTAGTCCTTTTCAGTTTCCTTCATGCTTGTGCACGTTGATCCTGGTGCTTCTCAGAACTTTTTTCCATAGCATACGATATTTTGATGATTGTCGTACACTTGGTAGTTTTCCCCCCCTTTTCTGTGAGAGTTTGCTTTGTATTCAAGCTTTTGTTGTCCCTATAGAGGATTACATCTGTGAAAAACAGACTTAGCCTGGTTAGATAAAATTTTATTACTTATCAAAAAGGTGGCTGAGAGGTGGTCACCTAACCCCATTGAAATATACGACTCAGCACTGAAGGGGAATGGAACCCTTATCTCCCTCCATCCTTAATTCTTATGGGGATATATACCATTTGATCCAAAGACTATTGGCTGCTTAAGCCATTTCTTTAGAAAATATCCTACTGAGACCTCAGTTTTGGATCTAAAGCTACCCATAGAAAGCAAAAAAAAAAAAAAAGGGGGTTTTGGGTCTAATGCTAAATATGCAAAGAACATTATGGCCTTGTTTGTGTAACAAGCATTCTCATATATTTCTTTCCCAAATATCACTCAAACACAACTCTTTTCAATTTTAAATTTTCATCTTTTTCATCGAATCATTACCTAATCATTACAAATTTTCCAAACTTCTAAACAAAACACAAAAAACAATACAACTTTTTCAAATTTCAAAACAAAGCTACTGTTAAAAATTTATATTCAAACAATATTTAACTTTATAATTTTTTTATTCAATTTTTCTCTCTCATTTTCCAAAATCCAATAAAACATCTTAACTCAAATCATTTCACTATTATTCATAGATATTTTGAGATATTCTGGCTTGTTTGGGGAGTGAGATGAGATGAAAATTTTGTGAATAGTAGTAAGATAGTTTGTGAATAGTAGTGAAATAGTTTGAGTTGAGTATTTTCTGAGTTTTGGAAAATGAGAGAGAAAAAGTTGAATAAAAAATATTATAAAGTTAAAATATTGTAATAATGTAGTTTTATAATATTATTTTTATTTGGGGATTTGAAAAAGTTGGAATTATTTTTTATTTTTTATTTTTTATTTGAAAGTTTGAAAAAGTTATAATGATTAATTTAAAAATTTTGTATTTCAATTATTATTATTATTATTATTATAAGTAATCAATAATATATTAATAAAGATAGGCAAGCCCAAGTACACAAGATAGTATACAAGAGATAAGACCTATCTAGCTCGAAATAAGGAAAACTAAAAAGTCATGAAAATTCATGCCATTAAAATCTAAAGCAATGGCCCATAGAAATAAAGTGCTGAAAAATAGGGTTCGAAGTTCCTCTGGAGACCGCTCATTGTTTTCGAAAGTCCGTTCATTGCGCTCTTTCCATATACGCCACATAATACAGATCAGGATCATTTTCCATACCGTCTTGAGTTGTTGAACTCCACTTGGAAGTGTCCAGCTGGCCAAAAGATCTACCACAAAAGCAGGCATAACTAAAGATAGTTCAATCTGGCTAAAGACTTCCACCCACAAGGCTCTAGATGTCTCGCAATGTAGCAAGAGGTGTTCCACTGTCTCGCTAGATCTCTTACACATACAACACCAATCAAGAATAACTATCCGGCGCTTCCTCAGATTGTCGGTAGTCAGGATCCTCCCCAACGCTGCTGTCCAAGTAAAGAAGACCGCTTTAGGCGGCGCCTTATTTCTCCAAATTCTCCTCCATGGGAAGGGAATGTTTGCGGCTTGGGAAAGAGACTTATAAAATGATCGAATTGAGAAAATGCCCTTACCTGCTGGAGTCCACCACATCCTATCACCTTGCAGTCTATTGAGCTTCACAGAATATAAATTCAACATATTGTTTGGAAGGATTGAGAAGGAAGCAACATATTGTTGATTTTGGAAAAACCAAAATGCCCTTATCTTGTTGATTTTTCCAATTTTCTGGATTTTTAAACTCAGGTGTTACCTGGATCTGATTTTTGTTGTGTTTCTCTTGTATTCAATCCATGTGCTAGGGTGGTGCACCTTCTTTGCTGTTCTAGTACACATTACTTGTTAGAGGTTAAGATCCTTCTTGGAATACAAGGGAAGAGAACCGTTTGTGTGTGCTTATCCTTTGTGGTAGATTGGTACAATTGATCTATTAGAGCCATTGTTTACATTCGTTTACCTATTAGTCATAAGGATGCATATCGATAAATAGTATCCGTCTACAGACACAATGGTAGATTAAGGCCTCCTCGTTTGGATGTTGAGATGAGATGAGATGGTTTGTGAATAGTAGTGAAATGGTTTGAATTATGACGTTTTATGGGATTTTGGAAAATGAGAGAAAAAAAGTTGAATAAAAATATTATAAAGTTATAATATTGTTATAATATTATTTTTTAATATTATTTTTGTTTTGAGATTTGAAAAAGTTAAATTGATTTTTGTTTGTTTTGTTTGGAAGTTTGAGAAAGTAGTAATGATTAGATGAAAAAGTTGAGAATTTGAAATTGAAAAGTGTTTTTGTTTGAGTGATGTTTGGATGTTGAGATGAAATGGGATGAGTGGAGAATCAACATCCAAACCAGCAAGTTTCAGGGATTCTGTGGTATTTTATCTATACTCGTCAAGAAAAGCCTTTTAAAGGTTCTTAAAACTTGCAAACCACAAAAACAAGATAGCTAATTTTCAATTCAAATAAATATACTAACCCGCCGTATAGGTTTTGATAACTTTGTTTAGCATGATTTAGTAGCCTGATTCATAGCATCCTTTAAAACAGAATGCTGTCTGAAGCAGAAATAGATTGTCAGTATCTATAAGGGACATTACTAACTTCATGGGACTACTTGAAGTGAAGTATATTTTAGCTATCTGAGCTCCTAAAGAGATTTGAAGTAATCTTAAGCTTCTGTCCTTTCGGTTTTTGTAATTGTTACTTCTCTACTGCATAGTTGGCATCCACCTCTGAAATTAACCTGAATGCTAATGTGTAGGATTTATTCTAGTATCAACAACTGTGCATTTTCACCTTTCCCGTGGTTACCACAAAGAATCAATAATTAGCTTGCTCGTTGGGATCTTGTTGCTCTTGAAAGGATGTGTTAGTTTTGTGCCAGCCAAAATCATAGTCTGACGTACACTCTAATTTTTGTAAGGTTCTGAATTTAAATTAACAGCTACAAATTATCTAAGTAGAACCAGACCATGCAGATTTTCTTTGGGTTAGCTTGTTATAAGCTTGTTCAAGTTAATTCCAGCATGATCACGGCAGATTGAGCCAATAACATAAGCTTTTAAATGAACTGAGCTTGATGCCCCTGGCTTGGCTCAAGGATATCAGTTATGTTTTGACATGATAAATGCCATCCTAGCTTAAGGGTTGACATTTAGATTTCTGTAAGGCCTTCGAACTTTGAACATTAATCTGATTAATCAAGCAACCGTGAGCAACCAAATGTTCAGTGGATGTTTCTTGTTGTATATTATGAAAACTCCATATTCCTTTTTCTTTATGGATCTCTTCTGCATTTCATCAAATTATAATGCTTAAATGCTTCAGTATTCATTCATCTTCTGTATATCTATTATTGGCCTTAAAAAGAAAAGGCTCTTTATACCTTCCTGTTTTCATTTTGCAGAGGAATTTTTGGAGGAATTTATTAAATTAAACTTGTTCCCTTTGGCCATACCAATAAACCCGGACACATTAAAGTCCCTGGAAGAAGATGAGAGGAAAATTGTCCTGACAATTGTGGAGGATGAGACAGAGGAGAAGTCAAAGAAAATTATAAACTTATTGAAGGCTGCTGCATCTGCAAATCGTGACTTAGTATTTGGTTATGTTGGTGTCAAACAGTATGAGGACTTCACTGACACATTTGGGGTTAACAAAAAGACAGTGCTACCAAAAATGGTGGTTTGGGATGGAGATGAGGAGTACTTCTCAGTAAGTTTTAATTTTTCTGGAAATTTTTTGATTAGTTTTAGCTTGCAGAGAATATTTGGTCGCATCTGTTAACATAATTTACATGTTATCTTAGGTGTCAAATGTATAACATGACATAAGTTTGAGTGAATATATTGCTGGTCATGGGTGCAGCAAGACATTGTTTACTGCCATGCTTAACTCTCGATCATGTATGTGCTTATATTGCTTCAACATGGGATTTTAAATACGTAATAATTCCCCTTTTTCACTATCATGTTCCCCACATTTATATCAGTTAAATCCTTTATTGGCTTGCAACCAACCTCTCAAGGTTCTTGTTGTAAAGTTCGTGTTTTGCCTTCAATGACTCCCTTTTTCTCATTACTCTGAAAGCATTTCCCTTAAATACATGAGTTTCTAGCCTCAATCTATGTTTATACTCTTTTTTGCTAATATTAAACTATATTACTTCATATTCAGCCTAATTTCTATGACTATTATGATATATACTTTATCGGATAACTTTATCAACTCTGTAGGATTTGTTTCTTTCAACAAGGAAGTATCAACTTATCATAGAAAAACCCCTAGGGGTTGGCTCAAGTGGTAAAGGCCTTGGGCTTGGGGGTATGCTCCCCCAGGTCTAAAGTTCAAATCCCCTTGGGTACAAATAATCTCTAGGAGCCATCGGACTGAGGGATTTTTCCCTTGAATTACCTGAGATGTATTTGCGGGAAACTCCTTACCGAGTGCCTGTGCACCCTCAAGATTAGTTGGGACACTGTTCCTGGACACCCCGTGCCAATCAAAAACTTATCATAGAAAAATACATCTGGGCTATGTTGATTCAATTCATGTTACTTGCATCATCAAATCACGTGTAAATGCTTCTTTATTGAGGAGTGTATTCTATGCCCTTTCCGTAATGCATATCGCATGGCAGTTGGCCATATTACCTATTTGTGGTATGTCTATGTTTAGATTGTCCATTATTGATTTTGTGTTCCTTCTATCTTTGAACTTATTTCTTTTACTACTTACCCCTGTTTTGAAAAAGATAAGGAATGATGAATATCACTATTGATCTTCGAGTTTTGGAAATGCAGTATTTTTGTCATCTTCTTCCTTGCCTAGACGCTTCACCACAAACTATTTGTCGTGTATCAAGTCTGAATTTAATGGCTAATGGAATGCAGTTTTGGTTTTACATTGCGTATGCAATCAGCTAAATCCTTTTAATGCCTGTACTGTAGAATTTATCATAATATACATACCTATATGACATCATTTGGGGTGTTTCTGAATCCTCGGTTTCTTGTCCTTTGACTTTTTTTACACCAGATGTTCCTTTTTTTCTATTAGGTTTTCGGTTCAGAAATGATGAATGAGGAGGATCAGGCAACTCAAATCTCAAGATTCATTATAGGATATAGGGAAGGAAGAACATTGAAGGAAAGAATCCGCGGTCCATCGCTTCTCGGTTATATCAATTCATTAGTTGGAATCAACACTGTGTACATGCTTGTTTTTGTGGTTGTGGTCGTGATGCTCATCCAAACCATCAGAGGAGAGGAACCTCTCAGGGTTGGTACTGGAGACCAAGTTGATCATGCTAGGAGTTCAGTGTCTGAGGCTGAAAGTAGAGAATATGGACCTGGAGACAAGGTAGATTAAAGTTGGACATTTTGATGGACTTCTAACTGAAAATTTAGTCGAGGATGTTGTGCTTATGAACAAATCAACAATATGAACAGAAAAATCAGAGCACGGTGAACTTATGTTGCACTTCAATGCTTTTGTAGAGAAATCCTATTTATGCGTACACTTTGGTCAGTTCATTTTGCAGACTTCTCATTTAGCAATGTAACCGTTAAAAATAGTAAAGTAGTACTTGATTTTTACGTTGTTATCAAAATATCCCCTAGAGTTTTACTTTTATCTAATTACTCCCTGCTTATCCAGGGTGTTTTGAATTTTCGATAAGCTCATTTCGTCCATAGTCTATTGTGTAAACTAATTAAATAGTTTTCAATGTGTCCCAAGGTCGCACGATACCTGACCAAGTAAATACGTGCTAATATATAGAGAATAAATGGGTAAAAAATCTTCACATTACCTTTATTGAAGAAAAAATCTTTAAAAAAAGACACCAAATTGGAGGAACTAGCCAACCAATGAGGGATGGACACGCCAACCATCCATGGGGTGGCGAACCATCCGGTGAGTTGCAGGCCATCCCCTCATGAGATGGCTGGCCGCTCTCCTAGAGAGGCGCAAAGGGAGAGAATTTCCCCTCCAACCGTCCTTATGTTGTATTTTTCTTTTGGTGTTTTTTAAATTTTTGTGAACTTTTATCTTTTAAACACTTTTTGCCATTTTGAGCAAGGAGAAATTTTATATGGAAGTCTTACACTACACATATCTATTTAAGTAACATGTGATTTGTTATTTTTGTTATTCTATCTTAATGCTTAAATGTGTATTTAAATAAAAAAGACAAAAATGATAAATAGTGTATGGTATTAGGATTCTTTCCCTTTGAGCGAGTATTACATGGTCTCGGAATGCAACAAAGGATAGCATGTTTAACGAATGACCCTATGCCAGAGCGGGAAGGATACTAGAAGGATAAATTCTCCAAAATAAATTGTTCAATGTTTTCGGTTAAAAGAGAGACTTGACTTGACTTGACTTGAGCTAAGCCCTGTCAATTCAACATGACAGGAATTAAGTTTGGGAACTACTAACAAATGAAGATAATAACCTTGAAATCTTCAGCTCCATGACGGCCAAAAGAGAAGAGAAACGATAAAATTAAAAAATATAATAAAATAAGAGAGAATAAGAAACCGATTCCTGGGACAGAGCAGTCAGCAGAAGCGAAAAATAACCTGATTCTTTTGAATGGACCAATGAGAAAGAGCCTCTCTAACAGCACACTTATACACAGCCCCAAACAAGTCTGGTTAGTGTGGTTTACCATATTCACCAATGAAGACTATCAAAACATCAATGTTAATAAAAATCCAGTACACCACAATGCACTCGTGAACGTGTAAGACAATTCGACAAACCTCAAATCACAATTATCACTTGAAATTTGAAAGAGACAACACAAGCTTGTACTATTAATGTACATGTGAGCATGCAACAAGAAACACTCCAAACATAAAAAACTGGTAACCGCCGGTGTCAAATAGAACCCAACTATGATTCAGCAATTTTGTGGTGCAAGCCAGAGGTAGAAATGATCCAGGACTTTCGGTTCAGCTCCCACTGATGAGCTCTTGGTCGTGTCAACCCAGATTTTCAGTCGTGATAAATTTCGATTCAGCATTCTGGAAGAGAATGAGCAGAAGCAAAGGGAGAAAAACTTGCAGCTGACTCGCTACAATGCAGTGGGTGCTGTAGACGACCAGATGAACTGACAAAGCTTGGCGATGCATACCTTGGGCTTGGAATATGCGGAAGCATGTATCTTGAGTTTAGTGGTGATAAAGATGGGTAACCCATTGAGTGGGGTGAAACTAAATAGGAAGCATGAGATCTTTGGGATGATGCATTCCTGATATCTACCGAGCTTCGGCTTACACTCAGGGGAGGGGTTTGGCGATAGGATCTAAGAGAATGCTGAGCATAAGGAGTGCTAGCAACAGAGTGAACTTGAGAAACTGACGGGGAATGAGACGATGCTGGTGCTATTTGTATGGCTGATGATGATGCTAATGATGATCTAACAGACGACAAAACAGAAGAAGCCACAGAGGCTGGGCTGGATGAAAGCAATGGTGTTGCTTCGGATGCTGGTGGATCACCGGAGTTAGTTCTTGCATCGCGCTTGCAAACTGGACAGAAGGTTCTCCAGGTGGTAAGCCAAGAATCCACACAGAAAGCATGAAACTCTGTCAAATTCCAGAAAGTTTCATAAATATATGTGCAAGACTAAATAATATACGATAATATAATGAAAGAAGATAAATAAGCTGCAACAAAATAATCATTGAAAATAGCACGCCTGCCACAAAATAAAATAAGCTTGCCCTGAATGACAAAGGCAGTGCAGCATATAAGACTACAATTGCCAACCCCACAGGTACAGCCTCTGAATCAACACTGTAGTAACTCCTCTCTCTCCTATCTTCCCCTCCATATTTCTCTCTCTCTCAATAACTGCGAGTTCTCACCAATGATGATTTTCTCAAAAACAAAACAAGACGGAACAAAGTCATTTAGACAATAAGAGGATTAAGGTGCTTCTATTTTTCATCCACTTCCAAGCCAGCTTTTAACAACTTTTACAGCAGAAAATTTTCATTTATGGCTAACGTCATTTTTCCCTGCAGAACCCTCTCTACCAAAATCCTAAACAACACTTACTACTTCCAGGGATATCTATCCAAAATGACATAGGTGAAACTTCCACGGGTACCAAAAGTGAAATTTACCCATATTTCTAATAATTGGAACATAGTCAATGTTGGCCTATAACTATATGGTAGATCAATGCAGATACACACTTGACAATATAACCACTCCCTCTCTGCTCTCTCGGATCTGTTGGGACAAAAGCTTGTGTATTAACCACCTCCCACCACTAAACACCATTATACGTTCCCACTCATAAAAAAACACTCACAGAACAGAGAAGCCATGCCACCAAATTTAAATAAATACAGTTAATAAAAAATTTTACAAGCATTATCATCTTGGCTGTGGTAAGAAACACTTACTGTGACGACATGGCAGAATCCTGAGCTTATCTCCAAAGCTATAGTCTTCAAGGCATATAGCACATGTAATTGAAGTACAATTATCCTCTAAAACAGAAGTGAAAATCAAGCTTGGCATTGCTTTCACGAATCGACTACTCATCCCATGGAATTCCCGCACACGAGAAGCTCGTGGTCTTTCACGTCTTATGCGATGCCTGCGAACAAAGAAACAAGTAGCCAGCACTGCAGACATGGCAAGTAGGGAAATAAACGAGATTGCCATGATTGACCATGCTGAGTTTTCAAAACTTGGGATAATCCATAGCTCCTTGTCAGTCAAGCCGGTATATTTTGTTAGTATTTCACCTGAAGCTTTAGAAACAAACACAGCATGTATTTTGATGCCAGCTGAATTTCCTGCCACTGCATTGTCCACATGAATGTCGATTATTCTTGGATATGAACATTGATTTGAAAAACAAAATTAACAGAAAGTACTGGAGACAAAAATGTATACACAAAGCTATGCTCATATACATCTACATAGTGAATCTATCAAATATCATTCACAGGAACAAATTAGCATGCATTTTTTACTACTATTTCCCAGCCAAAATAATGAGATTGATGGCAATTCCAAGCCGTATTATCAATTCAATTAGTAGGAGATTCATTTTCCTAGCTCAAATATCACCATAACTATTTCGTCATTCATGGAGTACTAGCTTGGTACACTATAAAATCTCATTCAGTAGCCCAGTAGGGAAAGCATGTGAGAACTCATATACTATCTTATGTATCAGACTAATATTGATAAGTCGTATGTATTAGATTACAAGGGAATATTAACTTAATTGATCAATAACCATAGGCATAAATGTCATTGGACAAATTTGACTATGCAGGAAAAGCTCATACTTGCAACCAAGATGCCACCATCTTCATTGTCATAGACAATTGCAGCTTTGAATTCTGCCTTTTGAGCTCTTCTTACTTTATCCTCAAAGCTACACCCTCCTCTAGTAATCAGAACAAACGGGGAACTAGTATTTGAAGCTTGTTCAACTTCATTAGTCAGTGTTGAGCATGCATCAAGAGGCTCAGCCGTGTATAATACCCCACAAACCCCTGAACCTTTAACCGGTGGAGCTGTAAAAACAACATAACACAACCCAATAAAATGTACCAATATCACAGTCCAGTATGTACGGATGCACACACTCACATAAGCACACGTACACAACCCACACCGTCGACAATCTTCGCATAAAATTTTGCACCTACTCTTCCTTGGCAAATGCTAGAAATTAAAACCGCAATCCAATATATATTAACTTATAGATCATGCAAACGTGTATATATAAGAACGGCATTAATCGTAAATACATTAATACATAATTCAACACAATTTTTCCTTTCACAACACGAGTAAAATCCAGATTTCCCGCTCCCTCACCCGAACAAATAACCCAATCAATGTTTTTAACCATTTCCAAAGTTGGTTTAAGGCTTCTAATTAATGACTTGCTCTTCTCTACTAAAAAACGAAACAACTTGGCTCAACTAGCCCAAACAGATGAATTGCCTAACCCGAGTAAAACTTTCAAAATACCCAAGTACCCAATGATCAAAACTTCAACACCCTTGTACCAAAACAAAAATATAAATATTGAAATACCAGTTGTTTCGCATGTTCCCACAATTGCCTCACCAAAAAACATAAGTTTTAAGCTAAAACCCCAGAAAACTAACCGAAATTAGCTTCAATATCGTCGAAAGAGAGAGTGACGTTGTCCCCAATTAGCACCACGGTCGCTGCCGTCGTACAAAAGCCTGCCAGTAGAGACAGCAAAGAGAAAAGCACAGCCGGATTCATAGCTTCCCACACGAAATCAGATTCTGAGTTTTCCCAAACAATCAAAAACCCAAATTTCTCAGCAAGATATACATACATCAAAAAGAAAAAATTTAGGGCTTCGCGGAATCCATCACAAAATCAATAGATACATCCGCTTCCATTTGAGGAGGAATAATAAATCTGAATCTTCTTGTTAATTCTTTTGATGCTTTCCAAGTTGAGAGGATCAAGACATAAATTATTGTGCGAAAAAGGTGAACTAAATATATATATATATATATATATATATATATATATCGAGAGAGAGAGAGAGAATAGTGTGTGAGAGGGAATGTCGAAGTATAGACAAAAAAGTAAAAATGAAGCTTGCAATAAATATATATATATTAAATAGTTTGGTAATGATCAATTATCCCCACCGCCGGAAGGGGCCTGGACAAGATGGAAAACTCACTCTATTCAAGTGCACATCGTGTACGATGAGGCGGGCCATTGTGTCGCAGCTTCCTTCCGCTTTGACGACGACAACTGCTCACTTCCATCTCAGGTTAGTTTCTCCAAGCTAAATTTGCTATTTCTTTATTTTTCCCTTCTTTTTTTCCTTTTTCTAAGGGAAAAAAAAAAAAAAAAACTGTACCAATCACATGCCATGATTATCTTTTCATTTTTTACTGAATTTTTATCTAAATTAAAATCTACAATTCCAACAGAAAATTAGATGCGATCTGTTTCCTGTCATGTCGATTGCTCAGACAAGACATGCGGCGACCTTTAAAACCTTAAAAGTTACTTTTCACGTGGCTCAGACAAGAAAATTAGGCCTCGTTTAACTATGAAAAATATCGACAATTTGGAGATAAAATTTCAGGTGTTCATAATGGTGTGTGATTCCACGAGGGAGGGATGATCGTACGATTCAAAAAAATGTGAAAAAAATATTTGAGAGTTTATCTTCTTCTTCTTCTTTTTGTTGTTGTTTTGCAATTATACAAATAATTTTTTGATTATACAATAATTTCGAGCTAGATTATTCCCGTATAACCAGTCAACCCCAGGATGCCTTATTTATTCTGGAAGCGACAACTGTGTAGGATAAGGATGGGGACTCATTTTTCCATTAGGTAGGATGATAGTGTGATAAGACACTCACTTTGTCCTTACTCCTACGCCGTTTTCACTGTAAATTTAAGTTTTACATCCAATTTCAATGGAGTTTTGATGTCTTTGCTTCTTCAAATACACTTCATTCGGACAGAATCACAAATTTTAAACTTGGGATAAAAGCTATTAAATTTATTTTTTATAAAATACTTCTCGTAAAAATTAATTTTTTTTTTAGATATTTTAAGTTTAATTTTAATCCCAACCATTGTAATTTTATATCTTTATCTTTGTCAACAAAAAAGACTGACGCGGTCCAGAAAAAGAAAAGACAAGAAAACATATCGTCTTATTCCAAAAGCCTCCCAGCCCATTGTTATCTGAGCACTAACCCAGGATTCAAGACCGCACACGTTCTTTGCAAGCGGGCCTTCCTCGATAGAAGTGTGATGGTATAAGTAGCTCTTACCGTACGATTGGCTTTTTCTGGCAGTAAAATATCAATTAAAGTTTTTTTTATTATCTAATTCATCTCAATTTATTATTATAATTTTTTTAAATTTTAATATAAAATATAATAAATAATTCAATTTTTTTAAATTTTAAAATAATAATAATATTAAAAAATAATATTCTAATAATATTTTATCAACTCAATTCAATTCAATTCACTTCAATATCTAAACACAATTTAAGACCGACTATATTGGCCACTTTGGATTACGTCAAATTTGAGCAAACAATTAAACCGTTCGTTTCTTAAATAAGTATTTTTTAAAAAAATTAAATAAATTTAAGACGATAATTATTTTTTTAATAATAAAATTCATAAAAAAATTTTAAAAAATAAAATAAAATAAATATAGCCTCGCAAGAGAAAAGATTAAATAAATAATATTAGATGTAGTTTTAAATGATCTAAATTTTATATATATCTTTTAGAAAGAATATAATTTGTTATTAAAAAGATAATTTTTTTAAGTAGATTTTAAATTAATTTATTTTTAAAAAAAATATGTAAAATTTATATATTTATATATTTTATAACTATAAATATTATTAACGGCTATATAAAATTGTAATTTATTAAAATTGAATGTCAACAGTATTTTGCAATTTTTTCTTCTTTAATTTTGAATTTTAGTTCGACAATTGTCGATAGAAAGCAATGGAAGGATCGTAAGTTATAACAGTATGTAAAATATTGGCTGATCAGTGATTAGGTGGAATCTAGTTCACGACGCACGTGGCCTTGGAGCCACTGGATAAAACAAAGAAGTTGAAACTGCGAAGGCAGGGTTTGAGTTCTGAGCAGCCTCAGCAATGTTGGAAGTGCCTATAATCTTAGTAACTAGCAGTGAAGACGAAGACGAACACGTCGTAACGAACGTGAGCAAGATCAGAAAGCACGAGGATGAGTACAGATTGATATCAGATCTGAGTGGCTTTGACAACCTCAGGGCCATGGTTGAGGCCGACGCTTTACTTAGAGCGAAGAGAATGGAGAGAAAGAAAACGATCAAAAAGGAGACTGTAAGTTACGCTTAAGAAGTGTCTGTGCCTTTGATCTATGTTCATGTTAGTTTTTATCTTTTTCTTTTTTGCTGTTTGGTTACTGAGAAAGAGCGAGGGGAAAAGTGTTGGAAGTTGTTGGAATTGCCGCCCTTCCCGCTTCTGAAAATTCTATTATATGAATTCACAGGAAAGGAAACGGACGGGAAAAACTGAGAAGATAACGTTTGTAAATGTCGAGCCCGAATTAGAAAACCCCCTGATCTTTTTAGAAAGCAGCGAAGATGAAGAAGCGAACAACGTGAAGAAAAGGAAATACGAAGATGAACACAAAGGGATTTCAGATCTGACTGGCCTCAGAGCTATGATTGAGGCCAAGGCTCTCAAAAGGAGGAACAAGAGGAAGAGATATACAAAGAAGGTACCCGTACGTGGATCTCTCTCTGTTCCTTTCATTTTCTTTCTTTCATTTTATCGGTCGCAGCAAATGGAATATTGGAACAATGGAATTCATCAATTTACTTTACTCGTCTGAAGTATGCTTTAAAAGAATGACTCGTCAGATGCACTAAAATAATCAGAGGCACTCGTTATCTCATCTTTTTACAGGAAAAGAATATGGCTGAAAGAGTGGAGAAAAGTATACCGTTAAAGATGGAATCAAAAATAGAAAAACCTATGATTTTGATAGCAAGCAGTAAATATGGAGATGCAAACATGGATAAGAGAAAATTAGAAGATGAATACAAAGTGATTTCAGATCTGAGTGGCTTTGACAACCTCAGAGATATGTACGAGGCTGAGGCTATCGTGAGGTCGAAGAAGAGGAAGAGAAGGAAAAAAAAGATTGAATGTAACGCTCAAGAGAAAGTGTCGGTGTGTGGATCTTTCGCCTTTTCTTTCTCTCTTCCTTTTCCATTCATTTATTCTTCTGGTTCATTTTTCTGTTTGGTTTTTGAGAAACAGGGAGGGAAAATTTTAAGATAGTATTGTTTCAATTTGGACTTACGTGCGCGTGATTATTTATACACGTAATTTCTAATACTCTAAGTCCTTATACAGAATCACCAAAATAAATGGTGTGTTGAAACTAAAAGATAAATCGGGTCAGCTACGGGAAACCATCAAACCAGAGAACTTGAAAATATTAGAAACTATAACCTTCGCTCTTATGTTGATATCATCCGTCAATTTGGCTCATAGGCACTACACTTGTTTCATCTTTCCTCCATTTTTCAGTTGCATCAATATTGGAATTTGTGAATCCGCTTTCAGAATCATGTTCATTGCTTTCTCCATATTTTGCGAAACATGTTCAGAATCATGGTCATTCCTTGTTTTACAGCATCCTAGTTTAACTTATGGTGTGGATTGAGTTTGCAATCGCTTGAATTATCAGATTTTGCATTCACCTTGCTACAGGTTGATGCTATGAACGAGATGAAGCAGTTGGATAGAAATAAAGCTTTAGACTCAACTGAAGCATTGATTACCGAGTCAGTTGAGGTAACTTTAATTATTGTGCCGCAAAAGCCTTTTGAGTATAAGAGTCAATTAAATCTTTGAAAACACCATTAAGGAATATGTAGTACTTGTTGGTCTTTTGTGTAGCATGGTTTTGTTTGTGGGCGGCCTGGTTGTTAACTTGATCCGACAATGATTAGTTGCAGTTTTTGAATGGATTTTTCTTTTTGGCTTGGGCTATGAAGCGGCTTGGGCACTAGAACAATGGATTTTTGAACATTTTTTTGGCCATAAACCCGACCCACTTGGGCATATATATATGTTCTCCTTTTTCCTGGTTCAGGTTTTATTGTTTTTTTATTTTTCTCTCTCGTACGGCCACAGCTGTATTTTCAATTAGAAATAGTAAAATCTTTGTAGTTCTGTGGACGTAGATAGCACATTTTTCAAACCACGTAAATCTTATGTCATGTATGATTTTGTTTTTTTATTCTATTTTTGTCCATTTTCTCTTATCGTTCGTAACAATACCATTAGCACAGCGAGGATAAGATGTATGCCTACTAGCACATCCCGTTAAGTAATCAATTGTTAGGAACAATAAAATAAAAAGTAAAGTGAAAAACGAAATCAATCACACATGAACATAAGAGTCAAGATTTACGTGGTTTGACAACGTGCCTACGCCCACGAAGTTGTAGAGGATTTGATTTAGAATGATAGTCAAATACAATATATAGTAAATCATAATTAGTAGGTTAGGTTGGATTAAGAGCTAAAAATGGGTCCAAGCCTGCACTCTATGGCCCAAGTGTCATTGAAAATCCACAAAAAAAACACACACAACGAATTATTGTCGGGTCGGATCATCAATTCGGGCCGCCGCAAAACAGAACCAGGCTCTACACAAAAAGCCCAACATCAGTGACACTCACTATCTGTCATGGATCAGATTACATTTGACTGTGGGCCATGGAGCATGGACCACTGCTTGCTATTTCGTTATTTCAATTACATGCTATCTTCTTGCTATTTATTTGGACTGTAGTTGTAGTGGGTTAATGGGCCCTTAGAATACTTTTCATTACATTTTGTTGTTTATTGTTTCTTTTAGTCCGGCCTATTGATGCATGAAAAATTACACAACAGGCCGGAATAGGAGAAAGAGTCATTCCTGGCTCACTGAGATGACTCGAGTCTCGATCGGTATTGTTTAGAGCTCCCGACAGTGGTCTGATGCGGCTGTATGGTGTTGGTACGTACATCCATGGCGGTGAATGAAAAACTAGTACAGAGAAAATAGAAAGAAAGTGATACACAAATTTACGTGGTTCGGCATGTTGTTACATTCACAAGCGTTTGAAGATGAAAAAATATTATAATATGCTTGTTTACAGTCTCTCATAGCTTCTCATTTCTCACTGTACAATAGGAGCTGGAGATCTACTTGCTGGAGAAGATGTTCTCTTTGGAGCTCTCCCTCCAAAGACTAAAGAAGAAGTCGAAGAAGAAGTCCCTTTGAAGTCGTCTAGATCTCCCTTTTTATTTGATCTTTTTCCCGCATACGCCTCAGTAGTGGTGAGAGATGTCCGCTTTACGTGTCTGACCTTCTCTCCCTTTCCCACTTTCTACTAACACCCCCTGCCTCCTGACACCCTCACTTCCTTGTCCCTTCTTGTCCCTCTCTTTCTCTTATTTTGTCTTCTAGTGGTAGCCTGGTAGGCTGGCCTGGTCTTGGACCTGGTGTATTTTACACATATGGCCCATTTGAGGATAGTTGAGGTGAACGTTACCCTATATGTATTGGCCTTGGAGGCTCTAAAGTTGAGTCTAAAGAATCAACCAGAAACCTAATAGAAGATTTTTCTCTTTTTCTTCCTTATCTATCTCTATTTTTCTTTGAGGTTCTCACCCTCAAGCGAGATTGTTCTTTCAAAGGTGTGTTACACTATCTCATCATTTTACAGGAGAAGAATATGACACAAAGATCACAGAAAATAATGAAGGCAAACATGGAGTCAGCAATAGAAAGGCCTATGAATTTGGCAGCAACCATTAATGATGAGGATGCAAACAACACAAAGAAGAGAAAACGCAAAGATGAATACAGAATGATTTCAGATCTTACTAACTTCGACAACCTCAGAGCAATGTATGATGCAGAGGCTTTCATGAGGACGAGAAAGACCGCATAAAAGCGGAAAGAAAAGTTTGTATTTAATGCCCAAGAGTAAAGGTCTGTACGTGAGCCTCTCTTGAATTCTTCTCCCCTTTTATTTAATTTATTTTTATTTTTTCCTTTTTGCTGGTTGGCTTTTTAGAATCTTTAAGGTTAAAAATAGTAAGTTGCGAGAAGACAATGTGATGGACTCAGTTCTTCCATGACATCTGCTGCCTTACATGTCGTTGTTCTTGATGAGCATTTCTTCCGCATTTTTCTTTATGTTGTTTTCTGTTTCATGACTACTGTTTCTAGAATGTACGAAAATCTGACAGTTTCCGTTTCCTAGCATTAATTTTGGTTGTTTCTTTTCTCACGACTCTCTCTCCCTCTTCATGAATGAGCTGTAGTGTAACTTCTGATGTTGCAAATGAATAAGAGCAGACTGACAAAGCTGTTAGGTTAAAGAAAAAATAAATGATCCAAAACAGTAAGACTACTGATTAGAATATGATCTGGCCTCAAGTATTGCTTCAATTGGAACTTGTGTGTGGATGTATCTACTTATTGAAGAAAAAAGTCTGTACTTATCTGTGCATGAATTTTTATCTATATGTATCTGCGCGCCTGTGTATTAATGGGATTTTTTCTTTTTCTGTCTTGCAAAAAAAAAAAAAAAAAAAAAACAGAACACCAAATAAAAGCTTTTTAAAACTAAAAGCAAAATCATGTCAGCTAATAGAAACCTGAGGAATATGGTGTGCTAGAAAGTATTACAAATAGCCTGATGATGTCTGTTTTAGGCCTCTTCCCAAGTAATAAATTTCTTCTTCTCTTTTTGCTCTTCTTAGAGATCACAGGTTGATACACGTGCCTTCAATTTTTCCATTCTGATTCAAGGCTCGTAGGCTTGTATCTCATATCCTTCGTAATTCCTGATCAAATGACCTGACTTCACTTCCCAATGATCATCCACGTAATATTTTTCTGATTTTATCTTTTTTCTTCATTATTATTTCTGCTTTAGTTTAATAATCTCAACTCATCAGGTTGATGCTTGCTACAGGATAATCTCAACTCATCAGAGTAGTCTTTTTCGTTCACTAGAAATGGAGCAGTCAGATAGAATTCAATCAGTAGAAATAACAGGAGTGTTGGAAACCGATTCGATTGAGGTAACTTAAACCATCTTGCCCTAAAATTTGAGTCGGATGGGCACTTGCAAAGGAATGTGTAAAAGCAGCAAGATACCTAGTTTAAGACCAAAAGCCTACTCTTATGATTCTTGTTTTTGGCGTAGGTTCATTGAATGTGACTTATTATATATATTCTCGTGGAGTCATTATCACTATTAACGGTGGAGGTACGTTGATTTTGAGGCATGAGTACGAAAATCCACAATTGCACTTCGGCTATATTTAATGAAATAAATTATGTGTTGGGCTTAAAATTTGGGGAGAACAGATTCTGTTCGTTGGCTTAGGCCCGTCTGCATCGCCCGGATCGAACAGGCGCTTGACATGGGCGCACAATGCTTCAAAAATTAACTGAAAATGACGTTGGGAGGTGTGGTGCCTATCAACTTTACTGAATGTGCCCCTTTAGAGTTTGAATATGGACATTAAAGGTTATGGTAACTCTATTCAATTTTATATAGAAATTCTGAAGAAAAAATTTTAGAATTGATATCTGTAATTGGTGGTTTTGTTCTATCTTGAAGGTGAATTGTTTATAACTTGATAGCGAACTCTTCTGAATGGAGGCAATTATAACTTTAAAGATAGTATTTTAAAGATAGTGTTTTCCATGTTTAAAAGAGTAGATTTTATTATTAAAAAATTAATTTTTTTTATGTAGTTCTTATATTTTATTCTTTTTTTTAAATTGTCTATATGGTAGTTATATAATTCAAGATTGTAAATATTTTTTCTCATATTTTTATTCCTCAACAGTATTGGGCCGATTAAAAAAAGAGTAATTCTACATACAATCGTGAAGTGCGTAAACGCCGCATAATCGTTTTGAAAAAGAGTGGGGTCTACTATTAAAAAATTAATTTATTTCATGTGGGTCTAATGTTTTATTCACTTTTTTCAAAGCGATTACACGGCGGTTGCACAATTCACGGTTGTAAATATCTTCTCTCTTAAAAAAATTCAAACAAACAAACAGCTGTATTGGGCATCAAATTTTACATAGTACGACATTCCGTTGGAATGACCAAGTTTCGTCGTTGCAAAGCTAGCGTTTTATAATTCAATTGACCCATCCGTATACGAAGTATTTAATTTAAGACCTATCTTCCTGTAATCTAAAGAAATATTTGGTCTATACATAATTTAATACAATAAAGACTTATACATCGAATTAGACTAATATAATCAATCAAATTAAAAAAAATTATTAAAAATGTATAAATTTAGAAAATTATAAAAAAAAACCGTATATATTCACTGCCAGTGTCTCCTAGAAGAACTCCATGCAAAGATATATGTCATATATACAACAAGAATTTTAATTCTTAGAGAGAACGTTACAGCTAATTAATGCATCATGTATAGATGATATATTATTAAATATTTTTGAAATACGGATAACGTTGTATTCTTCTCCTATTATAACACGTTATTTAATTAATATTATTTAATATTTTAGAGTAAGATTAGCCGTCGGATATTTGCGAGTAATTAAGCAAAGCATTAACTGTGGTACGTACTGCTTAACAAGCAAGTTAATTTCTGTCGCAGCCGTGGACGCCAACAAAAATCGCTTCTGGCACAAGAATTTCGTAGCAATACAAGATATATAAGATTCATGTCCTGTCGTGGTATTCAATTTCTTTGACGTTTCTACACTCAAGAAAGAAACAATCGGCACGTACGTAATAATATGTTTTCTTTTGAATTATAAAAATATCTCTCCTAAAATTATATTTTTTCTCATTTAATAAAGGGTGGATCTGCATATACAGTCCTCAAGTAAAAATTATAAATAAAGTTTCTCTTATGAAAAATATCTTATATTCTATGAAAAATACATTCACACTCTATGAAAAAGTGTAGGTGTAGGGTGTGAGAGTAAATAATAGCTGATGAGTAAAATTCTTTTTTTTTATATATATATACAACTGCAGATTAAAAAAAAACCTTAATTAAAAAAAATTAATTTTCAACTGTAATTGGCCAATATTTATCCAATATAAACCTTCAAACACACACAAACGACTGGATCGGATCGATGCATTTTTAATTATTTATCGAAAACACAAAGTTGGATTTTTTTTTTCATCTTTATTCTTTATTGGCTGACAAAGAAAAATTATATATATAAAAAAAAAAAAGATGGATAAATGATAAACCTCACTACCCGCCGTTAACGCATGCATGCATGAGTGGGGAAGCGTGAAGAAGTTTGGTTACTCTCTCTTTAACATTAAGCAACCGCGCGGCAATCTTTCATGGCCATCATACCATCGGGTCCTATATGTTTCACTATTTTTCCATATTTTTATATATGTTTGTTTTATGTTGTGTCAGCGTACTCATGAACGTGTAGTGAGTTTCCTGTTTTTGTTCGGAGTCATGATGAAATTAACGATGGCAGGACATAAAAATGCTTGTTATTTGTAAGTGGGATGCACAATTTGTAGTAACGCAAATCACATGACGGCAAATGATATTTCTAAAAAAAGAAATATTAGAGGGACAAATGATTACGTAAAACTAATTTTACAAACTGATGTAATTTAATGTGTTTCGTCATATTGTAAAGTTATTTTATTATAAAGTAGATCTGATAAATTACATGAAATCACTTCAATTTATAAGATTATTTTTATGTAATCTATTTATGACTATAGCAATATTCAAATCATGATCACAAGACCAACAATAATATCGATCCTAACCATCTCTACATGATATAATTACAAGTCCAACCAGCTGGTATCAATATTCACATGCAGAGTATGCAAACAAGGTCAAATAATTACGCATTTAGGGAGATTTATCAACAGAAACTGAATTACGCAATTAGTAGTTTTGTATAAGAGTACTACACCAGCTTATCATGCTATCCGGATTCCTTCCAATCGAACACCACAGTACTTGAGAGGATGTTTTATCATGGGTTTAATTTGGGAGTAAATATGAGAAAATTAATAACCTGAATTTCATCTGAAAAGTTTAAAAAATATTTCTCATGTTGGCCTTGTATATCTCCTTATATTTAAAAATATCTATCGCCTAATGAACAGTAATGATGAACAGCACTCTTAGTTTACGATTTTCTTCTTCGTCTCTCTCTACGTCCTCAAACCAATATTTTTCACAAAATCATCACAACAGATCACAAAATCACCATACAAAATCACAACAACAGATCACAATATCATAGCAAGCACATACCAAACTCACCGAAATCATCTCAAAATCATTATGGGATGATCACAAACTCACCGTAAATCATCCTAATTCTACAAAATCACAAAATTTACAAATTTACAAAATCACAAAATGGGAGAGGTAGAGGGCTGGGCATGGAGGACTAGGGGAGGTGCTGTGGAAGGCTGGTGGTGGCGTCGTGGGCTGTAGGCGGCAGATCTCGGCCGTCGTGGTGGTGCTTGGTAGAGCAGGGGCTGAGTCGCGGTATCGCAAGGGTGGAGAACCCATGTGTTGAGACCCATTTCAGATTGTTCGCGTGCGGCTAAGGGATGAGCTGCTAAGGAGCTTCGACGGTGGGGTTTGGTCGCTGGCGTAAGGGGAGGCTAGTGACGTAGTCGATGACACCGCATGGTGGCACACTGCTACTTGAGGGAGGAGATTGAGTGAGAAAGAGGGAAGACGTGGCTGAGCGGAATGAGAGAGAGGGAGAAAGAGAAAGTGAGAGGAAAGGAAAGTTTTTTAGATTTAAATACAATCCTTCATCATAAGTCTCCAAATTTGATCTAATGGTAAAAATTTAAATACTGATTTAAATTAATTTAAAATAGATAATCAACATATAAATATCATATCATAATTAATAAATTATCAAATTTAATTTATAAAATATTAATATTTTATTATTAAATAAATGATGAAATTTTGTTAAAAGATTTTTTTTTTTTTTTCCTTCCAGGCCAGTACCGACACATTTAGGTTTTGCACTCGTATATACAAGTCAACCCGGCGAAACACTACAGACAACTTTTGATTTGTTTTTTTGTTTTGGGATCACTTTTAATTATAGGTCATTATAACCAAAGAGATGCCACTGATCAAGATGATAATGTAGATAAATTAAGTAGCTAGCTCGGTCAAAATACATATTAATTCATCTATATGAGTTGTGGACCTCTAGCTAGCACTAATTAACATAAGCTTGACAAAAAGATATTGTCCACTATTGCATGCTTTCATCATGATGTGCGACACATAAAGAACAACAATATATATCGATCGAGATGATCCCTACCACCAAGAAAGAGACCTCGATCGATCGTGAACATTTGCTTATGTATGACATATATAATCGAAGGTCTCAATTACGAGTACGAGTATATATCATGTACATGTACAATAATCATGCAGGACCAATACCGTACAAGCAGATCATCAAGTCATGCAAAAATTATGCCAACATGAAATTAACAGCCGTACTACAGAAAATGATAGAGCCACCAAGAAATTGTATAGAAGAGTTTGTATTGAAATGTTTTATTTTTTAATATTGTATTTATTTATTTTTTAGTATTCTTTTTAAAAATACACAAAAAAAAAACCAGTTAAAAATAATAATAATATTAATAGAGTAATGCTAGAGAGAAGCCACAATAGCAGTGCACACTTTGCACTCACTGCATGGCTACTTTTAGTTGATTGTTCTCAACACTTACTTGAAGAGATGTGTGGTCTAGATAATGTCACATCATGTGTGTAAAATAGATGTTTTTAATAATAGCTTCTATCTATATTTATTCATATTAATAAGTTTAACGATATTTTTGTTGGGTGTGAGTAGCACCGTCGACTGTGGTTTATATATTAAAAAAAAACACGTGGGAGAGCATATGGTAGCTCAACAACTCTAACCCCCATCCCAAAATTTGCATGTATTTATAGATTATTGCGTATATTTTAGAAAAGAAATCGATCGCGAAAAAGAGAAGATCAAATGAAAAGTCAAATCAATTATAACTCTAGCTAGCTGTCTTTTCCAATGTGGTCCTGTACCTTGCTCACACATGGGTTTAAGTAAATTTCACTCCCGCTGTTGTGCATACAATATCACATGAAATACAGCGAGTATCAATATATCATCATATATATATATATATTATACAAAGATTTCGATAGCAAAACTGGAAAAATAAGGCAAAACGATGCAAAATCGTTCACAAGACAAGACAGGCAAACACTACATGCTTCCAGCTAGCTAGTTATATATTAACATTTTACAATAACTCGTAGATTTTTGGGACATAGTTGTCCACTTCACCCTCAAGTACAGTTTAATAAACAAAGACAAAAACATAAACATGAACGGGTAATGAAAAGATCAGTACATTTTTTTTTTTTCAAGTTTTTGGTAAAATCAATAGCACAAACCCCACAGAGGATGACTGGAAATTAAGATAACAAGTAGTAATTCAGCGAGAACGGCGATAAATCAGATCGAAAGAGTGTCTGCTTGACCTTGGAAGATAGACTATTGACTCTGAGATTGCACTAGTTCTCTTGCAAGAAGCATAAAGATCGATAAACCCAAAGCGATCGCTCAAACTCCTCGACACCTTGGCTTGATTCCAAATACTACCATTTGATAATTCTTCATGATCATCATCCTTGGAGCACTCAACCAATGCAGCAAAAAATGGATCCCTTTGTAGAGTACTCTGCCTAGAATTCTTCTTCCGATCCCCAGAGTATTCTTCCGAGTTGAATTTCTTCGAGGTCGAAGTGGTGGGTGGTGGCAATGGCAAATTAAGCTTTGACAAGGGCTCCTTCTTCTCGAGGACTTGTTTCTTGGGTATTCCGGGAAGTTGTTCCCAAGAAAATGGGACACCGGAATATCTAATTGGGATGGAAGGGTTAGGTGGGGAATCGTCCGGGAAATAAGAAGAATCAAAGGAAGAAGAAGATGGCGAAAGTGATGAGGAGGAGGAAAATGACGGGGTCCGGCGAGAAGAGGGGTATTTTGAGGCCGGAAATATGATGTCACTTTCTTTGGAAACGAGTCGGGCATGGCTGGTAAGAGTTGCTGAAGAATCCATTATTTTCTGGCTAGGAAAGAAGAGGGCTCTGTTTTTTTGCTGTTTATGCTACTTTGGTTTTTCTTTTTTGTTCTTGAGCTTCTTTGCCTCTATATATGGAGAGAGTGCTACTCTGGTCATAATCTTATGGGACTTTGGGAGTGGAGTGAAAATATAATTAAGGGACCCTACACACTGATGATTAAGGGTACTGGGGGGAGACAACTGGGGGCAGAAAGGGAAATCAATGCTTTGTAGAGGTGTTAAAACCTAAACCTATGTTTTATTAGGGGCAAAAATGTAATTCAATGGTTACCTGGAACTGGCCGGGTATGGGAGAGCAAAACCCGGTTAGAGCACTCTCATTAGATTAGCTAAAAGTTAAATCCAATCCAATGAGTATTTAATTATTAAAGAGTAAAATATGCTTATATTGGATTAGTCAAATTCCAAATATTTATAATTTAACTACAGTGACTTTTAAAAATTTTTTTAAATTTGAAAGTTATTGTACATACATCAAATTCATATTTTATTAATTATTTCTCTCTCCATTTCTTTCTATCACATATTTTATCATAATTAATATATTAATTTGATTTAGTGATATATTAATTTAATAAGAACATGATTGTTAATTAATATATAATAAGTAGAATAGTAAAATATGATAAAATTAAAAAAATTAATAATTAAAAAAATTAAATATTTTTAAAATTATTAGTTATTCATTACTATATAATTAATAAATATATAATTTAATACAAAGATTTGATGTGAATAACTAAAATTAAATTCATCTTATATTATTTTATTATTATATAATAAAAAAATAACTATTACAATATAGAGATTTATGTGAATAAAATAGTTAAAAGTTAATTTTTTTTTATATTTATTAAAATTATCTTTTAATTTTGACTAATTCAATAAAAGTATTCTTACAGATATGACTGTTCAAAATCCATATTCTCTCCCTGGGGACCCGGATAGCGATCGCTTAAAATAAAGCATTCGTTCAAGTACTGTTTGGCTGTGAGTTTGTACATCTAGATGTATGTTCTTCCTTTTAAGAGCATTAGTATTGGATTCATCATTTTTATCTTCAAAATTTGATGAAAAGTACATATTTTTCATAAATCCAAAACTTCTCTATCCATAACCCCACATTGGATTAACCATTAGATTCATCAAAATAATAATATAATATTATTTCGTTAATAATAATATTTTTAATTTATTTTTTTCATATTTGACAATTACACTAACTATATGTTAATTAATAATTTAATTTAATATTTAAATTATTATTTCCTAACTTAAATATATTGTGGCTCAAAATTGAGAAACAATAATTTAAATAAATAAAATAATGATTATAGAGTGTGAATAGTGAGTCTTCAAATTTGAAGATGAAGATGAATGTACTGTAGCTAAAAGCTTGACATTTGAGCATATGGTGAATCCAATGCCAAGATTTTAAAACTAAAATCATCAAATTTTGAAGATTGGACTCATGGACTCATTTGATGAGTCCAATGCTAATGTTCTAAGGTCGGAAGTAATTGGAAGTCCATCACGAGCTGCACATTGAGTGCAAATAGAACGGGACAAAGAATTATATTTACAAGTGGGCGAGGGATGCCTGTGGTCACACACTCACACGGATGGGATCGAGTCAGTCGAGCGACATTCAGCTTCGCGTTGGATTGAAAGATGAAATAAATTGAGATTATTTATTAATAATAATGAGATTTATGAGTTGAGATAAATTAAAATAATTTTTAAAAATTTTATTATTTGAATTGGAAGTGAGATGAAATGGTTTTAAATTATTTAAAAGAAGATAAATGTGGATCTCATAAATAATTATATAATATTTGTAATGATTTTATTTTATTTATAAATATATTTATAAATAAGTAATAATAATTTTTTAATAAAAAATAGCCAACTTTTTTTTTATAATATTAGAAACCAATAGAAACAATAGAAATCATCTCAAAGTTAGATAAAATACCGGGGCTCAATGTTGTTGGAAATAATTATGTATATTCTTTTAGCTTCTAGAGCCAGTCCTCATGAGCTGCAACTATAATTAAAAGGAGAAAAAGGGCCACAATTTGATATTTACCTTTTAGGGCTATAATTTGTTAACTAAATTATTTGAGTATTAATTAATTAGTAAATGAAATAAGGGTGGGCAACGGGATCCCGCACCCTGCTGCCCTGCCCCCGCATGGCGGGGGAGGCAACTCCGCTCCTCTCATGCAGGGACGGAGCCCCCACCCCGCATCTAGTGCCCCTAGCAAGGGCAGGGGGGGAGGCCCTCTCCCGCTTGCATGTTTATATATATAAATATAAATATATATTACAATTTGTTAGACTTGTTCACAAAGTATGCACAAGCAAATTTAAAAATTAATACAGTACAACTTACACAAAATATATACTAGCAAATTTAAAAGCTACATAGTTTTTAAATTATAATCATATTTATAAAATTTAAATTTATAATTCGGGTCTAAAAATATATTTTTAATTATTTTTAGATCTATAAATAATTTTTAAATCTAGTAGAATGTAGTTCATTTTGTAAGTAAATATGAAGCGGGACAGATTGAGAATTCGCCCCACACCCAGCCCCCGGGGGCGGGGGCGGGAGAAGGGGGTGGCAAGCCCACCTCCCACCCCATGCGGGGCGAGGTGTGGGGAAGGAGTGGCCTCGCCCCTATGGGACGGGTAGCACCCTTAAAATAAAGTACTAAACGTGCATTAATGAAGACATAGTATCTCGTGCTTAGTTAATAGTTTCTAACAATTTTAGTCTTGTTTCCTAATAAAAACAAGAGCGAGGCATGCCAATAATAATTAATTAATTTCATGTACGACTGATTATAGTAGCTAGCAAGCAAGCTAGAAATTAAAGACAAAATGGAATAGAATACACAGAGTATTGATATTGTAAAAATCACACAACAAGCTGGAATGAGAGAAAGAGTCATTTCTGGTCCACTGAGTCGACTGAGCCTTGATTGGTATTGTTTGGAGCTCCTGGGAGTGTTCCGGTGTGGCTGTACGGTGGCGATGCATACGTTTATGGCAGTAGATAGAACATAAGTACAGAAAAAGTAAAAAGAGATGGATATAAAAATTTACTTGGTTCAGTACTAAGCCTACATCCATGGTGGTGTGGGAATGTGAGTCTTCACTATAATATATTTGTTTACAGTCACTCATGGTCCATCATATCTTACTGTATAAATAAAGTTGAACTCTTCCTGTTGGAGATGCTGTCTTCCTCAAGAGGTTGCTAAAGAAGAAAAAAATGATCTGATTGAGAGAGAGTCTTTTTGTCATCCGGTAAAAGGTTTTTTATATATCTCTTTATTGTTTGTGTCAGTCTACAGTAATGGGACCTGATCTCTTTACGTGTGTCAGCTTCCTTTCTCTTCCTATTTTCTCTCTTACCTATATAATACTTGTACGCTCTCATGTCCCTCCTTAGTTATTTCTTATTTGTCTTCTTATCTCTAGTAATGATCTAGTAGACTGGGCCAACTATAGACTAGTATGGTGTTTTCTCCCTTCACACAGAGTTTATAACTTGTTATGCCATTAATTGTTTTTTAAAATTTCAAGAGGTAAAAACTTGTTAATTAGACTCTAATTACATGTGTGGTCAACTGAAAGCAATAAAGGCATGCGAGGCTATATATATAGTACAAACGAGCAGTGTCCTCAAAACTGGATAGGACCCTGCTACAGTCATAGCTTCCGGCCACCGCACTGTTAGTTATTGAATTTTTTTTTATTTTATTTTTTGTTTTATATATATTTTTTTAAAATATTTTTTTAAAAAATAAAAAATTATAATATTATTAAAAAATATTTTGTGAAAAAAATTTAAAAAAAAATTAAAAATTTAAAACAGTAGAGTGGAGCTATAAAATTGAGTGAGAAGAATAATATTATCCAACTGGATATTCTGAATTAGCATGGTTAGAGCAATAGCTTTCCGAGCTAACTAATAACTATATATGCGGTTCGATAATTATGGCAGTATGTATACGTATTTGATGTTTAGTTAGGTTGTGTGGATCAGAGAGTGAAACAACCACTTCACCAATTCCTCGTACGGAAGCCGTGAGGGTTTAACTTCATTTAAATATTATTGCTTCAAATGCACGCATGCGTCCACAATTAAGCATATATATATATATATATATATATCAATGGAAATGAGTAAGATCGTGGGCTTGATATATTATGGCAGCTACTTATAACCCCCAATAAATGTAGATCATCACCATTATTATAATTTAATATAAAGTAGCATGCATGTTCAGGTTACGAATTAAACTTCAATATTCGTTTCAACTAAAAGATCAGCATTTTATTGATAAACACGACGCAACTTCACGATGGAACTCTGCAACTTTTTTCAAACTCGATTGTTTCGACAGAATTTCCGTACATTAGTCTTTGTAAAGATCTTTGAAGCTACGCTCAAATTAAGCACGTACCAAAAGGAAAAGTTGTGTCCAAGTTAATTAATGCTAGCTACAAATAATGATATATAATAGCTTTGGACGTGCATGGTTTAATTAACGTACACGATTATATATATATATATATATATATATATATATATTTATATATGAACCCTTAGTGGTTGGCTCAAATGGTAAAGATCTTAGTTTGTGAGTATGTTTCTCCCAGATCTAAAGTTTAAATTCCTTTAGATGCAAACAATCTCTAAGAATTATTGGACTGGAGGATTTTCTCCTTTAATTACCCAAGTGTGCACTTGTGGGAAATTTCTTACCAAGGGTTTGTTTACTTTTGGGATTAGTCGAGACACTGTTCCTAGACACCCGGTACAAATCAAAAATATATTTATATATGTTACATTATAGCTTATCATATTATACATCATCTTCCTAGCTTGTTAGCTAAATCAATTCTGCTAACAAAGATTTCCAATTAATATTATAAGTTGTCAAGATCAATTGACAACATCTTGCTTTCTCACTAAGAGAATCAAGGATTAAATCCCTCCTCCCCCATGTGTATATATATATATATATATATAAATATTTTTTTTTAAAAAAAAAGAAGAAGATATTACAAGCTAACCTAGCTAATAAGTTTTCGTTAGACTAACATCTTATTATATACAACCATTACCCTCTTATATGCATATATACCATACCAAACTTCACTAATTGAAAAATATGTTATTTTAATTACTTTGTTTAAGCATACTGAAGTAGTAGTACTTTACTTGAAAAGTTTAATATGTTATTTAGTTTTTAATAGATAAACGCATACTCTCCCATTCACTTAATGGGGGTTATACCTTACATCTAGTATTATTCAATCATGATGAGATCAAGCTTGATAGTACGAACGCGGGGCCTTACTAAGTTACTAACCATCCCAATCAACTGCTGATCACTATTGAAATTTGAAGTATATTTGGGTACAATAACTAAAATCTAATGATCGGATACCAATATTAACTTAAGAGCACTTCTACTAATTATTTTACACCATACATCGTATTTGATTTTTTTTTTTTTTGCTAAATTAAAGAAATTATTCTACTCATCATCCATATGCTACACATTTAGTAAAAAAAAAAGATAAAAGATAAAAAATAAAAAATCATGTGTGTTGTGTATGTGTGTTGCATGGTGTAAGGATGATTTGTAGAATTTTTCTGAACTTAAAAGATCACTTACAAAAGAGATTGAAAATATTGTAAGTTGTTGTTTTTACATTGATCCATAACATTTAACGATATATGATTTTAACAACTCAAGTCAAGCCACCTTTAAAACTATATTCTAAAATAACTAATATTACAATTAAAATATATTGAAAAAAAAAACCTACAAGCTGAGTTCTCTCTTGCAGTACTCAACTTAGAGCCCGCCATTCACCACTAAATATAAGCTAGCTTTCAGATATAACATATTAGTTGAATGGGATAAGTCTTTTGGTTTATAATAATTTCAATAATATAATGACAACCAATCATTATGTGGCTTGAATTAAAATGCAAGGCCATGCCATAAAATGTGATCAGAATTACTGAGTCATATATGCCATCTATAACGAAATGACCTAACAAGAATATTCCTAGTGACTTGAGACACTGAGACTTTAATGCCCAAAATTAAGCATACAAGTATAATATATTTTTGAACCTGAAACGCGCTTGATAGGATTTTTATTTTTATTTTTAATTACGATTGAAAATTAATGAAGCATTTCTCGTGTATCTTGTAAAATTAATGAATGAATAATTTGCATATAAATGCATCAGTTGGCCCGTCGTCTGCAATGGCTGCATATTTTGCTGAGTATTTTCCTCCTTTTCTGTATCACTAGGTCAGATTTTAGCAAAAATAATATCAATTTTTTACAAAAATTTAATTAATGAATAATTTAATGCATAGAAATTAAAAACTTAAAAAAAATTAATTAATTTAGCAAATATCTTTAGATAATAATATGTTAGTGATATATAATAATTTGTAGTCACTGTCCCACCAGAAAATAAATAATGAGACCTCTTTTGTAGGTCAAAATCTTTTTATCATTCTCAATATTCTCATTTTTATTTTTCATTTTAAGGGTAAAGGCAACCTTCAATATTGGCATCTAGCTTTCAAAATCACTATTTGCCGTTTCAACAAATCTTCTTTGATATCTTTCAAAATCCACAAAAGCTAGTCTGCCCATCTTCTTTTTCTTTTCTTTTTAATTATTATTTATTTATTTATTAGAAAAAATAACCTCAATCCACAAATTTTCTAGCAATCACAAGTAGATCTTTTACTCTTTGATTTTATCATTTTAGTAAGTTTTCAGTACAATCCATGGGTCTTAGGAGAAGGAGAGAAACACATATTGACATCAAAACAAGCTAGCCAATAACTCCTCTATCTAATAAAACTCACATCTCTACAACATGTTATTTTGTTCCTCACATGATCAAAAGAATATATATTCCTAATAAAAAGATAAAAGGAAAATAAAATGGAAACACAATCATAGAGCAAAGACTGAACAAAAACAAAAGCATCTACTGCAAACCAATCTCTCATTCTACATATGTACCATTGCAACACTTCATGGGCAAGTCCTTTTTGTCTACAGAAAAACGGAAGTTCCATGAGTGACGCTAATAGATTCAGAGCAAGTTGTAACAATGATATGCCCTACTTCCATACCTTAAATCTAGAAGACTATCAAACACAATTAAAATTGTTTGAAGAACAGACAGGTCATCAGTGTGATACCCCATAAGATATGGATAATGGTAGGTGGTGTATGAGATCTCACATTGCTTGGGAATGAAAAGTTCTTGCTCTTTATAAGGTTCCAATTGGGCTCCAATTGTATCATTGACTAGTCCTTTTGGAGTATAGGCCAACCAAAAATGTGGGACTTGAACCGTGCCACCTACAATGAATAAGCCTGACGAGGACGTCGAGAATTTAAGGGGGGTAGATTGTGATACCCCATAAGATATGGGTAAGGGTAGGTGGTGTATGAGATCCTACATTGCTTGGGAATGAGAAGTTCTTACTCTTTATAAGGTTTCAATGGGGCTCCAATTGTATTTTTGACTAGTTCTTTTGGAGTATAAGTTATGTGGTTTGAGCCTTCTATTAAGGCATTATAATCAGTATGCTCATCTCTTACTTTCTCTATCTAGAAGTGTAATTAAACAAAGAGCCAAGGACTATGTAAAATGGCAGGAGTAGAACACAGTCAAGAGAAAAGAAAGTTCTAGATGAAAACATGAAAATTTTGTCTTTTTATGAAATAAAGGTTTCTAAACTCGTGGAACACCATGACTACCACCAAACACACTACAAAGTAATAATTAAGAGTGTCAACCGAAACCATACATATAGTAAGAAGCTCAAAATGAGAAAGCAATGCACCAAAAAAATAGAATGCAGGCATTGATAGGGGCCTCACTTGCAAAAATTGCAACGCATACGACGGTCCATAATTACATCATTTACTACTCCTATACTCAAGTTTTATAGCTACTTAAAAATTTAGAATGATCATTTAGACGAGTTAACACATAAATTATTATCCAACATAATTACTATTTGAGCACATATATCATATAACAAATATGTGATACCTCAACAGCTCCATCTTTCATTTGAACTGGTAGCACCAACACGTATACACTTGTCCAAATCCTCCCTCCTTTACCCAGTTTTCTGACTGTTTTGTACATTGGGGAACCACCATCTTGGACCTGTTGTAGAGAAACCATATAACAAAATGAGTATCCTGAATGCATAAGAATATTGTCCCTGAAAAAAATAAACCACCAAATTAGATCAATTAAATAAAAATAATAATGACATGCAAACCAAAAAAATAAAACCCATAAATTGAGCTTCAGTGAGATAGTGAGACGCATAATTTTGAATTTCATACTGTACCGACCGGTACGGTCAAAATTTTTCGTACCGGTCATCTGGCCGGTACAGATACTATATTTGTTTCGTAACGGCCAAAATACCGGCCGTACCGGACTATATTTCGGCATGTACCAGCCTCCATTTCGGCCTATACTGGTAGACATTTCGGCCAGTGTTTTTTTTTTTTTTCATTTTTTCAAACTACAATCTTATTTTTTAACCTCCAATTTAGACTAGACTATTTATAATTTATATATATATGTATTTATATATAATTTATTTATATATAGACTATTATTTTGGAATATAATTTTAGAATATAATTTATTTATATATCGACTATCCTTAAATGTTATTCCGAAACGATATTTTGAAACGGTACCGGTATCGAAATATTTCATTACAGTGCCTTGACCGGTACGTCCTCCAGTACAGTATTGAAAACATTGGCTGAGACGTCCCAAAAACTGTAGAAAAGAACTGTGAAAATTTGAACAAAAAAAACTGTTAGACCGACATACAAAATAAACCAACACAAAAGAGAGTCCCAACGAAAAAAAAAAAAAAGGATTAGAAGGAAAATGTGAAAAGATCAAGGAAAAGAGCTTTGATGAGAGAATGAGAATGAGAGGAACTTCGGCGAGAGATTGAAGGGGGAGAGTTTAGGATAGAGCAGCTTTAGCGACAAGAATGAAAAGACGAAGAAAAAGAACCATAATCAAATAAGAAAACTTGCATTGACACAAATCGGGAAAAAAGGAAAAACTCAGAAAACATGTATATCCATTAAATACACGAAAACACGTTGTACTCACTTAACTAACAGAAGGGTAAAACCTGGAGGACACAAAACAAATGGATGAATATTTTCAACGGATAACGTTTTATCCGGATGGACTAACACAAACTCAGACCATCCCTTTCCCAACACTCAACGGACTAACACAAATAAATTCATCAGCCGATTTCTTTTCCCAAGACTCAAACAAAAAAGACCATTGTGTCCCTATATTACACGAATGAAATATACGATAGACACTTAACAAAAGGTTAAAAAAAGGGCATAACAAAAAAAATAAAGAATGAAAAATGGATGAACAAACATTATTGTTCATCACTGTTGATAAGGTTTTTTATCATAGAATAGATACACATGTTTTCTTTTCTCAAGCTAACGTATTTGATTGTGAAATCACTTTCAACATATTTCAGACGCCCTAATAATTATTCTTTTAATTTCTTGGCTTCAAATCAGAATTACTGGGTATTTATTATTTAATAGGTGGATACGTATGAGGCTAATAGTAATAGCTATTTATAACAACCTCGTGCTAGTAGAAGCCGGTCATTAGAAATTCAAAATTACTCGCATTACCCTTCCCAATCAGATATTTTCCGTTGAGAACCCTTGGCTCTGGATGATTGCTAATTTGCTACCACGTCATTAGTGTGTAGAGGGGACCGGGTAGTCCACACACGTGCACGTGATGAAGCCCTTGTTTTTTACTCGCATGGGAGATTGGACCCCACCGTCTTGCACTTTGTAATCTTTTTTTCTTGTACATAACGAATGAACGGTTGAGGAGAATCACGTGCAAGATGTAGAATGGAAGATTGATTTGGAAGGTTTTCTTTTGCTTTACGATTTTCTTTTGTGCTCGTGACTTCTTTCTCTCTCTTATCTCTTTTAAATCGAGTTGTGCTCGTGATTTAATTACTGTGCATGCGTGATTTGATAAAACAGAACCATCTCCGGCGTCCCATTCTTGTAGGATGGTTCTCTAAACGCTCCAAATCTCTAAATTTTAGAAAATAAATTTAAAATTCTTTTATTTTAATATTTTGTCAAGTGTTATTTTTATTAAAAAAAAAAAATGAAAAACGTGATAGAGGAGAAAGAAGTTTCACTACACTGATAGGATTATGACCGGCCTATATCCCATGCGGGCAATACTTGACTAAGGCCTTGTTTGTTTTTCAAAAACATCTCATCTCATCTCATCTCATCTCACCTCATCATTACAACTTTTCTAAATTTCCACACAAAATAAAATAAACAATTCAACTTTTTCAAATCTCAAAACAACAATAATATTAAAAAATATATTTTAACAATATTTTATTCAACTTTTTAACTTTAATCTCAACTCATCTCATCTCATCTCATCTCATCTCTGAAAACAAACGAGCCCTTAGCTTCATTAGCAGCCGGTAAATCCCGAGGGTAAACAATCGTGTGGCTTGTGATGTGATGTCAAGCAGACAAAACTCCGGGCCTTGGCTAGAATTGGGCGGCGGAGCTGAAATCAAGGAAAGGTCATCTTCTTCCTTTTTTTTAATTTTTTTTTTCTTAGACTTTTGCAAGCCTCTGTATATCAAACTTGGGTGGCCACCGCTCCCAGTCACGCTGGGAGCCACCGTTAAGGTAAAATGTTATATTTTTTTATTTTATTTTTTTATATATGTATTTTTTTAATACTAAAAAATATTTTTTAAAAAATTAAAAAAATTATAATATTATTAAAAAATATCTACTTAATCACTAAATAAAAAAAAAATATTAAAAAAATATATAGTAAAACCGAGAGCTGTGAGAGTAGCTTTACTCATCAAACTTTACATATTCCATAGAACTAACACAAAGGTTTTTTACTAAGTTCCATTGGCACACTTCGTTTGTAAATTATTGCGATAGAAAATCGCAAGCATACAATTAGAGAGACAAAAAAGAGGGAGTGTATTTCTTTTGTTTTAAGGTTTTACTGAAGTTGAACTGCTGCAATACATAGAATTTTCTCTCACAGTTCTGTGTAACAACCACTCAAACAGTCATCACCCCTGTTTCTGGTCCTGTTATACGAATTTTGACTATCGACTCCTCGATTGCCATAAGTTCAAGCGACCCACCAGCTGCTCCAACTAGATACGACCTTATTTCTTGGAGTACCCTCTCAATATTTTTCTCATTCAGGTCAAGGCCAGTTTATTCATCGGCTATGGGTTCCACTGTAACTATTTCAGGGATATTTTCCATCAAACGACTCTTAATACCCATTTTCATTGTCGTAACAGAGCTGTAAACCCATTCTTTTTAGTTCTTAAATATGCTAGATGAAGCACGGCGAAGAGATAATTGTTTCAGTTTCACCAAAAATCAAATGCCCCGTTTCGGTCAAGCACTTCAAATTTCATCTCCCCCGCCTCAGGATAAGACGCACCGTTTTAATTAAGTTTGAGTCCACCCCAGCCATCAGTGTGCAAAAGCGCATGAGAGAATCATTTTTCATAAATTTAACTTTTTAATACAAGTATCTCTCCATTCGGTTTCATATTTTAAATAAAAATTTTATGATGTGAACAGTAATTTCCTATATTTAGGATGTTACTGTTCTTTCCTAAATTATTATATATATATATATATATATATTATTCTAATAAATAAAATAAATTTTTCTTCTAATCATTTACACTTTCTTTTATACTCATATTTGTTATAGTTAAAATTTGAAAAAAATATCACCATTGAGATAATCCATTTAAAATTTTTTTTTAACCATTTGTGAAGATATGATTTTTTTAAAATATTATCATTACAAAAGCACTGATTTTAAAAATAGTATCATTTAGATAGATTAGCAGTTTAAAAAAACCATTACAGATGAAAAATCGAGAATATGGATACAAAAAATAATAAAATAATTACAAAAATGTGAAAAAAAAATAAGTTAAAAAGTTTTCTTCTGATCATTCTCGAAAAGATAAAAAAATGAGTAGTTAAAGATGTATAAATAAAGGAATAGAAAAAATAAAAAAATAGAAAAATATTATTTTAACAGAATAGAGAAAAAATAGGAATAAGATGTAGAAGGTTTTTGAAATGAATAATGTTACATACAGTCGTGAAATGTACAAACGTCATACAGTCGTTTTGAAAAAGAGTGAGATCTACTATTAAAAAATTAATTTATTTTTATGTGGGTCTCATATTTATTCACTTTTTTCAAAGCACTTACACACTCATGACTGTAAGTATCATTTATCTTTTGAAATATAAGTAAAATTTAAAAGAAAATTTTAGAGTGTATTTTTTCGCTTAATTATAGATAAATGTATAAAAAAGCAAATGAGAATGCTCTCAGAGCACTCCCAATGGCTCTTGTAAAACCCAACTTTTTGTAAAATTTAAAGAAAAGAGCTCAAAATATCCCTCCAATAGGTTACGTATTTCATCTTTAAAATACAGTTTGCTACAGTATCACCGCTACATTTAGCAGACACCGTTCAAAAATGTATAACTTTTTTATTCATTTCTCTCTCTTACCTTCTACTTTTTTTCTCTCACTGCAGAAACTAGAAAGTAAACTTCATTTCCATTTCAGCCCCAAGTTCTTTTCTTTCATTGCATAAACTAGAAAGTAAACTTTCAGAACATGGTGGTGCAGAGTGTGTACGGGAAATCGGGATCATATGTATTGAGAAAAAAGATTATTTTCTGGGGTGCAATAGCAAACCAAAATGTCCGTTGGTGGTGCGCGTAGTTGTAGGTATATATCATGCTCTATTTTATTGAATTAATTTATATTTTAGTTTAGTTTATAAATTTGAATTAATTTAAAATAAAACATAATTATATGACATTATATATGAAAAGATATTATAAATATTAAAATATATGAATATATCATTAGTAATTAGAGAAAATATTTGATATGAATAAAAAATATTAAAAAATATAATATTAAAATGATATGAAGAAACAATAGATAAGCTGATGTATGATATATTATAAAAATCATTATGTAAAATAAAAAAAATAAATTTTAATGATATATTTTAAACGATAAGATAAAAAATTCATTGGGAGTGCTCTAACCACTTCAGTTTTAACTTCTCCACGTCTTGTTCTGTCGTTTGAGAGTAGCAGAGGACAATGGTGCAGCCAGCCAGACCATGTTTAGGCCGACAAATAAATCTTCGACTTGGGGTAAAGTGGAACGAAGCGGTAAACCATACATGGACGAGCCCAATAAAAATAAATAAACCAAAGCTGTTAAACGGATTGGGCTTCTGTCCTTAGAGTAACGTACGAGTCTTGTGTATTTATGCATTGGGTATGGGTCGAAAGTGTGTGGGCCTTGACCTGGTCTTATTTGATTAAATGGAATTTTAATTGAAAGCCCAAAGAAATTTTCAGATTTTTTTGTTGAGACACCAAAAAAACCATCTTACATACATGTGTTTATAATATTGTTTATCGTAAATTAAAAGAAAAAACCATTTCGAAAATTATTTATGATATTACTTAAAACTATTTGATTCTTAAAAAATAAAAATAAAAAGATGATCCAAAATAGACCAATAATCAATAAATCATCGATATGTTGTAAAACTAAAGAAAAATAACAAGTAAATTGAAGGATTACAATATATGAAACTAGTTATTCAGGAACTCAATATTATTTTCTCAATATTGTCTACAACAAATCTTCCTCGAGACTCCCTTTTATAGACATGAGATACATTATATTAATTATATTAAATAGATGCATGAACTTATGAAATAATAATACATGAATCGAGAGAATACGTGGGTATTGAAAATAAGAATACATGAATGGGTCAGAATTTTAATGGTCATCTATCAAATACAAGAAATATATTTTACTACATTCATATATTTACAACGCGGTACGCGATTCTGGCCGATGAGGGTGGTAGTATACTAGTATAGAGAGAGCAAAGAAAGAGAATTTAGAAACTCAGAAGTACAACGAGAGAATTAGGAGATAGATCATAAAGGAGATTTTGCTCAACGACCATAATAATTATGGCACTTCACCTTCCTGGGCAGTGCGCGCTGCATGTACATCAAATACCTGCGCAACAATCTCTATGATGATATTGTTAATGTCAGGTTTGAGCCTGCACAATAAATTGAATTTGAAAGATCGATGTTTCCCCATATAAATCCATAAAGTCAAACAGAGAGATCTGTTTCATCGAAGTTATCTGCCAATATCTACAAAAATAATAATAATCTGCTAATATCAATCTCATGAAAACAAGCGGAGTTCCCTCCTCGACTATTGAGTGACTGATATTAAATAAACCAAAAAAACAGAAGACAATATTCTGGTAAGTATACTTCGTTGTGTACTAATTATTACTTAAATGAAAATATCTTTTCATTTATATAACGTTCATGATCAGCTTTAGTTTATTACTTTGAGTCTCAAATTTCTTCATTGTGCATATAATTGTGATCTGTCAGCAAGATTCAAGAAGTTGCGAGTCATGATGAAACTGTACCCGTAACTTTAAATGGGGTAGAAAAAAATCCCCAACGTGCTCGCGATCGTTTTCAGATGGTATGGTTCTCTGATGACACTTCATCACGAGTAAAGATAACATCACTCTGAACAGTACTGCACTGATATCTATATCTATATCTATATCATGAAGATATAGACTTCCAAATTAGGTCCATGCATGGATGGCAGAGAGAGATCAGAGATCGGTGGTAGAAGATAGCCATGGAGGAGGGAACCTTTTTTCTTTTCACTTGCAGTACTACTGCATCATGATCTCGATCGGTCACACCCCTGTCATGTCCTAATTCTTCTTCCTTTCCTTTTCTCTTCATGCTTTAGTTTTTTTTTTTCCTCCGAGCTAGATGTAGCTAGAGACTATATTACAAGAGGTTAGTGAAAGCATAGATGCGTCACTCATGACGACTCTCACCCATTTTCAATAAACTCACAAAATGATGAACAGATGCATGATTGTCAGTGACCAGTTTCGTCAGATCATGATTCATGCATCACCTTTAATTAATATGTTGTTGGTAAATAAACCGTTGTACATGCAGGATATACATACAACGACTTAAAACAAGCAAGAAAGAAAGTTAAAAAATGGGCTGTTTCGTAAATGGCCCACTTTCAAAAGGTTTCAGTGGAATCGTGGATGATGTGGTCCAATGGCAGGCAGACACAATTTCGCCTCCACGCCTCCGTTTCTCCGCTCCACCACTAGTACTAGTACTACAGATAATGGCTAGCCTAATTCTTCCCTGAACACGCGCGTCGTACGCGCACACAAAGTGCGAGTGCCGAAAGCTGCTTAGAATAATTCCGAGAAAGCAAAACAAAGCGAAGTGGGAAGAGATTCGGTGGAGGTCTAAATTGGGGAAAATGAGTGGGCAGCACGTGCCACCGGTTTGATTAATAGACACGCGTCTCGGCCTATTTTGACCGCCTCAGAGGGTCGGGTCCTCACCCACTGAAAGAAGGAAACTCTAGATTTGGTGCTATCCATTTCGATGACAGCCCAATGAGGTAAGCGAAAACAGTAGAAGATCGATTTGCTGGACCAATGGAGTTCTTTTCGCAGCTGTAATAATCAGATCGCACAGCTTTACGTCACAGCCTGAAGAAGTGCTTGTCGTGCTAGCGGGACTCGGGGTAGGACGTAGAATATTGGAAATGAAAAGCGTGACGTGTCATTTCCGGAAGTTCTAGCCGGAAAGGGTAAATTTTCCGGTTCCCTTTTTTCGTCGATTACTTCGATTGAACATGGATTGATGCGAGAAAATTAAGCAACACAGAATACGTGTCGTAGTACATTGGGAACACGCTGATAATTAGTTCGATCCTCCAGCAGAAATGACTTGCGCAGAATGCAGATAGTATTCTGCTGTTGATCTTTATTTTTTTTAATTCTTTATTTTTTGCCCTTTCCAACTTTTTATAGCACCGTAGAAACGAAATATAGAGATTTCATATCATTTAATTATTATAATTTTTTTAATTTTTAATATAAAATAAAATAAAAAATTTAATTTTTTTAAATTTTAAAATAAAAATAATATTAAAAAATATATTCTAACAATATTTTATTTAAATTTTTAATTTTAATCTTGTTTTATTTTATCTCACTCTTAAAACAATTCAACCAATTTGTACTGTTTAAACAGAAATCTGACATATACAGTGATAGCAGGTCCCGGATAATATATATCTTTATGTTCGTGTGACGTGAGATTTTGGCGAATCTAACCATGTATTTAAGATACAACTGAGATTAGGTTGGGTTGAGAATCTCAACCAGTTAAAATTTTTGTAAATTTTTTTATAAAATAAAATAAATAATTTAATTTTTTATAAATTTTAAAATAATAATAACATTAAAAAATAATATTTTATTTCATTTTTAATTTTTATTTCATCTGCAAACTTATACAATCCTATGTAATGTTAGGCATGTCCTGTGGTAATTGCTCACACTCTCTCCACGATCTCACCCCCAAAGTCATCTTCTCATCTCGATTACAGATCTCTCTCTCACAGCCTCTCTCTTACTTTCTGCCTTCCTTTTAAATGAGAGTAATGGCTCCTGAAACCTTTTCTCGCTCTTACTTAAGATAGAGACAATCGGGGAAAAAGATATTAGAGGTTCTTTACATGAACCTGCCTCTACGAGCTGCCAACTGGCATACAGAGCTGCCACGTTGCGCCTTTGCTGTTGGCGTTTCACTTTGACGTGGCATGCACTGGGACCTTAGACCTAAATAAATAGGGTTTGTGTTCGAGCACTCCGCTCTCGATCTCTCCATTACTCAGTCTTACTCAACCAGTTACCTCACTTCCCATCACTCTCTCTCTCTCTCTTTCTCTCACCTTTTTCTCTTGCCTGGCCTCTACTTTTTCCTTTCGAGAAGAAAGCAAAAGAAAATCATGCCGGGGCTTGGTGTCGGAGAAACTCCCAATGGAGAGTCATCGGACGGCCTTGTTTTTTCGAAAGGTGGCCCTCGAGAGACGCGTGACTTGCCATTTTTATTGTCTTCCTCCGATCCTATTACTCTCAAGGTACGATACGGAGAGGAGGGTCAGAGATTTTGTTTTTCCAGTACTTCCTGTATATTAAACTGACCGGGTCGAACTGTATGACTCGGCTATTTCAGAGTCACGACTTTGTTCGCCATATGATTGACCTTTTTATGAATTTCTTTTAATCTCTACATGCAGTTCATAGACGTGTGTTACCGACGGAAGATAGAGAACAAGCAGAAGCGCGGTGTTAAGTGCATGTTTCGTCAAGGTCCCACAAAGTCCGATCAAATATCAACTGCTTCAATTGAAGAACGAACAATCCTGAACGGAATCACCGGCATGGTGTCCCCCGGTGAAGTCCTGGCCATCCTAGGCCCATCAGGAAGCGGAAAATCGACGCTCCTCAATGCACTTGCAGGGAGACTCAACGGGAACGGCTTCACAGGAACAATCCTCGCCAATGGCCGTAAACTCAACAAAACCGTGCTGCGGCGAACCGGGTTTGTGACTCAGGACGATGTTCTCTACCCCCATCTCACAGTCCGTGAAACCCTAATCTTTTGCTCTCTCCTCCGCCTGCCAAAAACTCTATCCAAAAAAGAGAGAATATCAATTGCCGAGTCAGTGATCGCCGAGCTGGGTTTGGTAAAATGCGAAAACACGATCATAGGGAACAGCTTCATACGTGGGATATCCGGTGGGGAGAGAAAGAGGGTGAGCATAGCTAATGAGATGCTGATTAACCCTAGTTTACTGATACTGGACGAGCCCACGTCGGGGTTGGACTCCACCGGGGCGCACCGATTGGTGTCGACGTTGGGGTCGTTGGCACAGAAAGGGAAGACCATAGTGACGTCCATTCACCAGCCGTCAAGCCGTGTTTATCAGATGTTCAACTCGGTCTTAGTTTTGTCAGAAGGAAGGTGCTTGTACTTTGGGAAAGGGAGTGATGCGGTGCCCTACTTTGAGTCGGTTGGGTTCTCGCCGTCTTTCTCCATGAATCCTGCGGACTTCCTGCTTGATCTCGCTAACGGTACGTAAGCTTTTCCCAGCTTTTTATCTCTATTTTTACGTAATTTCTTGCTCTTTGTGGTGCCTGGCCGAGTAGAGTAGGGTAACTAAGGGGAGCTTTGTATACAAAAGCTAATCAATATTTTAATTCATTCCATTGTTATAATTTTTTTAAATTTTGATACAAAATACATTAAATAATTAAAATTTTAAAATAAAAATAATATTAAAAAATAATATTTTAACACAATTTTATTTTACTTTCAAATTTCATCTCATTTCAACTCACCAAATTTTCAACTCACCAAATTTTGCAAGAATAATTAATTTTGTTGAGTCTTTTTTGTTTTCCTTCAATTTAGATGAAGAAGAATGATAGTTTATTAAATATTGATACATATAGTTGTAGTTTTTACTTGATCGCTTTCTGAGTTTGCGTATACGTTTCTTCATTCATTTCTTCTTATATTCCTTCTTTTTCCTTGAAAAATATTGAGACTCGTTCTTTCCAGATTTTTTTTTTCCCTTTCTTTGGTTTCTGTTTTGATCATTTTCTAACGTCAATGTCCTCTAATTAAATCTCAATCTAGTGAAAAGAAATGAATTTAAGTGCCTAGCTATAATGCGATCATCATGGCAAAGAGTCAAGTGATTCGTGGCCAAGGTGATCCATTAGCAGGACCATGTCGGGTGTGGCACACTCTCTTTGCGATCGTCGACGCCAATTCTCCGATCCATACCATATACGGCGCTATCTGTTGTACGTACTGTTTCTCGTTAAGACTCGTGACCAGCTTGGTCAAATGGTCCATACTCCGTAGAGAATTATTTACCATGTCATGGCCACGGTGATCGATCTGGATTTGCGTCGTGCATTGATATCTTCTGCCCATACATTATAGTTGTGAAAGCCTAGGATCGAAGATGGATAATTGATCTAGTTCCTGGTAGATTTTGTGATGGCCTTATTGGGGAATAGTGATGGCCCTGCTGGTGGTGTTGCTGTTGGAGGTGGAGGGTTCGATAAAGTAACACTTTTATTCTCTCAATGGAAACGTAAAGACTAAAGACTTGTTTTTGAGAACCCTAGCTAGCTGCTGGATAGAATCGATCGATTAGACCACCCGTACTGGCTATGATTTAATTTCCATTTTGAGAGAGTTCTTTGTAATTTGTTGGTAAAGTATATAATTTTTCTGTTGCACTCCACGCGTCCTTCATTCCTTGAGTTTGATGGTCACTCTCTCCCTTTACCACTTTCTTTAATTCCTCTTTTAGCCAACTCGATGCGACTCCTTATGCTCCATTAATCCTTTCTCCTCTTTCCAACTTTCGTAATCTTTAGCGCTTGTGCGTTATTCTCGTCCACAGGACTGCCTATTGCCAGTGTCTTGGTGCCTCCCCTAAGTTGGACAGGGTGAACATCGAAGATTCCAATTTCGCTTGTGCTTATTCTCTGTTTTTCCTTTGTTTCCTGGTTTGGACATTCCAGCTTTTAAAGTTTTCGTGGTGCCGTGATGATATTATTAATTGAAATTACATTTCTATTTTTAATAATCTCCAAAAACTTTTCAATCTTTTGTGATCCATTTTGGGATTTTACTTCACTTAAGAATTAAGGAGACGGGTATTAATTATTGGACTGGATCTTTTCTTTTTTTCTCAGCTTGCGAATCGTTTTTAGTGACTTCAAATCATTTTTTTTCGTTAGGAGGATATTATATTTATGGATGGAATATGGGACCCAATAATACCCTAAATTCGTACCAAGGTTAACTAGATATGGACATTATTTGATCATAAACGTTGGACCCCCCATATATCACAGAATATATATATTAGAAACGACGTTTATTTCGACCGTACGTTCAATGAACTTCATCTATGTTCTTTATATATTCATGGTGCAAGGTATGTAATATATATATTAGAAACGACGTTTCTTTCGACCGTTCAATGAACTTCATCTTTGTTCTTAATTTATATATTCATGGTGCAAGCTGGTATACACATACCCGAATAATGTGTAAAGATTTATACTAAGCTACTAATTAACCTCTCGCCCCTTCACAGCCACACTAGCTCGTGTATTTATGTTATTGAAAATAATGAATGTTGATTTAGCTAGGCTATTTTGTACGTTGAGTTGTGAATATTAATATTTTGTGGGTCCTATTGAGATGGGTGTAACTTTTTTAAGTTGTTATGATTTTAATTTTTTAGGTTGAAATTGATGAGTTTAATTTTTTTTATGATAAATTGAAAAAATAGTAGGTCCTATTAATAATTAATTTGAGATTTAGATGTCATTTGAATAGTAAGTTGAGATGATATGAGTTGAGACGAAAGTCGAAAGTTGAATAGAATATTGGTAGAATATAATTAAATTATTTATTATATTTTATGTGTTAATTTAAAAAAATTATAACGATGAGATTAAATATTTTTATTATTTAAATGAGGCTTAAAGATTAGTTTGGATAGTAAAATATTTTTAAAATATTTTATTATTATTAATTATTTTATTATTAATTATTAATTATTTTATTATTATTCACAAAATATCTAAAATAACTCTGCTCAAACACAACCTAAGTTGACCAATTTAAGGTCTCGTTTGTTTTGGGAAAGCTTCTCATCTCATCTCATCTCATCTAATCATTACAACTTTTCCAACTTTCAATATAAAATAAAATAAACAATTCAACTTTTTCAAATCTCAAAACAAAACTAATATTAAAAAATATACTTTAATAATATTTTATTCAACTTTTTAACTTTAATCTCATCTCATCTCATCTCTAAAAATAAACGAGGCCAGTCGGATAATTTGGCTGTGAAGTCAATTTCAACCCTTTTTTTCTAGAAGGAGTCGTTTTCAACCTTTTGAAACGAGATCCTCGCATTGTCGTAATCATTGACCATGGCGTGTCCGGTATGGGTGCCACCTCAACTCTCTATCCAGTAATTTAACACAATGGATCTTATTCTCTCTCGTTTTTTCCTTTTAAATTACTTTGTATTTTTTATATTATTTTCCGATAAGCGATAAGTAAATATCATCTGTACTTAATATCTGATTTAGCATGAGAGTAGTTAGAGTGGCGTGGGCGTAGATTTGAAGGCATTAGTAAGAAAACAGTTTTTCCATGTTGAATTTGTATTTTAATCACTCATAATAAATTATTGAATTTTTCTTGGAAAAAAAGAAAAGAACAGATTATCAAAAGTTTCACGCACCCAAACAATTTGAAAAGGAAACATGTCAAGAGTTTATAAGAAACTACAAGCTGTTCCATTGACTTTTTTCTTATTATGTTACAGAAGCCATTAACAGATCATGCAATAGGCTTGGATGTGTGCCATGTGGGCCACCGTATTTGTTAGGTAATGGACCACCCCTGACGAACCAAGTTTGGTCGTATAAAATTGCTGGAAAACCTGGGTCCGTCCGAGTGTGAGAGCGTGCGAAACTGTTGGACACAAATGGTATCGCAGATTCGCATAATCAAAGTAGTCATTTTTGAATGCGTTGGTGGACACGTCACTCAGCAGTGTCTAGAGTTAAAATAATGCATACTGACTGCACTAGTGCTCTTCGACTTGGTGCCTTGTATAATTGTTGCACAGATGTTTGGGGGGGGCTCTGTATTTAGCTTTCCCTTCAAACAATTCTTGGACAAAATGATTAACGTTTTAAGGGAACTCTCAAGGTGGAGCATCGCATCAGAGTCCCTCCAATATAATTCGTGTTCCTATCCATGGGTCCATGATATAATAAGGTTGTCTGTCATCTTCCTCTAATTTACATGATGTTTTGCGAAAGTTCATGAACGGTTATTTTGTCCTCTGTGAAAGAATATATACATATCTTTTAGATTTAAATATTCTTAGTTAAAATTAATTATAGTTTTCAGGGTTAGGGAAATGACAAAGATAGAATCATTTTCATAATTCTGTTTCACGTACAGTTGTCTTTAATTTATTATATATTATTCTTGAGAGTTATTAGCTGAAAAAAACATATAGGAGGATGACGAGTGTATGATGAGGATTGCACTCTTAGATTTATTATGGATATGATCAATTGCTTAAATTGTTCTTTTCAGCGCTGACCACTTTCTTTTGTTGTATCTCTTATGTCACTAATCTCAGTGACCAACTCTATACTCCTCACAAATTATAAAGTGGAGAAAATAGTGATCATGACATCAAGGCTAGAATCAAGATTTTTTTTTTTTTTTCCCCTTGATATGACGAACGTGATTAGGTATTAATGATGGGAATAAATAAAGATTTTTAATCCAGGGAGGTTATGTTCTCCGTGCATATTACGGGACAGCATTATAAAATCAGCAGTAATGGCCTCATTTTCATAGACCATCATTAACGTACAGCTTCCTATATATTAAGGGAGCTAGCTTTAATAGTTAATTATCTTAAAATCTTGTACCTGTAGATTGGTGAATGTATTCATTTGATTGATATTCTGTTGACTAAGCAATTTTTTTTTGAAGTGCTGTTCTTCAGTACTTGATCTTCGTGTTATCGCTCTCTAGTGAGAACTATAAAGGTGTCCTAGGATGTCCTATATTCCGTCCACCACACTGACTAGGCTTCATTCTCTTGAAAGTACTAATATGAGTAGTATAAACCGAAGAGCAACACGTGTTGGGTTGCTTTGAATTTAATTCCATGAGTGTTCCCAAAAACAAAAAGTTTGAATTATTTACGTGTTTTAAAAAATATTATATGTACAGTAAACATGGAAGTGGTGGATCGCCCTGCGGCCTCTTTTGGGCAGCACCACCAACTTTGAGTGGAATCCCACCTTACCACTACCACTGGTCCGCTTTTATTTCTAACTTAGGTGTGCTACTAATTATCTGCTTGTACAAGTCATTAAATCTTGCACCATTACATTAAACTAATCAAATAATACAGTCTTTATTTATAGTGCGTCTGCTTTTTGCCCCCATTTAATATTTTATATGTATTCTAAAGACTAATGTGCTAATTAATCTATGTTATATTATTAATTAATGGTCCAATCAGTCTCCCCAGCATGCATTTACAGGGACCAATTATGTTTCACTTTCTTTCGTTGAGATCATGTAGTGGTCATACCTGATTTAGATATAGAAAATACTTTAGATATAAATGAATTATATAAAAAAAATATAAATTGATGTGATTTGGCGTAATATATTAGATTATAAAATTATTTTTATTATAAAATATATCAAACGATATGATTGGCAGATTGGCATTGGAGGCACTTTCTTTGGTATTTGTTGCTTGTAGCAGCAAATTAATCACTCTGATCAGCAAAATCTTGTCCGATCTGACTCTGTATTTTATTTGAATTTTATTTGAATAGTCAGGTTAATTATCTTTCGAAAAGTCCAGTTTATTGGACCGACCTTATTGATCACGATAAGAGAAAAAGAACACACACACACATATATATATATATATAGATAGACATATGTACATGCATGCTACTTTTTGGCTCATCTTTACACCCCACAAGACAGAGCAACCTATTATTTTAACTATGTTTTTAAAGGCTCTTTTGATGCTGTATGAGTTGTTAGTCTAGTATCTGTTTGTTAAATGCTTAATTTTTAACTCATTTGCAAAGACTCATACTTTAACAAGTTGTTTACCCTAGTAAACCTTGTTTGAATGTCTGCTTGTTTGCTTCTTAACTTTAGAGAGATAATAATTCTATTGGCCAAAATCCCACATACATAAAAACTTGATGTGATATTATTATTACCAACTCCAATAAATATAGGCTCTAGTAGGTGCAAAATCAGAAAAGAGTGATTGAATTATGCTCTTCTTGGATATGAATTATAAGGACTATTCTCCATTAATTGCGCAGGTATCTGCCAGCTCGACAGTGTAAGCGAAAGAGACAAACCAATTAACATCAAGCACACCCTCGTTTCTTCGTACAACACCTTGTTGGCTCCTAAGGTAAAAGCTGCATGCATGGAAACCTCCACTATTACAACAACGGAGGCAGGTTCTGTTGGAAGCAACTCTCCAAAAGAGCATAGACGCTGCAATAGAACATCCTTTTCCACATGGTTCAACCAATTCAGCATTCTGCTCCATAGGAGCCTCAAGGAAAGAAAACACGAATCCTTTAACACGTTGAGAGTCGTCCAGGTAATCATTGCTGCAATATTAGCTGGTTTAATGTGGTGGCACTCGGGTTTTCGAGACGTTCAGGATCGTCTAGGCCTCCTCTTTTTCATCTCCATCTTCTGGGGAGTTTTCCCGTCGTTTAACGCCGTGTTCGGCTTCCCTCAAGATCGTGCCATTTTCGTGAAGGAACGGGCTTCGGGAATGTACACTCTTTCATCCTACTTCATGGCTCGGATTGTGGGAGACTTGCCGATGGAACTGATTCTTCCCACAATTTTCCTCACCCTGACATATTGGATGGCCGGACTAAGACCCACCCTGGAAGCTTTTCTCTTGACTCTGTTGATTCTACTCGGCTACGTCCTCGTTTCTCAGGGTCTTGGCCTTTTCCTGGGCGCGGTTATCATGGATGCCAAGCAGGCTTCTACGGTGGTAACGATCACAATGTTAGCTTTTGTATTAACTGGTGGATATTACGTGCATAAGGTGCCGTCTTGCATGGCTTGGATCAAATATATCTCCACCACCTTTTACTCTTACAGGCTCCTGATCAACGTCCAGTATGGAGAAGGGAGAAAAATCTCGTCTCTGCTGGGTTGTAATTCCCATCATGGACGTGAAAGACCTGACTGCAAGTTTATTGAAGAAGATATTGGAGGGCAGATTAGCCCTGTTTTGAGTGTTGGCGTCTTGTTGTTGATGTTTGTGGGATATAGATTACTGGCCTACATTGCGTTGAGGCGCATCAAAGCTTGATTTCTGCAGTAGTACTACTCTTGATGATCTGCTGCTTCCGCTGGAGTGGTCATAATTGTAGTTTTTCGAATGACTGAAAGGACATGACGAGCATCGATACACAAGCGCATCGAGCGCTCATGTTGTTACCTCTGCTTAATTAATATCTTTAGGTGCCATTGTTTCGTCTTTGTTTTTGCTGAGGCATTATATGGGCCACTAATTCAATCCACTCCAATTGTATAATTGTATTGTAGTAACGATCGGTTTGCATTTCTTGATGAAAAAATAAATGGGTATATTTAAGTAACAATTTTTGTTTGAAATTATATTTATTCATGCAAAAATATGTGAGAGCACGTAATAAGTCTGCGATATCGGTAGGAAGTACGAACCTTTTCATTCTATTATAACATCAAATGTAAACCCATCTGTGCACGCTACGCTGCAATGATAGGCCCATGCACACTATTGGGCCAACAAAACGCCCTATCAATGTAATACTCTTAACCGACCCGACTGTTGTATGATAATTAATTATAATTAAAGCAGACGACGATAGCCCAATAATAAGGAAAAATGCTAAAAACAGAGCTGAAAGAGCAGATCCGGTTACAAGTTTATTCAGCAGTCATACATCAGATAATTATTTGTAAAAAAATTCTTTTTATTTTTTTTTTCTGACCAGTATTGTGTGTGATATAGGATTGTTGAGTATAATTTTTCATCCCGTTATATAGAAAAGATATATTTATAAATTTGAATTATGCAACCGTCGCGTAATCATTTTTAAAAAAAAATGAATAAAACATAAGACCCACGTGAAAAAAATTAATTTTTTAATAATAGATCTTACTTTTTTTCAAAATAATTACATAATATTTATGCAATTTACAATTATATGTATAATTATTCCGTCATATATGTATAGAAAATGATACAAGCATATCGACTAGTGATTTTTTTTTTCTTCAAACATTTGTGCATATTTATTTTTTAACATATTTCTAATATCCCTAATATTTCTCACACAATTGTTTTTCTTTTTACCAACATCCAATTCCCACCACTGTCTTCCTTCTACCCGCGCCCTGTTTCTTCGACATGTTCTATCAATTTTATCAATAAATTTATTGTTTACCGAATAGAAAAAATGTTCTCTCACCATGTTGTTACCTTGACAACATTTATAAAAATTATGGATTAAGAAACTAGTGACCCAAAGTCCTATATAAAAATTATCATTATTTAATTCAATGACTTTTAGCTTGACAACATTTGCCTCTTCTTTTATAAGGAATTGTAGAGATTTGAGTCTCTATATCACGAAAAATTCTATACACTGTATTATTATCTTAATTTTATTCTATTATGTATGATGTAACATATTTATTACTATTAAATGATTATTTATTAGATAATTTGGTATTATTTAATATTGATAAATGTGTCACATCTTACATAATGAGATGAAAATATGATAGGATTATGGAGTATAATATTACTCCTATATCATTATTTACAATACTGAGTAAATTTGTGATTGGAAAATAAAATAGAACAAAATTAGTGATTCTATATATTATAATGAAAAATGATAGAATTATTACTCTCATACTATCCATTTATTATTATTTTTTATTTGATCTTTTTATTAATCTTTTATTTTACTTAATGGTTAAGGAAGTGACTATTAGTAAAATTATATATTTTTTATTTTTTTAATAATTAAGGATATTAGAAAAATACTTTAAAGAAAATGATAAAAAATTAAAAAATTTTTAAATATAATATAAGTAGTAAAGCAGTAGTGAACCGATTGCAAGGGTATCATTACCCTATTACAATAAGTGACAGACATTAAAAAATTAAATTAACATGATTTGATGTGATATTAAATTATTAAATTAATCTTATCATAAAATAGATTTAACAAATTATATTAATTATATTAATTTATGAATTTATTTATACGTAATTTATTGTATCCTAATCTTATTTACTCGTACTTATATAATAATAATTGAATGAAATTGAGATGAAAATATATTAATTAAAGAGCAGTGTGCTACATTCACGATAATCGTTTTGATAAGAATAAAAAGTGGTTTTTATTTTTTTATATTCTTATAATTTTTTAAAAAATTAAATTAATAATATTATTAAAAAATACTTTCTCAATTTCTTAGTTAAAAAAAAAAAAAATTATCAGGACGAAGATTCGATGACTTCTAGCATTTTTGTTAATTAAATAATCTCATTGCCAAACGGCCCTAAATAGAAACCGCGGCGAGAGAGAATACGACGCGCGTAGCGCTACGTACTCTACGACCTCTCTCTTCCATGAACTTTCTCATCTCCCGTTCCGCGTATTTGTGTGTATATGTTTCCTGAGGTGGTGTGATGGAGCCTTTTCCATGCCCATGTAATATCTATCATCGTCAGTAGCACGGACAAGTCCTCGTTAGATCTGTACTCCACGAGACAAAACCCTCAAGAACGCGACCTGATTAGCGAAAAAGGTAAATGTCGAGCGGCAGCGAGGACCTGGACGAGGACGAGCTCCTCCAAATGGCTCTCAAGGAGCAAGCGGAGCGAGATCTCAATTACCAGAGGCCTCCTGCCTCTTCCAACAACAAACAAAGGAAGCCTGTCGTCAATTACGTGCAGCCTCCTCCTCCTCCGCCCAAGAAGCCAGCCGCCCCTAATAATTCCAATTCTAGGGCTGCCGCGGCGGCGCGGAGAGTGGTGGACGAGGATGATGACTCCGAGGTCGAGATGCTCAGCATATCCAGCGGCGACGACGACTCCACCACTAGAGATCATCCTCATCATCGGCCATCCAGGGCTCGCCCTAGCTCTGCCAGGGACGACGATGTCGCCTGGGACGGCGACGAGCCTTCTTCGTGGAAACACGTCGAAGAGGCCGAGGTTGGTCGATAATCCCCTGATTCCTCTCGCGTTTAGGATTTTGATCCTAATATTGAATATTCAGTTGTTTACTACTAACTGACGTGCTTGTCTCTTCCGAAGAGTTCTTGCAATTTGCTGATCATCTTATTTTTGTTTAGTATTGAACCTTAAGAATATTGTAATGTGATTGAATAAGTGTGTGTGAGGGCATTCCTATTCAATTGGAACAAATGAACACTAGAAGGATCAATTTTTTGATTTAGTTCACGCAATATCCGCCATTACAAAATTACTTGGACTTAAAGAACTTCAATGGACTGAATGTGGTTCAGATCAGTTCATGAGGTTAAAAATTGACTAGGGAAATCATTTTAGTGCTCAGTAGGTATGGGCCTCCGTGGATCTCTGAATCATCATGGCAGTTATCCCATGCCAAACGAGAATACATCCTTCTACTGAGTTTCTTTCCTTTCCAACCCCCCCCCCCCCTTCCCCTTTCCTTGTCTATGGTAGTTGTTTATCATTTTGGTGTTTTGAACATGTTGAATGTATTGTGTCTTTATGTGGTCATCCGTATGACATGGTGCAAAACCATTAAACACGTCGTGCGATTTTAGCATTATTCATCTGTTTATTACAATCACGTACTATTTTAGTAGTGGAGCTTAAAAATAGACTAAGTTGTTGATACTTTATGGTTAGATCATATTACCAACATTAGACCTTTAAGGTGCATTAGAGACATTCTTTAAACATTGTCAAACATGGCAACATAGGACAAAAGGTCTGATACCAATCTTATGCAAGATCTTTAATAAATTCAGCACTAGGTTAGGTTTCTTGATAACTTCTTAAAAGCTACTTGGATATGGTTTGATGATTAAGGATTTACGCATGGTCAGGTTATAAAAGGAATTGAACGTTGAAGGAATTTGATGCTGTGTGGTATTATAATTGTTAATTAAAGGAGAATGAGTAAGAATAGCCTAGGCAGTTGCAGTTGGGTTCCATAAGCAATCACACCCTCAATGTTTGGACTGGAATTTTGAAAACTCAATCTCTGATTACATAAAAAGCCTTCCAATATTATTATTTTACCAATAAGAAAAGAAACTTCGTATAATATATTTTTAATCCTTATTGTAAGGAGACTATAGTTGCTAATAACAATGAAAAGTAATTAAAGAACTCCTAAAGCAGGTGGTATGGTCCTCCAAAATATAAAATAAGTCTCATAGGTCACTGGTACAGTACATTTTGACAAATATTAAAATTACCAAATAAGCCTTGGCATAATAAAATTTGAGAATCAGAATTAAACCAACAGCTTCTTATCACCAATAAACAAAATAAAATAAGACAATCTATGGACAAATACTTCATAGAATTTCAGCTAGGTTCACGGCAAGTAAAGGTCATAATTTCCAATAATCTCAGTTTTAAAATTCGGTCCGTCTGATACCGTGCTTCAGTGGTAAAGCTGACAAAGATTGTCCTCAAACACCCTTAAATCATCGATAGTAGCTCATGATACCATACTTGTTTTTTCTAGTGTTTTCAGAGATTTTGAATGGCTGTTTTTCTTTTGATTTGAATAGAGGTTCTCTTGAATACATCCTGCGTACTATGGCTGTGTCCCCCTGCTCTTTTTATTGAGATTACATACGTATGAAAAAAGGTTGTTCCTCCTAGAGCTTCTTGCTGCCTGCATCACTTGTCTAGGGAAGAGACCAAATAAAAGAGGCAAATTTATGGGTAATTATTTTTACCAAAAATGCGGATGATTTTAGCCTTACTGTTTTAAAATATTTGTTGGTATTTTTGTTTCGATGTCTGCAAAACCCCAAAAAAAAAATTAATAATAAAAACTAAAAAAACCAAACTTGTTGTGCACTCCAAGCGGAACATATGGATCCTGAATTGAAGATTTGAAGTTCATAATATTTAGGTATCCTCAGATTGGGTGCCTTCCAAAGTATAATATAGTGTGCATAAGGATGCTATCTTCTCTTATAAAAATTAATTGGATAATATATGATTGCACTTCTTTGACAGCTTGCTCGTAGGGTTCGTGAAATGCGGGAGACAAGAGCAGCACCTGTGGCTCAAAAATTTGAGAGAAAACCATCAGAAATTGGTAGAAAGGGGCTTACCAGTTTACAATCATTGCCTCGTGGCACGGAATGTATTGATCCACTTGGGTTAGGGTAAAAATATTCAATACAATACCTGTCTGGGATTACAGAGTCATCATTTCTTCTGGCCATTAATCGATCTTGACATTTTTTACTAGGCATTGTTTGCCATGTTGTCTCTGTTTTAATTGCTCTCCCGTATATATTTTACAAAAATACTTATAAAAAAAATGTTGCAAAAATGACAGTACAGTCCTCTTTTTAATATATCGAGGCTTTACTAGTTGGCTGCTGTATCTATGTTCAGCTAGCTGTATATGCATTGATGTCTAAAGGAATTTGACTTTATCTTCTTAATTGTTGAAATTGGTTATTGTTGATTTTTCATTTCAAGGCAAGACAACATATACTGTAGCAATTATGCAATAGACAATATTGTTACTGAATTAGTGGTCCAATATTTTCCTATATCAGATCAAAGTCATAGTTATATAATTGATTATCTCTTATTATTACTTTCACGTACCTGATTTTGTGCTGTTCTTACAGAATAATAGACAACAAATCATTAAGGTTGATCACTGAGACGGCAGAAAGTTCTCCATCCAAGTTTGACAGAGATTATTTGGATAGTAGCCTTCGCGGTATTGCATTTTCTTTTTTGCTCAGAATATTTAATGCATAATCTGGTGTTTCATAATATATATTTGGTCATGGGAAATTACTGCACATGTTTCTTTTGGTTTGTTTTTCCTATTATGTTATCGTTGTCTGTTACTGAACTTATGCTCCCAACTTGCATATATGTTAGCACCTCCCCCTCTTCCTTTTGAGCACAGCAACAGATTCCCAAACTTAGAACTATCTTTGACCCCCTGAAAGTGGCTGTGTTCCAACAAGATAGGAAAATGTTCGGAACAAAGTCTTGGGAGTCTTCTCTGTGAGATTTTGGGAAATAACACGTCCCACTATGGTAAAATAAGAAATTGATCTATCTTGGACCAGGAGGGATTGTCCTGGTTATTAGACCAATTGAAGCCCCACTGCCTACTGCTATAGGGAGATAACTTTTTTTTGATAAGTTGCTATAGGGAGATAATTAGATATAAAGTTTCAAAATTTGTTAGTTTTGTCTTGGGTGATGGATCTAAGATCAACTTTTGGCATGTGTGATCCGTAGGGAACAACCTTTTAATATATCTTATTTGGTTTTGTCTAGTATTGCACGTTGTTAGGATGCATTGTTTAGCGGGTTACTCACAACTCCAAAAAAATGGAAGTATTTAGTGGGATATACTTTTTAATGGACCTTTACAAAACTTGGAGGTGGATTTGGTTTCCTCTTTCTTTAAGATGTTGTACTGTCTCAAAGTGTGGCAAGGAGGCGCAGATTGCAAATGCTAGACTCCATCCAAAAGACACAAGTTTGAAGTGAAGTCATATTATCGGTTTTTGGTTTTTGTGGAAGCCGTTATTGGAACATCATTGTGGTGGATTACTGTTGTGCTCTTAAGAAGAATGGGGATTCCATTGCCCACCTTCTTCATTGTGAAGTGACAATAGATATATGGAGTTTGCTCTTGAAGTTGTTTGGTGTTGATAGGGTCCCGAAAAGAGTAAAAGAGTTGTTGATGTGTTTTATGTGATATTACCCTCTAGTGAAAATTAAACATTGTACTTGGGCTATGCCTATTCTTATTAATATAATCTGTTAAAAAAAAATTTAAACATTGATGCGATTACTATTCTGGTATAATAAATAGATTGTAATGAAGTAAGAGGAGCATATGGGGTGGGAGTTTGGAAATGTATCAGGAACGGATGGGTAGATCTCTCCAACAATTTCAGAATTGAGGTGGGAAGGGGAACTCGAACCAGATTCTGATGCGACATATGGTGTGGTGATATAGCCTTGAAAAATGCTTTCCCTTCACTCTATAGGATCACATTGGACAAGGATGCTTCAGTGGCTGATAACATGGTCACTTCTGCTGGCTCCGTCCAATGGTTGGTGAGGTTTACTAGAGCTGTTGAGGATTGGGAGGTGGGTTACATTACAGAACTTTACAGGGCACTTTACGCACTGAACCTAAAAGCTGAAGGGGAGGACAGGTTGCGTTGGAAGCATACCAGGAACAACTTCTCAGTCAGATCCTTCTACAAGGTTTTGTCGCCGCATTCTTCTATTGCTTTCCCTTGGAAGAGCATTTGGGGAGTTATGTTCCACTTGAGGTTGCTTTTTTTTAGCTGGCTGGCCTCTCATTGGAAAATATTGACTATTGATAAGCTAAGAAAGCGAGGATTCCTAATAATGGATTGGTGCTTTATGTGTAAAAGCAATGGAGAAACAACAGATCTTCTTTTACACTGTGAAGTGGTCAAGGCTTTATGGGACGATATCTTCCCTAGGCTTGGCATTGCTTGGGTCATGCCTAGGAAGGTGGCTGATTTATTGTTATGCTGAAGAGGAATTCAGGGTAATCGTCAAATAGTGGCTGTTTGGAAGATGGTGCCTCTATGTTAATGTGGTGTACTTGGAACAAAAGGAATGGTCTCTGCTTTGACAACAGGGAACAGTCGTTGGAAGGGTTTAGGGACTTTTTCTATCATACATTGTTACTTTGGGCTTCAGCCATTGTATTGAATGGGACTAGCTTTAATGACTTTTATGCTGATTTTCACAGCACTTAGCTTGTAATTAGGTTCACCTCTTGTATACTTCCCGCGTGTAATTAGGTTCACCTCTTGTATACTTCCTGTGTACTTAGGCTATGCCTAATTATGTAATTAATAAAATTTCTTACTTATAAAAAAATAAAAAGATTGTAATGCTCACAAATGTTGAGGGGAAAACAGTGACTTTACTTTCCCTCGTTAGTTTTGTATTGACTTGGATTATTTATACCAGTTGCTCCATGTTGTGTCACATAAGGTAGGTTGATGAATTTTCCCTTTATTGCAGAAAAGTTGATGTACTTCTCTGATAAATTTGATGCAAAGCTGTTTCTATCCCGAATACACCAAGATACAAGTGCAGCAGATTTGGAGGCTGGTGCTCTTGCTTTGAAGAATGATCTCCAAGGAAGGACTGAAAAGAGAAAACAATTGGTTAAAGACAATTTTGACTGCTTTGTGTCTTGCAAAACCACAATTGATGGTATGCCTCCATCATGTCAGTCTTTTGGTGTTAATTTTTAAGTTGACAGCAAAGTTATCAGGCTCCCCGTTTTGTGCTTATGCACATTTACGCCTGCATTATCTGTCTGTAAAGCTTAAATCCTATATATTGGGTGTAAGTGGAAGTGCTAATTGGTTTTGATGCGGAAAATTCAAATTATTGTACCAGATATTGAGTCAAAGTTGAAAAGGATCGAAGAAGATCCTGAAGGTTCAGGGACATCTCATTTGTTTAATTGCATCCAAGGAGTAAGTTTGCAAGCTAATCGTGCTTTTCAGCCTCTCTTTGAGAGACAGGTTTGTAACATTTGGATTTTTATTTGAGTGGAAGTCTGGCCATGCTGATGCAACACCGATCACAAATGTTTGCTTGAATGGCTCTACTGCAGGCTCAAGCTGAGAAGATCAGGTCTGTCCAAGGAATGCTACAGAGGTTTCGAACATTATTTAACTTGCCAAGTACGATTCGTGGGAGCATTAGTAAGGGTGAATATGATTTGGCAGTTAGAGAATACAAGAAGACGAAGTCAATTGCTCTGCCATCTCATGTATAGAATTTTTTATTTTTATCTAGCGAATTTTCTTTTTTCTGAGAAATTTCTGAACTCATATTTAAGCACTAAATAATGTCAAAATCCAATTTTCATACGTATGTAAATTCAGAGATCTTGAGCATACAAGTGTTTATCAATGTACGTATATTTTTTCAATATTCATTTTCATTACAGGACAAGATGCTTGACTAGCTTTATACAGCATGACTTATCATTTTTAAAATTCCATACAACTTCAAGGTGGATATTTTATTGCATAATATGTTCTAAAATGAAGGTTTGGCTTCTCATTTTTAAAACTATTTAACCAATAAGAAGAGTTAATTATAGTATGATTTTTAGGGGTTTAAGGAGTTCCTTGGCCCTCTTTCCATTTTTGAGAGATTCTCTTCATCATGAATTGAATCATTGTTGAGAGTCAATATTTATTTTATCATCAATCCAATCAACCTTTCTTTTTTGTGTTTTTCCTATCTCTTAATATATCCATAAACTTGTAAGCACTAACATCTATGTTCTCAAATGAGAAAAATCTCCCTGTTTTGCTTCCAATACTTTTTAACTTCCATACGAGCCTCCTCATCTTAGGTCCAATTTGACAAGTTTTGTTGTAATTTTATCTCCCATGTGTAATATCAGTGTCTCGAGATTTACTGTGGAAGCAACTGATTCCATCCTAGAAATCATTTCAGGCGAAACAAACTTTATCAAATATTTGTATTCCCGCAGTCTATCATGGGCTTGACAAAGTTCTTTTTCTGCTGAAGTAAATATTCTTTATTTTATGTGTTACTTTCAGGTGGGAGTTCTAAAACGGGTTCTTGAAGAGGTTGAGAAAGTGATGCATGAGTTCAAAAGCATGCTTTACAAGTCCATGGAAGATCCACAAATAGACCTCACAAACGTAAGCTTGTTTTGTACACTAGCGTTTTTTGACTGTCAGTCATGCTGAATTGGAAGTAAAAAAATTAGAAATAACCGAGGCCTTCTACCTGTGCTTGGACATAATTTGTAGTGATTATATTTTAGAGTTAAAATTTTTGGATTATTAATTCGTATAGTACTAGTTCCACAAGACCAGTGCATGGATACTACACAGTTTTGCCAGACCATTATGGCATCTGGGTAATTTTAAGTTATATGCTAGGCATCTAGGTGATGTTTAAAAAAATCATATGCAAGTGTTGAGTAAAATGTGTCAGCTAAGAATTCTCAAGTGGCGAAGGTCACATGAATCTACTTTGTTACTATGCTAATTAATCATAAATGCTCAAAAATTGTTTTGCTTGCTGTGCTTTTAATTAGATTTTGATGAATTGGTCCTCTTGGTTGTTGGCCTATGTGACATGCATGTTTTGAATCCGATATATAGTTAATATAATGATCATATGCCTACTTATCATTTTTTTTTAACGGCAGCTACTAAAAAAAGTTTCTGATTGTATGCTTCATATTCATCTATCACCTCTATATGATCTTGATCTGCAAAGTCACGTCTTGTGGCCTTTCATTTTGTGTCTACTGAGAACTTTCAATGTTTCTTGTAGCTTGAAAATACTGTCAGGCTGTTGTTGGAGTTGGAACCTGAGTCGGATCCTGTTTGGCATTATCTAAGTATACAAGTAAGCGAAGTCCTAGCTGTCCCGTGGTTTTCAAATTTCTTTACACTTATGTTTTTTTATTGTGTTTAGTGAATACCAATGTTATTTGCTTCAATGAAGAAATCAGTGATACCATATATATGGTTGAAGTTTTGTCTTTGTTACTATGCTACAACTTACAGCTTGACTAGCATCTAGCAACTATTAAGTTGCCCCTTGGCTATTTTCCAACAAAGTAAAAAGAAAGGGAAAAAAAAAAAAAAAAAAAACTAAAGAGCCAACATGAGGCCTCGTTTGCATTCAAAACCCAACTCAACTCATCTCATCTCATCATTACAATTTTTCCAAATTCCTGCACAAAATATAATAAACAATTCAACTTTTTCAAATCCCAAAACAATTTTTTCAAATTTCCACACAAAATATAATAAATAATTCAATTTTTATTCTACTATTCACAAACCATCTCAACTCATCTCAACTCATCTCTGAATCCAAACCACTCCTTAATCTATTTCTGGTGAAAATTGTCCTAATATACTGCAATTGAAAGATCAGCTTGCTGAATAGTTTGTGTCGTCCTTTGCCAGAATCACAGAATTCGAGGTTTGCTTGAGAAGTGCACCTTAGATCATGAGGCAAACATGGAAACTTTGCATAATGAGATTCGTGAAAGAGCTCTGTCCGATGCAAAGTGGAGGGAGATTCAGCAGGCCTTAAATCAGTCTGTAAGTTTAACTGTTAGAACAATCATCTTATATTAGTATTGGAGCAAATAAATTATTTAGTGCTTGATACTGATGTTATGCTTTGTTTTTCTACCATCAGTCGGATGTTGACTATTCTCTTACCCTTGGCGACACCAATCTTCCGGTAGATTCTCAGCCAGTCGACTTTGCCAGTGAAGAAGTTGATGCCCTTAGAGGAAGGTATATACGCAGATTAACTGCTGTACTTACCCATCACATACCCGCCTTCTGGAAAGTAGCACTTTCTGTTTTCAGTGGGAAATTTGCGAAGGTATTTGGAGCATTTTCTTACTTTTAAAGGCTTGCTGTATGAATTGGAATCTAATTGTAATTTCCAGCAGAATTAGGTTTGACTTATTGCATGACATTTTGTCTCATAATTGATCTGAAATAGCCAATTTTTTTCTTGGTTCTTTTGTCTTTTTTGCATCCTTTTGGTTTCAATTTGGTTGGCATTATGTCGCTCTTGTATATGTCCCCTGTACAAGGGCTATTCTTATCATTCTCATCAGTATGCAAAAAATGCAGTTTCTAATATGTGATTCTGGTTTATTATGGTTACTCGAGTCTTGAAGCACTGAAAGTCTATTGATGGTCTAATCTCATTCAAATTTATAAGTGACTTAAAGACTCTTACTTCATTTTTAACAAGTAAAAACCTATCTGAAAATAAGAAAAACTAATGTGGAAACCTCATGCGATTGGACATTTTACCAGATACCTTGATACAAAATCCTTAAAAGTTGAAACACTTACAAACCTCTAGGCTCTTTACAAGTCAACAATTTATTTTGAAAATCCTTTCAAAGTGCAAGATGCAACTATCAAAATATGCACAAATATTAAAAGATGGAGGAAAGTAATGGAGATAAAGCTAATAAAAGGTTAAGTTTTCTATGCGAACTGAAAAATGGGCAAGAGGGAGTAAAATTTGTTGTGAAGCTCCATACTTTCCTAACGTCAATATCATTAGAAGCATTTGAACAAATTACTCAATTGAAGGAGTCACCAGATTGCTAGGCAGCAGGCGGGAAATTTGTTGTGGAACTCTGCACTTAATTATGGTGAATATCATTTAAAGCATTCGAACAATTTAGTAAAAAATTGAGTTACTGGAGTGCATAACAACCTGGAGAGGGGTCATAACTCAAATAAGTGCATATAGAAAGCTAATCCAAAAAACTTATTACGGTTATTATATGTAATCATCCGTGATAGACTAGAGTTTTGTTGTTTTTGTTTTTGTTTTTCTTCTGTTTTTTACTTGAGTATTGATACTCGCTTATATGTGATATTCTTTTACGCCTTCATCCATTTGAAATTTGTGCCTGCTTGAGCTGCTTGAATATGTGAAAGTATATTACACAATGTAGGGTTATTACTTGGTAGTTTTTAGACCTTTTGTAGTAACAACCGCAGTTTGTAGTTGTTATGACTCAAATTTTCTTGCTTTTGGTTTTAGTTGAAGATTTTTCCTCCCTGCCATTTTTATATTTAATTAAAGATCCTGTTATTTCTTCGTCTCTTTTGTGTTGGATATTTTGGTGTTCACTTTGATTCCTGGTCTAATTCTTTGTCATCCCAGGTTTCCACTGATTTGAGTACTAACACTTCAGCAAATAAAACTGAGGAAAAAGTTGGAGATGGGAAGTACTCAAGTCATTCTCTTGACGAAGTTTCTGGAATGATACGGAGTACGATATCTGTGTATGAGGTCAAAGTGAGTATGCTGGCTGAACCATTTATGTCCTTTTGCATTGGATTGAAGTGTTAGATTAATGAGCTACTTTGACTGTTGTGGGGTTGGATAATACCAATTGGAGAATAGTTTTTCATAGTCTAGTCTGATATTACTGATAAGAGATTGTTTCCTCTCTGGTTCTACTCTCTGGTACTATTGAGTAATACCAAGTTTTGTATATTTCAGCTGAAGCCAGAATTGGTTTCAGAATTCTATTAATATAATTCCATGCCTAGCTTTCTGTTCAGCCCATATATTTGGCGGTGGTTCAAAACAAGCATACTGTTGATGCAGGTTCTCAACACATTTCGGAATCTTGAAGAGTCAAATATTCTGCGGTCATACATGAGTGATGCTATAAAGGAAATATCTAAAGCATGCCAAGCTTTTGAAGTCAAGGAGTCGGCTCCTCCTATTGCTGGTATCCAGGCTGTCTCTTAAGCAGCAATACATTGACTTCTCAAAATTATGCTGATATTTTTCTTCTTTATGCAATAGTTATGGCGCTACAAACGATTCATTTGGAGATTGTGAAGATTTACATTCTAAGGCTTTGTTCATGGATGCGTGTATCAATTGAAGAGATATCAAAAGATGAAACATGGGTCCCTGTATCAATTCTTGAAAGGAATAAATCTCCTTATACAATCTCTTTCTTGCCTCTAGGATTTCGTTCGATTATGGCTTCAGCGATGGATCAGATCAATTTGTAAGTCTCTTGTGCATCTTATTGCTCAATCTTTGTTAGCTTCCTGGCAACCTGTTAGTCTACAGAACTTCCTAAGTTACCTTGGAGGAATTCAAGCAACTTTTCATTTAAGGAGAGTGGGTTATCAGGTTCAATTTATCAATGAACCCCACACCCCCACCCCAAAGAAAAAGAGGATCTTGTAGAGCCGGATTGCAATTCAATGTGGAGGAGGTCGGGATATGGATTCCCAATTTCATCTTAATAAAAAAATACATTTTGCAAGAGAAATGGGAAAAATTAGTAGCCAGCCTTGACATTACGATGGTAGTTAGTTGCGACTGGATGTCTTGAAGAAATGGAACATCACAATTAGAGCAATTATGATACATAGGGAGTTACTGAGATAGTGGGGATGATGTGTGATTGCATGTCAAGTTATAATTATTTTAATATAATGGTGATTGAAGGGTGCACTTCATTTCTGAAGAATTAACAAATCAATGTAATTTGAAGGTGAGTTCATTTCTATGACTGCAGTCCTTGTCTCTGTCTCATTATTTCTTGCTTCAGGTTGATTCAATCTTTAAGGAGTGAGGCTGCAAAGTCAGAAGATATGTTTGTTCAACTTCAAGAAACACAAGAATCTGTTAGGCTTGCATTTTTGAACTGCTTCCTTGATTTTGCTGGTAAGATGGATGATCTCAACCTTATGTTTGTGAGTTTACTTTTAAAAGATGTTCCGTTATGGTACTTTCTGCAACATTAATCAGGCTATCTGGAGCGCAATGGAAGTGATATCATCCAAAACAGATCAAGCAAAGAAATTCCACATTTACATGATGGATATTCTCATGAATTAGAAGAAAAACTATCATCTGATCTCCCTGGTGGCGTTGTTGATCCACATCGACAGTTGTTGGTAGTCTTAAGTAATATTGGATATTGCAAAGATGAACTTTCTTACGAGTTGTACAACAAGTACAAGCATATCTGGCTGTTGTCTAGGTTGGTGCTCAACTATTTGTCCAGTATTCCAAAGTGGAGAAATGTTAGCTTATCATACATGGATTTACGTTGCATTGCTTATTTGTAATTGTGAACTCGATTAGATGTGTGCCACTATGCAGACATCGATAAGCTGATAGCCTAGCCCTGCCCAGAAGACAATCATCTTCTGTGAGTTAGTATGTCAGCGTGATTGTCCCATGCCCGTTGGTTTGTATTGACTGTGTATATTGTGAGATCAAGTAATTATCTTGCCTGAATGGTTGCATGATATTGTTCTCTGGATTGAAGGGTATTAGTTTTTTAATTTTGCATATCAACAATCTTCAAAATGAGAGACCAACAAACCACAAGGGTTTTGGCCTAATGTCTTTTCAGCTTGGTTCAGATGCCTTGGGAAGCATTGGCTCAAGTTTGCCCCAACCTATAGGATTTATGTTAGTAATTTTGCAATGCACGTGGGACAGGGAACCACATATGCCTCTTGGAAAAGGAAAAGCTGTGATCCCAAATCAATTGATTGGTTGCATTGGTTGCCTCGTGCTGTAGCTTTTATTTTGGGTAGTTGTTTTGACTCTTACAACTATTCTGGTGTTCCTTCTCTCTTCAGGGACAAAGATGAAGAGGACAATGACATACAAGATCTAGTGATGTCTTTCTCTGGTCTTGAGGAGAAGATCCTTTCCCAGTATACTTTTGCGAAGGTATAAATAACTTGCTTCGTCAATTTGTATAAAAAAGTTTTGCCCACTGCACAAGACAATAAACACAGTCAAAGATGTTTCTCATCATATTATCTTGTAGGCATTTCACTGCACATGTTTTTTTTCTTTTTGATAAGTAAAATAAGTATTTAGTCATCTAAACAATTGTCGATTACAAAATCAGAATATGCCCTAATTATGTAGGAGCATTAGAAACTAAAAACTCATGGAAGTCCATGCCATTAAAGTCCACAGCCATGGCCCAAGTACAAAGAGTCCTAAAAAATAACATTTTTAGTTCCGCTATAAATCTCTCTGTCTTAAAAAATCCTCTCATTGCGCTCCTGCCACAAGCACCACATAATACAGATAGAAATCATCTTCCAAATCGCTTTGATCTGTCGCACACCTCGAATTGAGGTCCAGCAAGCCAAGACATCCAACACGGTTTTCGGCATAACCCATGCTAAGTCCATTCTGTTAAACACCTCGTCCCATATAATCCTGGCTACCTCGCAATGTAAAAGTAAATGATTCACCGAGTCACCCTCTCTTTTACACATGCAACACCAGTCTGCTATGATTATGCTTCTTTTTCTCAGATTATCCGTAGTGAAAATCTTTCCCAAAGACGCTGTCCACACAAAGAAAGAAGCTTTGGGAGGAGCCTTATTACGCCAAAGCTTTCTCCAGGAAAACTATATCTCAGGAACTTGTGTGAGTATCTTGTAGAAAGAGCGAACAGTAAACACCCCTTTCCTTGCTGGACTCCGCCATAGGTCATCTGCATGCTGGATATTTGGGCGACAAGAATACAAAAGATTAAAAATTGACAAAACTCCCCATCTCCCAATCCTGTGCTGCCCGACTGAAATTGATATTCCAATGGATGTTTCTTCCTACAACTTCCATATCCTCCGCCACCATGGCATTTTTAGCATTTGCAATCAAGAAAAGTGTAGGAAGCAAGTCTTGTAGAGCTCTATTGGTACACCAAACATCCTTCCAAAATATGATCTTGGAACCTGTACCCAATTGCAATCTTGTGTGTTGATGGAAAACCTCCCACCCTCTTCTAATGTGTTTCCATAACCCCATTCCAGAGGCCCCTCTAATTTCTCTAGTACACCAACTCTCCCCTAAACTACCATATTTGTTCTCAATCACAGTCTTCCATAAGGCTTATGGTTCCTTGATATATCGCAACCATTTGCCAAGTAATGCCCGATTGTACATCCTCAAATTTCTGATACCCAAACCGCCATTGGAGATAGGGCGGCACACCATCTCCCACTTGACGAGATGGAATTTAAACTCTTCACCTAAGCCCCTCCACAGAAAGTCTCTCTGTAACTTCTCAAGACGACCCGCCACACTTCCCCGTATAGGGAACAAGGATAAAAAGTAAATGGGTAGATTAGAAAGCGTACTTTTAATTAGCGTAATCCTGCCCCCTTTTGACAAATACATTCTCTTCCAACTTGCTAGTCTCCTCTCTACTTTTTCAATCACAGTATCCCAAATAGAGTTCGCCCTTGAGGCTATACCCAATGGTAATCCCAAATAGCTCATAGGGAGAGACGCTATCTTACAACCCAGTGTGCCAGCCAACTCCCTCATATTCTGAATTTCTCCAATAGGCACCAACTTAGATTTATCATAATTCACTTTTAAACTAGACACTGATTCAAAACAAAGCAGCAATATCTTCACAGCCCTCAACTGATCTGGATTGGCTTCGCACATAATAAGCGTATCGTCTGCAAAGAGCAAATGCGAAATGGTAGTAATACCCCTACTCAGCGATCCAATCTGAAAACCACTTATAAAACCATTAGTCACTAAAGTCGAGATCATCCTGCTTAGTGCCTCCATAACAATAACGAAAAGTAAAGGAGATAATGGATCCCTTTGTCTCAAACCACGAGAGCTCGGGAAGAAACCCTCTGGGTTGCCGTTGATTAACACAGAGAATCTTGCCGTGGATATACACCAGCTGATCCAAGACCTCAATGTTTCTCCAAAACCACACCTACTCAATAGATATAGAAGAAAATTTCAATTAACATGATCATATGCCTTTTCCATATCTAACTTACACATAAGCCCTGAGCTGCCAGCCTTCAATCTACTGTCCAGACATTCATTAGCAATTAGAGCCGCATCCAGGATTTGTCTCCCCTTCACAAAGATATTTTGAGGCTTAGTAACAATCTTCCCCAAGACCTCACTTAATTAGCAAGTACTTTTGCAATGATCTTGTATGTACCATTCACTAGGCTAATAGGCTGAAAATCTGTAATCTCAATGGTCCTTACCTTTTTAGGGATTAAAGCAAGAAAAGTGGTATTGAGATTTTTCTCAAATTTTCCCATCGAGAAAAACTCCTAAAACACCTTCATAAGATCATCTTTTATCACCACCCAACAATCTTGGTAAAAACCCATAGAGAACCCATCAGGGCCGGGGGCCTTATCTTTTGCCATTTTCCTTACCACACCATAAACCTCTTCCTCTTCGAAAGCCCTCTCCATCCTAGCAACTTCCCTCGGCTCAATAGTGTCAAAAACCAATCCATTCAGAATAGGCCTCCACCCCACCTGCTCAGTGAGGAGCTCTCCAAAGAAATCGACCACGTGATCTTTTATTACCTCTTATTCGCTGCACTCAACCCCCGCAATTTTCAGCACCTCAATGGTATTATTTCTTCTATGAGAGTTTGCAATTTTATGGAAGAACTTCGTGCTCTAGTCCCCTTCCTTTAGCCAAAGAGCTCTTGATTTCTGGTGCCATGACATCCCTTCTTGTAGAATTATTCTCAAGATCTGCAACCAGCCGAGTTTTCTGTGTTTGCTCCTTCCCAGTAAGTGATCTCCCTTCTTGTAGTCTTTCTAAAGGTGTGTTTGGGTACTAAAGTATCCTCAACACTTTCAAAGTTTCTCGTACTTTTGAAAATACTTCACATGCCAAACAACTTAAAATACTCTCAATGGGACCCACAAATTCACTTCAATCTTTACTCATAACTATTCACAAACATTCTATAATACGTATCACTATTAAATATAAATAAAAAATAAAATCACTATAATATATAAATAAAAAATAAAATCATTATAATATTTATCTCTATTATAAATAAATAAAAAATAAAATCACTATTATATATAAATAAAAAATAAAATACTATAATATTAATCACTATTATATATATATAAATAAAATTATTATAATATTTATCACTATTATATATAAATTAAAAATAAAATTATTATAATATTTATCATTATTATATATAAAAGTAAAATAAAATCACTACAATATTTATTAATATTAAAAAATCACTATAATAAAATCATTATAATATTTATTACTAAAAATAAAATCACTATAATATTTATGGGACCCACACATTTTTCAACTACCTACTCAAAAGTCAACAACTCAACATACTTCACACATCCAAACAACTCAAAATACTCTCAATGGGACCCACAAACTCACTCCAATCTCTACTCATAACTATTCACAAACATTCTCAACACTTCTCACTACCCAAACGTACCCTAAATCCTGTATTTCCCTCCACTTGGTATTTTTGTTTTCCTTTACATTGCCGAAAGACTGTTGATTCCACACCTTTAAGTCTCTTTTTAAAGCTTTCAGTTTATTTGCAAAAATAAAACTAGGGGTACCTTCGAAGTGATACGAAATCCACCATTGTTTAACCCTTTCCACAAAACCTTCAGACTTCAACCACATATTCTCAAATTTTAAATACCTTCTACCGTTGCGAATACCTCCACAATCAAGCAAAATAGGCCAATGATCCGAGGCTAGGCGTACCAAACGTGTTTGCCAGACATCCGGAAAATGGCTTTCCAGCTCAAGTGAAATTAAGAAACGATCCAAGCGGGATCAGGTCTGATTATTTGACCATGTGGCTAAACCCCCTGCAAGTGGAAGGTCGTTCAAATTCAAGTCAAAAATACACTTTGAGAACTCCAAACTTGCTGGCCTCAATCTTCTACTTCCAAAACATTCATTTTGGAAACGAACCACATTGAAATCTCCCCCAATACACCAAGGGAGCTCTCACCAGCTATGTACCCCTACAAGCTCATCCCACAACAATCTTCTGTCAACACCTTGATTAGGCCCATACACACCTGCAAATGCCTACAAAAAACCATTTGATACATATTTAAATGAACATGCTATCATATATCTTCCTATGTATTCCTCCACTTTCTCCACCACTTGCCTATCCCACGTCACCACAATTTCTCCCAATGCCCTTGATGAGGCCAAATATACCTAATCTACATACATACTGCTCCATAAACTCCACACAGTCTTTCTACTGATCATTTTCAGCTTCGTCTCTTGTAAGCACACAATGTCCGCTTTTCACTCACGAGTTAAATGCCGAATCCGAAGACGTTTATCGACCTCGTTGAGACCCTAGACATTCCAAGATACAATCTTGGGTTTCATGGGGAAACATTCAGCCCATTTCCTTTTGCCCTATTCCTACTAGAGCTACTCTCCGAGTTCATCGACCACATCAATCTTTTCGATTCCCCCTTGGTGTAGAATAGTTCCCATGGTGGGATTTCACTGCACTTGTTACCTGGTGAGTTGGAAAATGTAGTTCACAAGTGAAAATATGTTACCACCTATGTGGATGTAAGAACATCCAAAGGTCCTACACGCAAAGAGTCTTTTGAAACCGTATAAAGAAGTAGAGAAGATAAAATTCACCGAGTTTCTGATGAAGATCATATTTCCTCTGCATTGCTAGAGACTGATCAGGTGGCAAAAAATATAGATCTTTAATTATCTGACCAGTCAAATCCCACCATGGGAACTATTCTACACCATTGCTGTACAGTACATGTAGCTAATTTGCATGGTTCCAAATCTTCCAGAATATAACCTTTTTAAATTATACGTGCACATAATCTGTGTGATGATTTGATTTTCACATTTCTAATTTAAATTCTATGACTGGCTACATTTTGTTGTTTGTTTATTGATAACTGAATTTATTTAGCTGCAAAGGGCTAATTAGATGGTCTAAAATCATTGGTTCTTCCTTTTTTTCTTTTGTCCATATAAGATCTAGATAGCCTGGGTGTTCTTTTTTTCCCCTTTTTATCCCAGATATGGTCACATGCCACTCAGTGTAGGAGCAGTTGTTACTGGAAATCTGAAAGATCTGGACGGAGTATATGATTTTTTTTTCGTTAGAAAATTTTTGGGGGTAAAAACAGGATGGAAATCCTTTCTTGCTGGAACTTTTTGTGCACAATGTTCAAGTTGATGCGGATTATCTTTAAAATATTTGCACGTTTTCTTTCGTTGAGTTTATAATCATTGTGTCCCCCCATCAGGCAAATTTGATCAGAACAGCTGCTGTGAACTATTTGTTGGATTCTGGCATTCAGTGGGGAGCAGCACCTGCAGTCAAAGTAAGAAACAAGTGAACTTACTAATTGTAATAAAATAGTTTTGTATATTTTTCTTTTTTGCCTAACTTTCTTAGGCAAACATTGCTGTCCCCAAAATAGAATTATTAAATGCTGGTTTCTCGCAGGGTGTGCGTGATGCAGCTGTGGAGTTACTCCATACTATGGTAGCTGTTCATGCAGAGGTACTCAATACATGCACTCTGGGGTATTTGCCCTTTTTTTTTCTAATATATGTTTTCCTTGTTCACGTCTTTTGGCTTGATCTTGAAAATTGGATTTATACTTTACTTGGTTAACTTTGCTGTTTAGTTTCATGTTACTGTAAGGCTATATTACCATAAAATTATGAAATGTTTACTTCTTGAATGATCACATACAAGTCTATTGCAGGTTTTTGCTGGTGCTAAGCGCCTTTTGGACAAGACACTCGGTATTCTTGTGGAAGGACTGATTGATACTTTTCTCAGCCTTTTCCATGAAAACAAAACCAAAGATCTTAGGTCACTCGATGCAAATGGGTTCTGTCAGCTCATGCTTGAGGTAATACATGGGGTTCTACTTTCTTTACTGGAGAAGTCCTAAATCAAACTGCTGGTTTCTGAAATTTCACATGGCTGTAATCGAGCACAACAACAAATATAGTTATTTCAATTTCTTGGGTCTTTGGACGAATGATGTTCTTTCAGCAAGTACCCTTTTAAACTTGATTACTTATCAAACAAAAACAAAAAAGAATACTCATATATAATTCCCTACAGTGTGCAAGAAACCATGTCTCACGTGTCACAGAAATTGTTAGTAGGTTAGCGATGCACCCTGTGGGTTTTAAGACCATGATCTCACCTTCCCATGGAGGAGCTCATTTGTTAAATGGTTAATTATTTCCTGTGTATCTTCTGCAGCTTGAATATTTCGAGACTGTATTGAATCCGTATTTTACACCTGATGCAAGGGAGTCACTGAAGTCTTTGCAAGGGGTGCTTCTGGAGAAAGCTACTGAGAGTATGACTGAGGCTGTGGAAAATCCAGGGCATCACCGCCGACCAACTCGTGGGAGTGAAGATGCGCTTACAGACGATAGACAGCAAGGAATGACTGTGTCACCTGACGACCTGATTGTAAGAAACTTCTACTCCTGTATTTTCTTCTTTTAGTATGCTCACAGGAGAATGCTTTGAACAAATTGACTCTATCAGGGTACAAGCACGCCCTAATGGATTTAAAAGTATAGTATGATTGCTTGATTATCATGCACAAATGATGAAAACGGTACATGAGATCATGGGAATTTAAAAAACCTGGGTTCTTATTGCTTATAAATCGGGGTCTTGAATTAGCTTAACGGCAGAAGCAATGTTTCTTTGTTGCTGCATTTTTATTTTTATTTTTAGTTATTATAATTGTTTTTAGTTATTATCCATCAGGGTCTTGATTTGTACGGCGGAAGCAATGTTTATTCCTTGCAGCATTTTTATTCTCGATTTTGGTTATTATATTTATAAAAAAAAAGGAGTTGGGTGTTGGATATTCAATCTTTATTAATGGGTTTGTTTCTTTTATGGCTTTAGGCTCTTGCACAGCAGTATAGTTCTGAGTTACTCGAAGCAGAGCTTGAGAGAACTCGTATCAACACAGCATGCTTTGTGGAGTCAATTCCATTAGACTCGGTGCCGGAACCTGCAAAATCTGCTTATGCTTCTTTCAGGGGACCATTAGATTCTCCCAGCAAAAATTACAGAGGCACACATGTCACGGGTTCACCAAGTTTCTCCCGACATAGACGCCGATGAAATATGTTTCAAAACCTCCTATTCTTGTTTATTATATTTCGCTCTCTCACGTGTATGTGCAAGTTTTGTATTGTAGTTCATCCGTTGAATTGAATGAAATCCATATTCTTTCAATTTGTATTTCCCCTATGATCTACTCCTGCTTTCCCCCTCCTTATTTTTCTCAATTTTTTTGGCTTTTATTTTTGAGAGACAGCATTACATTGTTTGTATGTTGCTTGTGCCATAAATATAGCATTTTTCAAGGCCATGTTAATAAAGGACCTTTATTAGTTTGATCGTTTATTTTGAGGAGGTTATTTTTCTGATTAGTTTTTTTATCCTTGAATTTGGACAGGGTCATGTTTTAACTTGGCTTTGGTTAGTTGTTTTTATGTTAGTTAGGCATTCTAATTATTTGTATAAAGGTTTTCAAATATAATTATTTATAACTAGTTTTATTCCTATTCATAATTTGGTTATGGAGTCCGATATAAATTAGATATAGAAAAAATAGACGAACTTTACTCTTCAAAATTATAATATATAGATAAGAATAGAGTAATGTGAGCTAAAGTCAAATTGGGTCCATTATTAAAAATTGATTTTTTATATAGATTTTAAATTTGTCTATTTTTTCAAAGAAAATAGATCAGATTTGTTCATTATTTTAAGACTATAAATTATTTTTCATGATAATCTTAACAGAGAAACTTTCAACTGGTCCTTTATTTTCAAATAACAGCCCTCTAATGAAGAAATGACACGTATGGGCTCCACTTTATCTCCATTATACTGCACCACATACCAACTTCGCGGAATAAAAAAGCACCCCCACCAAATCCTTCCCCCGCCTCTCGCAACCGACGCGGACCCTTTTCCCCCCTCTCGCAATCGACGGCAGACCCCCACCAAATGCTTTACCTGTGACGCTCCCCCGAGTTTTATATGGTTTGTATTGGTTTTGATTTTATTTTTTGTTTTCCTTTTTCGGTCGAGTTGGTGGCATGCAGTTGGTGAGTCGGAGGCATGGCTGACTGATATGTGCCATGAGAGATAAGAAGTTAGAGAGAAGAAGAATTCTAAGAAGGTACTTGATTGGTCTTTGCTAATTCATATATTTTCCAGCATATATTTTTGGTATTTGACGTGTTTTGGTTTTTTGCCATTTTCTTTTGGGTATGCGATGCAGAGATCAAGAGGATTGAAGGCCATGGAGAGTATGGACAGCGAGATTTCGCTTGTATTGATCTCTTTCTCAATCTCGCACACACTAGTACTGCTATATATATGGCTTGAACTGGTTCTGGTACCCAGCTGCTGCTCCACTTGCCACCGGCGTTGTTGTGGATTGACACTTTTTCTGTTTGAAAGAGGATGATGATATGTTGCTCTTTCACTCTTAACGTACAGAGAAAATAGTTGAACTAATTCCAGATGGTGTCGGAGATCAGCGAAAACAAGAGCGAGAAATGTAAAGAAGATAAAGAAGAGTTTGGGAAAGACTTCCATGGCAAAACAGAATGTAAAAAGTGGAATTGGTGAGTTGCATAGAGGAAATGAAAAGAGACGGAAATGAATAGTGGAGTTGGTGAGTTGCAGTGGAGTTATTTTGGATATCAATAAATATAAATAGAAGCTATTATTGGGAGCATCTATTTTGTACATATGATGTGGTATCATGTAGATCACACATCTTTCTAAGTGAGTGTTGAAAACAATCAACTAGAATCAACCACGCAGTGAGTACAAAGTGTGCACTGCTATAATAACTTCTCTCTAGCATTACTCTTTGGATATAGTGTAATGAGTTTATTGTGGAGTCTCTACAATTGATGATGTGACACAATTCTATTATTGGCTGTTTATGCCTCAGTAACAGATAGACCGCTCAAACTCTAATTTTAATTAATGAAGAGTTATTTTATTTTTAAATTAGTGTATAAAATATATCATTCACATTATTTAAATGGTAAAATTTAGTATGTAATATTAAAAATTTAAAATTTATCTTTAAAATTATATTAAGTCGTAAGTACTTTATTAAATATGTTTTAAGACCAAAATATATCTGGGAAGGTAGTTATCTATGAGGATAATGCTAGGAGTTAGGACCCCTACCAATGGGTATCGACAGTGTATTTTACTTTCTTTGTTTTTTAAATATTTAAATAAAACACACAAATAATTAAAAAAAACACTAATGGATACAATTTTTCAGTACAGTTTGTCAGTGGATTATCACTATGCTGTCAAATAATTGTGCTGCTCAAAATTCTACTCCAAGCAAATTGAGCAATGGGCTAATGGCTCCCACCGCCGCGTTTAGAAATGTCTAGTGGAAGATCGTCCCCGCTTGTAGCCGTACTCAACTGGTTTTCTAGGCCAAGTTCATTTTCGCTACAGAAAGAGGAAGAGACCGCACCAATCACCTTCGTCATATTAGCTTACTCGAAGAGAGAACCCCCATGGCGATATTAGGGAGAGACCTTCACTGCCCCTGCGTCGGAAGACTTGAAGTCGTCAGGACCAGACCCGTCGGTTTCCTCTGTGGTTCTATCCCCATTCCCACCGGCAAATCCTTCCATTCTTTCAATTCCTCCTCTCTCGTCCCCTCGCGCCAGACGTAACTCTCTCTCTCTCTCTCTCTCTCTCTCTCTCTCTCTCTCTCTCTCTCTCTCTCTCTCTCTCTCTCTCTCTCCCCTTTTTCCTTAGTTGTTACGGTTGAAATTCTTGGCAATTGAGAATTTTCATAATTCTATTTCTATTTTTGTTCTGACGAAAGGCTGACTGCTCCACGCTATCGGATGCTTCCAGACAAGGTTCTTCCTATTGCCGGTGTGCAGCCCAAGGCCAATGGAGGTGCACACCGATTCTTTTTGCATTTTATTGCGCATTCTTGTAGCTTACCGGGTAAATAAATTGAATGATATCGTTCTCGATACGCATTGATTCAAGATTTGTGTTATTTTGGCCTTGATCTTCTTATCATTGCACATCCGTAAATCATCTTTTGATGGATTTGTTTCTTTTTGTTCCTGAATTTTTTCGAGACATCGTTATTGTTAAGAGTGGCTTGAATTCAATTGAAATAGTGCTATGTCGTATGTTCGCTCAAGCGGAGGGACATTCAACTCGAGCGAAATGCAGTCCGAGAGCTTCGCTCAAGCATCGCTCGACATTCAGTTCGAGCGATATGCAAGTCCGAGAGTTTCACTCGATGCCGCTCTTCTGTTAGCTTGAGCGAAATGTCAAAACCCTACGCTCGCTCGACACTCGCTCGAGAGTTCGCTCGAGCCAATGTTCACAGAAGTGAATTTTCACTATTTCTATAAATATCAAACGGGGCCTCTTTTATTTTTAACACTTCAGAAATCACTTTTGTTTATTTTATTGATTTTCTTGAGAGAAGTTAGAGAGCTAGAGAGATAACTTCTTTGTGAAAGAAGTTTTGTATTATTCTTTTGTACTTCATCTTTGTTGATAGTGAAATCTCTGATACCGACCCCACCAGTGGACGTAGACTCACTTTGAGCTGAACCACTTAAATCTTGGTGTTGTTTCTGTGTGATTGTCAGTATTTTCTTTTACTTATTTCTGCTACTATACTTCGAGTTAGTCTTAGATATACAGTTATTCCCAACAGTTACGTTTGTTTTTATAAGAAGAGACTTCGTTACATAGAGAAACGTAATCTCAGGATTCTTGCAATTATTGCCTATCCGCTCACGCATCGGTTTGTAATTTTCGAGTTCAATGACTTTGTTATGGATGTTATAACTTATAAAATAAAATATGTAAATAATGTTGCCAATTCGAGGTGCCAAGGCCTCCGAGATTCAGTAATTTCTGGAATGCAATTTCTCATCTTCATTTCAAACACTTGCAGGATATAAATAGATACAAAAAAATCCCACTTTCTACACGTTGGACACGGCCTAAGACCTTTCCCACGTTTTACAATCTAATCCCTTTATAACTACCCCACTCCACACTGACGCACTTAATAATAACTGGCCATTACCAAGACTCGGTCAAAGAACTTAATGGAAAACAAATGAAAGTAAATTACTATGATAATCCTAACTAATTTAAAATAGACTCCAATGATGTGGCACATAATAGACTTTAATGAGCAAGTTTGTTCTAGGATATCTGCTAATAATACTCTTTCACTAGAAGCATCTATAAACTGATGAGTAACTATAGATTGATGTACTCCAGAAACACTCCACCGCTACATCCTTAGAAAGTTTTGGACATATATAAGTATTTGGATTATGTTCTACTCTTTTTTGTACTGAAACTATAGTCCAATCATATTGCTAAAACCTAGTTTACTCTTGATTTTTTACTCCTTAATTTCCTTCCTACAGTTTGGAGTATTTTTTTGTTTCCTTTTATTTTCCCTACACACCACCTTCATTATACAAAACAATTTTATTTAATGGTAACTTCATCGTCTAAAAAATGTTATAATTGAAACCCCTTGAAATAATTCACATAACATCTGAATCCATACTCTAGAAGGATTAGTCAATATTATAATTAAAAACCCTTGAAATCGTTATAAAGGGTTTGAATTCCTCCCTCCCTCCCTCCCTCTCAAGTACTATGAGATTCCATTCATCAGCATCATATACACAATTTGGGATATTATATCAATAAATTAGGGGTTAACTCAAAGTCTTTTAGGTTTTTTTTTTCCCCTTTATTGTTTGTTTGTGGGCGGGAGAGGGGTGAGGAGGGTTAGAAGTGGGGGTGGAAAATCGTGTTTCGGGTCGTTTTCATGTTGTGTCAAGTCATGAACATTTGACTATATAAGTCAACATAAACCCAACCCGTTAAGCTAAACGTGTCAAACTTTCAAACTCTAACCCAATTCATTTAGATAACGGGTTGTGTCACGTCACCCATTTTGACATGTTTAATAATTAATTAAAAATATGTTAACACAACACGACTCATTTAAACCCGTTTGTTTTATGTAAATAGGTTGAACTAAAACGCATAACTCATTTGACCTGATTAAAATAATTTCACATAAAAGTTAAAATTTATATTTATTAATAACCACAATATCCTAAAAAATATATATCAATATTTTTCAAATTTTAACATATAATAAAACCAATATTACAAACCATACAATAACAAATATGAGCATATATCTAAAATTACAATTCCAACAATAAAAACATAAGCATACTGATAAATATCAATATTACAACTTAACAATAATAAAATTTTAATTTTGAAATAAATTCTAAATGGGTCAAAACGGGTTGATTTCATGTTAAGCAGGTTGACCCGTTTATAAATCGTGCATTAACGGGTCAACCCGTTTTGACCCGAACCCGTTAACATTAAACTCAAACCCGCTAATTTCATGTCGTGTTCGTGTTGGGTTCATGAGTCGTGTTACATATTGTCACCCCTACTTAGAAGTTGGTTTAAGAGTATCTCTAACATGGTTAAATGTTATTTGATTTTTGTAATTGTCATGCTAATGTTAACAACATTCAGATAATGCTTCTTTCCCGAATCATTTGCATTGGTGCTCATTCTTGGTAGATTTACCTTGGGAAGGCGGTTCAGTTACATCAAATCTTTCTAGGAAATGTGAGGCCTTTGCAGTGTCGGGTTTGGTCGAGTATGGGGATGGGATTGATGTTATTGCTCCTGCTGGCATTCTGAAGCAGATCTTTAAAATGCCATATTCTAAGGCACAACTATCAATTGTTGTTCATCATGTTGGAAGATGTTACGTGCTGCTAGGGTTCCAACTTTTTCGTTTTATTGGCTAAGTGTTGTCATTGTAGTGTTGTCGTTTTGACCGAGTCTTAGGCCCCATTTGGATGCACAACTCTATCCAGTGCACTTTATTTTTAGACTGAGTTGAACATCCAAATGCAGGTTTTTACACAGGTTGAATAGAGTCCAAAATTGAACTCATCTATAGGGCCCACAACTGACAAACCTTAATTTCCGGTTTTACTTACTTTTATCTTGTCAGTTGACTTTTCTCTCCATTGTGTACAACTTTTCCATCTCTCATGGGGCCCAACTCAATTGCTTATCACTTTTTCTACTTGGCTAGTCTGACTGTAAGTGCAGCTTGTCAGGAATTTTTTTTTTGCAGGTTTTGGCTCGGGCAATTGCTCAGACCATGTCAAATGAATAGTGAAATTCAATGGTGGGACCCATTTATTTTACAACTTTCCATCTTAACATCCAAACACACTTAAACTCATTTTAAGTGGATCTCACAAAATTCACTCAACCATCTCAACTCACTACTATTCATAAAGAACTCAGCTCAGCTCAACATCCAAATGTAGCCTTAGTTAGTGGGCCGGTTACTAGTAAGTGGGTCAGTTGTTGAGTGAGTTGGTTATAAAGGGATCAGATTGTAATACATGGGGAAAGGCCTTGGGCCGTGTCTAACGTGTTGAACGTGGGATTTCTTTTTGTATCTATTTATATCCTGCAAATGTTTAAAATGAAAGCAAGAAATTGCATTCCAGAAATTACTAAGTCTCGGAGGCCTTGGCACCTTGAATTGCCAACATTATTTACATAATCTATTTTATAAATTACAACACTCATAATAGTGGTCTCAAAGTCGTTTTCCTGCGACATGGCAGAGGGCACGCGTCATGCACAATTGTTGGAAGCAGTGGCGACGTTGAAGGGAGAGACTCTGCACCTGCGTGAAGAATAATAGAAACAGAAGAGCATGTTAGAAGCAGTGCTGCAGTAGATTAATAATCTGGCATCCAGTTATGAGCAGTTAGCAATTATAGTTGCAAATCAGCAATTGGATGAAGGATCCTCAAATATTTTTTTTTTTATAAATAGGGTGAAGGATCCTCAAATATGAACACTAAGGTTAGTAATAATGCTTTGTTTGATGGAAATGAGGGGATACATGCAAGATCACTAAAGTTGGAACCCTAGCAGCATGTAACAACAGACTCTTATTCTAAATACTGGGTGGGTATTTCTATCTGTTCCTTTATTTGTAATTCTATTAAATTTTATCGGGACTTGTTTGTCGGTGCATGTGTGTGATTGAAGTTTGTCTATTCATTTGATGATCTTTGAGAATTACAACTCCCAATGGAGTTTTCAATAGTGTTGTTTAGTTTCAAAAAAGTAAATACCATCTGTCATGTATGAGAAATTTTTTTCGGTGATCTATTTTTGTATGATAAACTAACCATGTTGGTCAAAACCTTGCATTTAATCGTTGAAAAATATTTAATGACCAACCACAACTGTTGAGTTTGGTTTTATGTTAAAGGGACAAGCTCATGATGTCTATTCTATTTTATCAAGCTTAGGCCTGATGTTGAAGAGGGTGAGAAGTTTATTAGAAGACACAAGAATCAGTAAAAATCTGTAGATTCTTTATTTTTGCACTTTGCCATGCACTCGGTTAGAATGGATTGTCCTCCAACTCGTCATGTCTCATCACAGGAGCGGTCAAACTCCTGTCCTTCCTGGAGGAAATAGAACTCAGTTTGTGGGGAAGTGTGATAGTGTTGCTAAAGATGGAGGAGTCAATTGTTGTTCTGAGTACCCTCAAGTCAAACAGGATAGCTTTTTTTGAGAAAGTAAGAAGAATGAGAGAAGTAAAGGGTGAGATCCTGTCAAAAAGGCTTCACAAGTGGGTGAGAAGCCTAGGTGCCCAATGCAGGAGTCTGAAAATAAAAATTGGTAATAATGGGCTACTTAGGGTCGTGTTTTGGTAGTTTCACAATTTCCGTATGCTTTTGGGCAATGACTTGCTTCTGTTCAGTAATGAAAAATATGATGCTGCGAGCTTGCATTTATGGAACATTACACGACAGGTGGGCATGAACTTCTGAATTCTTGTTTCCATGTTTGTGTTTACCCATTTTTAATTGGGTTTTTCATCCATGTTTTGACAGGTCACACCATTTGCATTTGCTTCTGTACGTGCATTTGCTCATGAACAATTTGCGAGGCTCATTTTAAATTATGATGAAGAACTGGGTTTAACATCCGAAACTTTTCCTGTAGAATGTGAAGTTACAGTTATTGATGCTGAGGAAGAATCCTCAGACTTTGTAAGTAGTAATTCTGAATTAGTCTCATCATTAGTTGCAGAGGATGAACCATATGAGGATGGACAAAAAAATTTTGCATTGTGCAAGGCATCTCCAACAATAGTTCAAACTGTTGCTGATCTCATTGCCTCTAAGTTAGCTGCAGTACCTCATGTTTCTCAGGCTATCAAGTCTCTCAGATGGATGAGCCAACTGCAGAGCACTGAATTAGAGTTGGTGGATGAAGGCAGTGGAACTGATGATACGCTACCTTCATCTATTATTTTTTCTATTTGTGCATGTGGTGATGCAGACTGTTCGAAGTTTGTGACATTCGAGAATGACTTTCAACATCAAAGTTGGACCATAAGTTGTGGAATCTTGTTCTTTTGCTTGGAGAATCATATTTGGCACTTGGTCAAGCTTACAAGGAAGATGGTCAGTTGCATCAGGCATTGAAGGTTATAGAGTTGGCATGTTCTATTTACGGATCAATTCGTCAGCATCTTGAAGACACAAGGTTCATTTCTTCAATGATCAGTTACTCATCATTGTAGAAGAAATTCAATGAAAGAAATGAAAAAACAAGATCATACAATAATGATGTGAAAGATGAGAAATCCAGCTCTACAGATGCTTCTCTTACTTTTGACCAGTACTCTTCCACTTACCTCTTCTGGCCAAGGGTGTGGACTCTAGATGGAGATGTTTGTGTTAAGTTCCATATGATATATGGTAAAGAGATATCAATACAAGCAGAACCGAAATCCAATATCAGAGGGTAGGGAATATCTTCTGAGGTGGTGAAGGAAGTTAAAAGGCTCAAGAAGCAGCTGGGGCAGAATAACCAGAATTGTATCTCATGTTCGTTGTTAAATTGTAGCTGCTAGAGTGACAGGGCAAGCAGTGGGAGCAGTGCAGACAGTAGCAATGCAGATAGGCTCTCAGTAGGTTAAGGCAGAAAACACACAAAAAAAAAACCATATGCGAAAAGAGCACATCCTGCTCATTTTTGGGAGACCTTGAAGAGGACCATTTCCATCACCAAATGGACAATGGTAAGAGTTTTGATGGTGGGCATCTACAGCAAGATAAAGGTGATGAAAGCCTCAAAGAGGCTGCTTGTACTGATAATTTTGGTTTAAAGTCTTTGGGAAATAATACTAAAAAGTTTTCTACGCAAAGTGAAAAATGGCGGGATATTTAAGTACCTCGGGGATTCTGTAGTGAGAGATGCAGAGGATAATCTTTTAGCTGCCCTAAGCTGTTATGAAGAAGCTAAACATGCATTGGGTGGGCTTCCTCAGGTTCAGCAGAACTCCAATCTGTAGTCAAGAAGAAGGGGTGGGTTTGCAATGAACTGGGTTGTAACAGGCTTGAAAGAAGAGAATTGAACAAAGCTGAAGTTGCTTTTGCAAATGTTATAAATGCGTTCTGGGAAATCTCAGATCACAACAACATAATATGAATTAATTTGAATTTGGGCCATGGCAGATGTGCATTAGTTGAAGAAGTGGTATCAAAGATTGAGGATCTCAAAATACATGCAATCTTACATGGTGCATTCAACCAAGCACTGGAGACTGCAAAACGAGAATATAGTGAATCACTTAGATATTATGGAGCAGCAAAGTCAGAATTGAATCTTATTGCCCATACATATCTGAGGCTTGGCATGCTTTTGGCAAAAGAAGATGCAACTGCAGAAGTTTACGAAAATGGAGCCTTGGAATATAAATTTGTAGGTTATACCAGTCCCAGTGATAGAAAACTAAGGAAAGAATCAAGAAAGCATGAGATCTCAGCCAATGATGCCATACGGGGAGGCATTATCTGAGTATGAATCGCTCGGTGAATTGTGCAAATAGGAAGCTACATATGCTTATTTTCAGCTGGCTTCCTACCAAAGGGTTTTTGTTTAAAGTTTAAGAAAAGCAACTTGTCTAAAGGTGAAAGCAGCGTTCTCCAACGGGTCAAGCAGTATGCTTCCCTGGCTGAGAGAAACTGGCAAAGAGCTTTGGATTTTTATGGCCCACAAACGCATCCCACAATGTACCTGACTATTCTCATAGAGAGATTGGCTCTTTCATTAAGCCTTTCAGACCTTTTACACTCAAATGCAGTATGTTCTTGGACGACTTGGTTTCTTCTCTTTCTCAATGGACTCAAAATTTTCTTCTCTTCTTTTTTCACAACTATAATAGTTGAGATTGGCCATGCATTTTAAGATGATTAAATACTTTCTAATGTTATTTCAATGACTATTTTGCAAATAACTTTCTAATGGAGAGGGGAATATGACGTTTAGGAAAAAAGGTACCAAATGCTTCTAGAATAGTGGCCAGCGTTTTGAACACGAACTTTATGCGTTTCATGAGAAGTCAGCGTGAGACGTGAGTGCATGCTTTTGTTTACCTGGCCTTTTCATTTACCTCATGTGGCCCTGCAAAATGAATAATGTGATGTATCAGAAACGCAATTGCTTGCCTTGCAAAATGAATTATGTTGTCATGAGTCTTGTTTATGCGCTTATCAGTTGTTAACAGAGATTAATATGTTGTGTTTGTTTTTAAGATGCTGGAATCAGCCCTATCTCGCATGCTTGAAGGACGTGATGTATCAGGAAAAGAGGCGGATTCTTTCAGAAACGCCTATCCCGAGATACATGCGAAATTTTGGAGACAGTTGCAGATGATTTTGAAGAAAATGTTGGCAAGTGCAAACAACTCTCTCTCTCTCTCTCTCTCTCTCTCTCTCAACCAAATCCAATCTCCAATTGATCTGGAGATGCCGGGAAGCTGAGGGAGCTTTACAAAATGTCTCTGCAGTCCACAGACATGAGTGAATTTGCACGCTACGCACACATTGTGGACCTCATAATCAGAAATTTGACTCAACGGTCACCTAGTTTAGAATATTTTGCATACTACGTAGAAAGTTCATACGGTTGTCTAGTTAACCCTTTGTTGTACCAAGCGAAGTGCAGTATAGTGACCACCTTTTAGAGGTCACTCTCGAGGGGTGAATAGGAGGTAGATCCTGCTTTTCATTCCTTTATCAGTAACATGGGGGATGGAAGGAGTAATTATTAGATAATTTTAGAATATACACAAAATTATACTTCAAACTTTGAGTTATAAAATATAAATAAATTCTAGTTATACAAGCAATTTTAATTATATAATCCCATATCATATCAGCTGCATTTTAAAGATCTTTTTACTATTTATTATTTAATTATCTTTATTCAAGTTTTCTTTTTAATTCTGTTAATGCGAGAGGCATGACACATTGACACGTGTTGAATTCCTCGACAAAAGGTAAGAATAATGGGAAAATCGGCAGTCGATTGTCCTACATTTTTTTTGTTGGACGGCATTGGTAATTTGGTATCGGTATTTGGGCGGCTTTGGTTATAAAAGCGAGAGGGAAAAACAGGGAAGGGAATATGGGTCTGCGAATTAGAAGCTTTTCATCTCTGTTTTCGACATTTCCGCTGCTTTTATCCTTGTTGCTGTTGATTTCGGTCGCAATGGCCGAGTCTGCTCCCACCACCAAGCCTGGTGATTCTTCTCCTTCATCGTCTTCAGCGTCGGTCCAAATCGTGTACACAGAAAGGCCCCAGGGCGAGGATCCCGAGGCTTTCCACATCCGTACCCTAACCGCCGTCCTCGGCAGGTCCTCTCTCTCTCTCTCTCAACTACGAGAAATTTTATTCAATTACGTATATATCTGTGCTGCGTGGGTGTGTGAACGCGTATTGATTGTTTGTTGTTGTTGTTGTTGTTGTTGTTCTGTATGAATTTGTATTGGAAAGTGAGGAGGCTGCAAAAGAGGCTCTGTTGTATAGTTACAAGACTGCCGCTAGTGGATTCTCCGCTAAGCTTACCCCCGACCAGGTTTCCCAAATTTCAAGTATGCCCCTTTCCCTTTTTTTGAATATATATATATTTATATTCGATGCTCTTTCTCTCTCTCTCTCTCTCTCTCTTTTTTCCCTAATTATTAGTAATTGATTGCCAAGCTAGTATTTTGATAATTAATTTATGCGCAATTTTTCTTTTTTTATATTTAATTATATTTCCATTGGACATCTGTTTGGTTACTGAGAAACCTAGGGGAAAAAAATGGAGTCCAAGTGTTGAATTGTGCTATCTTACGGTGTATATTGGTTGGGGGAATTTGCATCTTAATTGACTGGATAAAAAATATATATATTACTACACCAAAATATTCTTTGTTATTATCGCTGTTATATTTTTTAAACCAAGACAACAACCAAATGGAAAGTTGACATCGGATTTATATATCAAATTTTTAATATCATGCTAGAGCAAGGTTGTGAAGAATGGCCTGTTCTTCTTGTTGATGATTCTATATTTTGTTTTCAATTATATATCCCAGGGTAAGAATGCAAAAGATTGATGTTCTGCAATTTAAAATTGTCTAGCAAGGTCATATTTTAGACTTTTGTCTGTTGATTGTAAATGGAAAGTTTAGCCCAAAGTGAGGAATTGCATTGAAATGAACTATCCACATGATGGTATGTGGTTCTTATGTCATTACGTTGTATACTTTCTATTTTCACCTTGACAGTTTGCATATCTTGCACGGCCCATCTAAAATGGAATTTGATTAGATCTTAATTATATATTTCAGGGAAAGAAAAATAGGAATCATTGTGGGGTTTACAATAATTGAACTCTTTCGGTGATTTAGTCTCTGCTTCCTGATCTTTATTCTCCTTTTGCTTCCTTAATTGTCTTGTTCCATCATCATGCAAAATCGATTTACACGTCTGCTGAAAGATTGCCTCGCATTTTTCTTGCATACAGCCAGTTAGATTGTTTGTGATCCTCCTGAGCCCGTCTTTCCTAGGCGAATTTGATATTTGCCCTATATGAAGGGATATACATGTAACAACCCAAGATAAAGAAACCCTATAATTGGCACCTATTGGAATAATTATAAACCCACCAAAACCAAAAAAAGAAACTCTATAAGGTTTTCCTCCCTACCAATGTGGGATCTCATTTTCCACCCTCTTATACCAAGTCCGAGATATTACAATCTTTCCCCATCGTTTAAATCCTTGATATCCTCGTTAGGTCATTATGTTGTAGTGGACACGTTTCAAATCTCACACTTCTAGTTGTGACAATCCAAGGAAAGTTAAAGCCACTTTGTCCTTTATTTATTTATTTATTTATTTGACATTGGAGAACCTCTCCAAGGCAGGGCCCTTTGTACCCATCCCTATGGGTGAAAACCGACCCCTTCGGCGCGGTTTTTGGGCAAAACCGACGCCGACTAACCCTTAAGTTTTGGGAGAGAAAATCGGCCGAAACCGGTCGATGGGGAGGAGAAACGCCGATGCTGGCCGATGCTTCATTTTTGTGGCGGTTCACGGTCGGTTCTCAAACCTAGTTTCGTCTGAGAGAGTAGTGACTAGAGAGAGAGAGAGAGAGAGAGAGAGAACTGAGACTCGAGGAAGAAGACGGATTGATATCGAAACAATGTTGTTTGGTTTAAACCAAACGGCGCCATTCTACTTATTTGTTTTAATACGTTATAAATAAAACGATGCCATTTGGTTTATTACCAAACGGCGCGTTTCAGTTGTGTTTAAAACACAACTATAGGATTAAACTACGTCGTTCCACTTAAACTTAAGTAGAACAGCGTCATTTTGAGCACAAAGTATATAAAAAAAAATTAATTTCTTTAGTCGGCCGGTTCAGCGGTTTGAACCAGGTTCTAACTAACGCCGAACCGGCCGATATCGGTTTTCTCAATTTTGTACCTCACGCCGACCGGTTCTTCACAGGTTTCGGCCGGTCTGAGTCGGTCCCGATCGGTTCTCCGGTTTGTTGTACAGCCCTACCCATTCCTGTAGAGTAAACTCCAGTCCCGTGCACCGCACCACTTTGTCCTTATATTCTAAAGGGACTAATTATTATTACACTTAAAGCCCTTTGGAATCATGATTGACCCCAATAACTTATCCCTCCTATGCAATGAGGGATCTCATGTATCTCCCCTCGTACCAAATCCTAGGTGTTACAAATTCATGTCCAATGTTTATTAGCTTATACTTTAGACTGTAGCCTATGTTTTGGTCATGTTTGTTAGTTACTCAAGTACAATGGTTATGTACCGTTATAGTAAATATCTTTACTACCTGCCTTTCTTTACTAGACAAAACTCTGCTATCAAATGCCATTCAGAGAAATAAAAATAAAAATTTTTATTTTTGAAAGTTTTTTTTTATTGGCACCGGGTGTCGGGGAACAACGTCTCGACTAATCCTAGGGGTACACAGGCCCTCGACAAGAAGTTTCTTATAAGTGCACTGTGCACCTTGGATGACTCAAGGGAAAATCCCCCAATCTGATGATCCCTAGAGATTTTTTGCACCCAATGGGGATTTGAACCTTAGACCTAGGGGGAGCATATCCCCAAGTCCAATGCCTTTACCACTTGAGCCAACCCCTAGGGTTTATTTTTGAAGTTTTGACGATGCATTGACTATAGAACCTAGTGTTGAGCTGGGCACCAACTGGCAATGTTATCTAGATAAGCTTCTAAAACTTATGAAGTGGTCTTATTTTTAGTAGTCTGTTAATTTTAGTTATAATTCTTATATATAAATGCAATCTCTTCTGGCTTGTGTTATTTATAAGATGCTGAATTATTTTAGAGTTAGCTCGTTTATTAAAGGTCTGTTTTGCATCTTGTAGTGGTTTTCATCAACATTGTTATGCTGAGAAATACACAATGCTCTCCAGTCTCCATACTACTTTAATATATATGTTTTTTGGCAGAACAACCCGGTGTTCTTCAGGTTGTCCCAAGCCGTATGATGCAGCTACATTCAGGACCTGGGAAGCTGCACTGAAGGATGTGAAGCTCCTGCACTTGCTAGTATATATCTTTCAAACAGCTTTCTCATGTATAAACCAGTGTGCCTATGTGCTCTGGGGCATATAGCCTTTCACCTAAATAAGGTCCTAAGCGACATATAAAAGTGTATTCTCGTATATGGTATTTGCTGCGTGGTACATATGACGTGTAACACCAAGTTGTTCGGGTTTTCCTTAATCTATATGGTACTAGAGGTAATACATTTCGTGGGCATATGATTTCCTTTCTCTCTTCAAATATGCAATTCAAAAACCACCAAATTAAAATTTGATCATGCTGGAAATTTGATTGAAAAATCTTTCTTCAAGCCATTGTGAAATACATCCAGCAAAGTAATACTATATAATTTGATTTTGAAGATAAATTTTAAAATCTGAATATTACAAATCAAATTTTACCAGTATATTTTGCTTGACAATACATCTAATAAAGTATTTATATTGTAAAATTTGATTTATAAAATTTAAATTTTTAAATTTATTTTTTAAAATAAATTATTTGCACCATTATTTACTAGGTGTGTTGTACAAATCGGTTTAAGAATATAGTTTTTCTAAATATATTCCTACCGGATGATAAAAAAGGGATTTATATTCAATAAATCAATTTTCGGTATCAGGAAAAAAAAAACGAGAAGTAATCACCAGTGTTTCCCGCCTTTGGAAGACGCAGCAGCATTTTAGTTTCTGGATTTCTCCATTCCTTTTCAGTTCCGTTCTGCCTCCCTCGAAAAATTTAGGGTTCCCGAATTGCCGTCGGTGATGTCGGAGCTGAGCTGGAGACACCAGACCCTCATTCAAGCTTTGTTATCACGTGGCCCTCTCAAGGACGATGAGTTCCATTCCATCTTCACCGCCCTCACTGGCAAAAACTCAGGTTTCTCTCTTCTTCTTTCTTCCTTCGTTCCTTTTTTTCTTTTTCTGTTATTTTCCAATAATTCACTTTTTTATATTGTTATTATATTTCCAGATGTCGTTGGTTCTCTCTCTTCTTCTTGTATTTTTACATTTACAACCTTTTTTTCCCTTCGTCCTTGCAATTGACCCGCTCAACCTAAAAACCCCGACTTCCTGTGGTCCTCGAAGTTCGACAGAAATTGACTACCATGATCAAGCTAGTATCAGTGATAACAGATTATCTCTTACATCTCCATCAGCAGCATCTCTTTGTTTATGTGATTTAGGTTGTCATATTTGATACAGGTGCTCATAAACGGCTATTTGATGAATACCTCCTGAAGATAAATAAGTCACTTTCTTATGTTCAGTGTGAGTTACGGGGCTTCCGAAACCAATACGATGGACAGATTTACTATGGGGTGGTCAATAATATTTCTGACGAACAGTCCAAGCTGGGAACGAAATATTCGGTTCCCCAGATTGCTTTCTTCAAGGCAATTGTAAGGCTGGTTAAAACTTATACTAAATTGAAAGAAGTTTTTATTTTCTAATTTGGTTAGTGGACAATATACTTAGTTGATGCAACGTTCATTATTTTCAGTCATTGTTTTAGTGGGGTGGAATTCTGCTAAGATTTTTGTATTGGATACTCTACAACTTGAAATGATCAACTCAATATGAAAATTATGTTGCAGATGGTAAAACATAACTTGGGTTTACTTACAACTTGATTGTTGCCATTTTTTTATTTTTTCTCTTGTATTCTTCTCTTGTGTTCATTAAGAATATAATATACTTAAAAATATATGAATCTTTATTACTTTTTCGAGAGATCCATTACTAGTGGAATAATGGGGAAATATTGATTGAGGGAAAGTGTCAGAACATTCACTTTAAATTGCATTATCCTTAGTTATTATTTGGTGAATGATGAGGAAAAGACAGATAATTTAATCACATGCTTGCTACATGAGGCTTTTCTCTATGCAAACCCTGAAATATTTTATGCCAATAGATGTTGGATGTCTAAAAGTATGAGATTTGAATGGCTTCGTCCATATTGAGTCATGCTGTGTTCTTTTTTATGTCAAATATCAGATAGAAGCAATTCTGCAAGATGCCGCAGCGGAAGGTAGCATATCTGACATCGATGTCCTTAATATACGGTTGGAGACTCAGGTCCGAATTTTGCTAAGAATAATTGTTCTTTATCAAGAAACATATGACCTTGTTTGTTGCACTAATGTTTTATGTGCTGCAAATATGAGTTAGCAAATTGAATGATGCAAATCCTACTAAATATTATATGTCAACTATAAGTGGGCAAACAAATTTGCATTAGAAAATCCCACTGTAGGAGTTATACTAGTTTTGTTATAAACTCAAAGAGAGAGAAATAGAGATCAAAATCAAGGCCAAAGAGCTTGATTTTACCATCAAAGGTTACCTAGGGAAAATAACTTAAGTTTGAAATTTTAGAACTGTTAAGGTGCCATTTACAATATTTTGCTACGGTAATATGCGAAATTTATTAAATTTCTTTAATCGGTACATATGAGTTTTCTTGCTGTGGAAAGTTCTTGGCACCATTGAAGAATGTGAAAATTCCGGCCATATGTTGTTGGATCAAGTATTTTTAACCTCTCCATCAGTATTCCATAAGAAATGGGTTCCTCTGATTACCTTCATTTTATCGAACCTCCCTATCAGGCTGCTCAAACATCACCATCAAAGTTATGGTAATTATAAGAAAAAAAAATCCGTAAAAGTAAAGATAGGACTCATTGAAGATCGGTCGGCAGTTCCAACACATATGGAGGTAAACTTATTTCTTCAGTATGTTGCAGAGACCAATCTTCCTTGATTTGATGGATTTCCTTCCTTCCTCTGGAAACTCTCTGTACATTTTTTTTTATAAGTGGAAACTCTCTGTACATAAGTGTACCAAAATTAATTACCTTCAACAGACTGCTTGATTTTCTCCCACTTTATTTGGTTCCGCTCTCCTTGAGCTGCCATCATAGAGTTTGTTATGTTGCATTTTCTGATTTTTTTTTCTGGGTTTAGGTAATTATGTTCCACAGAATCATGGAATGCAACACCCTTCAAAAAGAAAAATACTTTGGGTGAGAGAGAAAGTGAGAAAGAAATTGTCTTTAGAAAGAGCTTTTTAGGTTTTGTGGTGTCAGAGGTGGTGTTTGTGTTGTGGTGTGCTGTAGAAGAGGGGATTTTCTCCTTAGAAATAAGTTTTTTATTTAGTACCAAATAAAAAAGTTGAGATATGAGATTCATTAACATGCTGTGTTAATGAGTCAAGACGATGAAATTGAATTTATTTCTAACACATCTTAGTAGATAAAGTGAAGGTTACTTGTAAAAAAAAAAGTAGATAACAGTGAAGGTAGTGGTACTGTTTCCCAAATTAAAGGACAAAACACGTGTCATCTTGCAAAAATCTAAGGGAAGGCCAGCATAATTTAGCCAGACATATTTTCAATATCTCACATCGAAGGAAATATTGTAGTACATAGAAACATTGATTTAACTCTGCACAAAGTACTCCAAATGATCAATAAAAAAGAACAACCTTAACAACATGGTCAAGCTCATACCAACAAGGAAGAAGAAAACAAGAAATGAAGCTAAACTGACCTTAGCATTATATGGTCTTATTTCTACTTGACCTTAGCATGATATGGTGTATGTGAACAGTTATTTATTACTTGCTACAGAAAATATTGTTTGCAGCAAAACTTTGGACACGTATCTAGGTAGAGCCTAATTCTCTCAGATCTTATGGCAGAATCAATGTTTATTGACTCAGGCTTGCCTATATTGGATGTTTCCAGAAATAGTGACTGTATGCTTTTAGTGATAAGATTCATGACAATTCACTATCTTTTTATGTAGGCTCCCTTGACTGTTCCACCACTTTCTCGTTAACAAATGAGTTTATTATTCTTACAAGCCCTGATGTTGTGCTTGATATTTCATGTGGTCTATCTTCAGGTTTTGACTGGCACAGGATCGCAATCACAGGGCGGTCCAACTCAAGTCCCTCCTGCACTTAAGAATTTCTCAATATCTCAGAAGCAAAAAGCTCTGGATGAACTTGTGCGGGATCAGTGGCTTACTCGTACCCCTGATGGTAACATCGGACTTGGTGTCAGATCCTTTCTTGATCTGCGCAGCTATTTCCGTAATAACGATATTCCTCCATGTCAAGTATGCAACGAAGCTGGAGTGAAGGTTGTAACTGGTTGCTGCTCTGCCACATCAGTGGATACTGGCTTTTTAATATATATATATATATATATATATATATTATACACACACACACACAAACGTATGCTCATGCTTTTTTTTTCTTTCCTTTGTTCAAGTCCTTGAGTGGTTTCAAAGTAAAATATAATGTTTTATTCAACGGATATAATAGTAAAGGAAAAAAGTTCTCCACTTGTTCCAACCAAACTAATGGAATAGTTCTTTGCTGCTGCAATTTAAGCTCATACTTTGTTGGGTTTGTTCCCGGCAGGCAGAGTTGTGCCAGAATGAATCTTGTACAGTCCGAGTTCACAAGTACTGCCTAAAGAAGTTATTTTCTCAAAGAAAGGTATATACTCTTGATCTTCTCATGTTTACAGTCAACAGAATTTCACCTACTTCATAAATCTGCTGACTTTACTGAGTTTTAGGGTGAAAGAGTTTGTCCAAGTTGCGGGACTCAATGGCATTATGTAGCACCTAAACCGGAGCTCATAGAGGAAGAGAACGAGGCAGAAGCACCCACCCAGAGCCAGCCACCGTCAGGATCTAAAAGAAAGAGGCTTGAAAGCAGCAAGCCCGGCGATGCAAATGCAGTTCGAACGGGTCCCTCTCAAGCTTCTAGACCTACTTCTGATCTGAGAAGAACAACCCGAAGTACCACCCGTTCAAAGTAAGCGTCATGCTCCCTTCATTAAGGGACAACTGGAAATATGCTGTATAGTTTTGCTTTGAAACAGCTGAGATACGCTGCGTGGAGTGAGTGGTTGCGACTGGAATATATGGTGGAATGCTTCACAAGTCTCTGTTTTTTGATATCCCAAGTATTCCGCAACGAACTGTGATACCATATTAGATTTTTTCTGAGTAGCCTGAAAACAGCTGGACGAATTTATGTATAATATTTGATTCTCCGTTCATTTCCTACCAACAATGTAAACTCTCATTCCTTTTCCTCGGCTTGGAATGCCAACTGGATCCCGTTTAACTTATGCTTGGTTGTTGTAACTTGTCTCCACAAATGCATATCAGTTTCCAATCACAGCGAATCCAAAAATAAATAATAAAATTTACATATTTCCATCAGTTTAAGCTTTGGAACAAATGATAATTTCATATGGTATCAGAATAGAGATCCTGAATTGAATCCTAATTTTATACTCTATCTTATTTAATTAAATATTTCACATATTTGGTCACTCATTAAGAATGAATTTGGCCCACATGTTAGAGGAGTGTTAAAATGTAAAATAAATAATAAAATTTATCTCTTCTTATTAATTTAAACTTTTGAGACAAGTGGTGTGAATATGCTGTTAATTTGTCTCATAATTATATGTCCTCTGAATAAGAAAAATAAAAGAATTTTATCCTCACAAAAGCTCTAAATCAAATAAAGAAAAATACACCTTACAATTATCATATTCCTTATATTATGCAGAATTGATATGTACACCCTCTAATTAATAAATAATAATAATAAATAACTCTCGTACAATTAAGATAGATAAATAAAATAAAATAAAAAAGACAATTTTAGATGATTTTGACAATTAGAAATGAACGGGTAATACATATTGTAACTTTTTCAAAGATTAAAAAGTAACGTATCAACATGGATATTCTGACATGTAAAAATAACATGTATGATAATTGGAGGGCAGTAAATATTTTCTTATTTTATTGTTTTGTTCTTATAAGATCACGTCAATACTAAAAATATAATATATAAATTATTATTTATATTAACTGATATAAGGGATTTTTATATAATAAAATATTTTAAATTTTTATGTGTAAATACTTCCGACCAAACAGACCACTGGAAATGACTTGGCAGACGAAACGGACCACAGGATATTGATTTACAAAATAAATATTAATTATGTTTAAACTTTAAAGGAATGTGTATACATATATAATTTCACGTGTGCACACTGCCATTATCCTATCCTCTCGTGGCTGACGGTGTGCTGAATAGACAAAGTATATTCTTGCCCATTAAAGTACAAAATCAAAAAGATGAAGATGATCTGCCGCGTAGGCACTGTCTGTGCGCTTGTTTTTGGTTCACCTTTTTTGCTTTCTGTTCGGTCTTCGAGACGAGGTTTCGTTTGTTATCATCTCACTTTTATCTTAATTTATTATTATAATATTTTATATTTTAATATAAAATATAATAAATAATTTAATTTTTTTAAATTTTAAAATAATAATAATAATAATAAATAATAATATTTTATCATCTCAACTCAAATTAATTTAGCATCCAAACACATTTATATCACACGGAACAAATTAGTTTGGCTATATACAATTATTTTTAAATATTTTTATTTTATATTAAAAAAAATAACATAATCAATCGTATTAATAAAATATATAAAAATGACTGTAAATATAAATTTTTAAAACCAATATGCTGAATCATGAATCAGTAAAAGTTGATGCCCTCAAAAGTGAAGTATATTTTCTTAGAACTTTCCCGCATCCATGTGTGTTGTGTGGCTAAGCCCTCCTCGGAAACACCCATAAAACTTATATATTTATCTCATCAATAACGTTAAAAGAGGTTAGTTTCAACTTATAAATAGCATAGCTCAATTTATTAAGTGTCACCCATTAAATTAATACCAACTTATATCCGTCTAATTAATATAATTATTGGTACATTACTACCAATATATTCAAATTCATTTACAAAATTTTATAAAAATAAATATTTTTTGAAGAGTTTTAACTTGCGGAGCGCATAGTACTATCTACAATAGTGTGACGATTATCACATATGTTCGGTAATAGATTGCAGCAATTGTGTCAGACAATATGTTTTTGGCGACGGAACTCGTTGGCTGAAAATGCAGTTTTGAAGCGAAGACGACTCTCGTGGGATGCCTTTTGCGTCGGTTAATAACTTTTTTACGTCGGTTTGGGAGATAATCACTATTATTCATAAATCATCTTAATAAAATTATATTTGTAGCGATTTATTTTTTCCGTTTATTGCGACAATCGTGCGCGCTGAGAAGTGCCTTTTTCTTGTAATGAAACGTGGATGTCCGTCTGTTCGTACGCGATAGGCAATGATCTGCCACGTTCTGAAAATAAGAATGGAATCTCCTCCACTTGCATATCTTTTGTAAAGGTCACGGGTCCAATTACCCAATAAGCTCATTTTTACTAGTAATATTAGATATAAATTTTAAATAAATAAATTTTATATAAATTTTTTATAAAATAAATAAATCTTATTAATAAAAAATAATTTTTTTTATACTTTTATAAGGTAAGATTCATTTTTTTTATAAAGACTTATATTAAATTTATCTATTTAAAATTTATACAAATTATTTTTTTATTTTTATTGATCTATGAACAACTTTTTTTTAACAGAAAAGAAAATGCTGACTGGATTTTGGATGAAATAACTTTATCATGCTTAAATAATCTTTTATTTTTTCAAGACAAATTTAAAGGTTGATAAGTAATACCATCTCATCAGACAATATCAATGGAAAATTAGATCTTATCCATTAACTTTTGAAATAGGCACAGGACACCTCCAAGCTATATTCTCATCCCCTAAGATTATACCATAAAGCAACAATAACGTTGAATCTCTTAACTTTAGATTATAACATCTAAACTTCAATTCACAGCTATAATCACCCTGTGAAAGGAAACGTATATTACAGCACTTTTATAAACTTATAAACGTATATTCAATTGACAATGTCTCCCATTTCCTAATTTTTTAAAGAGTGCTACAATCACAAAATGATTATATAAAAATAATCATACAAACTGACATGACTTTATATAATTTGTCATATTTGTTTTACAATAAAAATAATTTTATAATTTGATAAATCACATCAATTTATAAAATTAATTTTACATAATCACTTTATAGTTAGAATATTTTTATAATTTTTTAATACGATAAATGCTATTTGAAAATTCGTTTATTGACATTCCTAGCATAATAATGATGTGAAAATACTACACATCAGCTAATATAAAAAATTAGAGATGTTTTTATTTATTTTTCAGTTTTAACGGGTCTTAAAACAAGTTTTTTTTTTGGGGGTCTTTTCCTAATTTTTGTAGTTTTTATTTATTTGTTAAAAATCCTCTGTTTCTTACCTATAGATCCATCATAGGCTGTGTATTCGTTGTACATTGCATAACCAACCTTACCTTATCGCCGGAGAACGTTGTCGAACTTAATTAGCCATGTGTATTTCCTCTAGTTATATGCTTTGTAGACAAAAAATAATGTCAGTTTTTTTTTTCTAATTTTTATTAATCCTTGGGAGATCTCTTTCGCCATCAATATTAATACTATGTAATTGCAATTAAGATGGAGCAAATAGGAAAGTCATTTTAATATTATGTGGCAGTTCCAATGAAGAATGTAGTGATGAGCTCGATGAGTAAATGACTCTTCTTACAAAAAAATAGCAGGTATTGAATGGCAGTACCCAAGCTTTGTCTCGCTTCTTTGGATGGTATTTTACATCCATTTTTGCTTCTTTGGATGGACTTTTCCATCTAATCTTTGCCTTGAGTTTTCAATTCAATTGCGATGTCACAACAGAGAATTGTCCTTGTGCTATCAACGATTTGTTTTGGAAACCGTTTGTAGTTTTACACCTTTAAATTGTAAAAAATTACAGACATAAATCTCATAATTTTGCACATTATTTAAAAATATGTGATTTTATTTTTTTTATTTTTATATTTATATAAAAATATAAAAATAAAAAAAATAAAATCACATATTTTTTTTATATAATATACAGAGTATATAACTTTTGTGTAACACGATTTTTAAATTTCACCTTTTATTTTCAAGGCTTGAAAACGTCAATAGTCGTTAAAAGGGGTTGAAAAACTTGTATTTTATGGAGTAGTTTTCGCAAAAATATTCAGGAAAAAGAAAAAGAAAAAGAAAAAGAAATTAATGTGGTCCCCACTTCATCTTCCTGGATATGTCCTCACCCGAGCTACATGATGTTTATTCCATCCAATGAAGGCACCCCCGTATTCACGTCTTACTTCCATCATCAATGTTTTTGACTTTAAAAAATAAAATAAAATAAAATAAAAATAAAGTCTTTTTTTTTTTTTTATAGGAAAAATAAAGTCTTTTAAAATAAATGACAGAGATAAGAAAAGTAGTACTTTGATTGGAATAGCGACCAACGCCATTAGAGAAAAAAAGTTTCAAGGAGAGCCTCCTTTAATTTTTTCTATCTTTTCTTTGATTCAGAATTGCAAGAGAGAGAGAGAGAGAGAGAGAGAGAGAACCTAGGAACCAGTTTCACGAAGGGAAAGAGAGGTGGATCCAAATCTGCGAGGAAATAGGAAAGGAGAGAAAAGAAGAAGAGGTTCAAGCAATGAAGAAGCAGGGCACATCATCACAATCGACGACAACAAGGCCTGCGACAACAGTGTTGCCGTACCAGACCCCAAGATTGAGAGATCATTACCTTATTGGGAAGAAGCTTGGCCAAGGCCAATTTGGGACTACCTACCTCTGCACCCACAAGTCTACGGAAGCCCAATACGCCTGCAAGTCAATTCCCAAGAGGAAACTCCTATGCAAGGAAGATTACGACGATGTTTGGAGGGAGATTCAGATCATGCACCATCTCTCCGAGCACCCGCATGTGGTACGGATCGAAGGGACTTATGAGGACTTGGTGTTCGTGCACTTGGTCATGGAGCTGTGCGCTGGGGGCGAGCTGTTCGATAGGATTGTGCAGAAGGGGCATTACAGTGAGAGAGAGGCAGTGAAACTCATAAAGACCATCGTTGGTGTGGTGGAGGCTTGTCACTCTCTCGGCGTTATGCATAGGGATCTCAAGCCCGAGAATTTCTTGTTTGAAAGTCCTGCCGACGATGCCAAGCTCAAGGCCACCGATTTCGGCTTGTCTGTCTTCTACAAGCCAGGTTGGTTTCTGGGTTTCCTTCCGTTTTCTCTGTTGTCATTGGAAATGGCGGGTTTTATTCTATGCATGCTAAACTCGTGATTGCAGTTCTAATAATACAGTACGTTGGCCGCCCGCTGGTCGACGGGTACTTTCAGTTTGGGTTTTTTCTTCATTGTTTATGAATTTTTTGGCTTTTAAAAAAATCGGTCTTGGTTGGATCGGTTTTCAAGCGGACAAGTCGATTTGTATTGGTTAGATTTGCGGCTTGTCTAGCGTCCTTGGTGGATTTCAAGCTTCGCTGGTTATTGGTCATTATTTTATTTGTTTTAACGTTGCCGGTTCTTGAACCGAAATTTAGTCCTGTTTTTGGAAATTGTCTTTTATCCATTTGAAACCAGGCTGATTAGTCTTCGAAGGGCATGATTGTAGCGAACTAAATCTTTTTTTATCTAAAATATGTGGATATAACTTAAAAGGCACAAAAATGAAATATTGGAAGCACGGCATGAAAATTGTTTTGCTCAGATTGATTAGGGAGTTCACTTCCAAATGAAAGGAAGAATGGAAACTGTGGGCATTATTATGATGGCCAGTCTGCTCTGGAAGCTGTTTCGAATGTTCCCCTTTATTTTGGATATTTGAAGGGGGGAGCTTAATATGTTGCTTGGTAGAGTGGATTGTAGCCAATTGACATGCATACATGTTGCGGGCACAAACAGTCTGGCTAATAACATTCTGATGCGAAAGCAATGGTTTTTCTTAATGCGCTAAGTCTTCAATTTTATGTACTTCTATGTAACATTGTCAGTTTCCATGAGTTCTTCTCTGTCCGTAAATCATCTTTTGTCTATGTAAACTGCTGTCACATTTTCTAATGGTACTCTTTTCTTCCAGGAGAAGCTTTCCATGATGTGGTAGGAAGTCCCTATTATGTGGCACCTGAGGTGTTGAAAAAGCATTATGGACCTGAAGTAGATGTATGGAGTGCTGGTGTTATCCTTTACATTTTACTCAGTGGAGTTCCACCTTTTTGGGCTGGTAGTCATCTTGACTAGCTAAGATCTTCTATACTTAAGAGTTGTGGCTGGATTGTTGACGGTTATACTCATTTTGCATTATTTATACCTAAGCTGTACCTACTTTTTCCAATTACTTGCAGAAACTGAAACAGGAATCTTTAGACAGATTTTAAAAGGAAAATTAGATTTTGAATCTGCACCATGGCCTAGTATTTCAGAAAGTGCAAAAGATTTGATCCGAAAGATGCTCGAGAGGGATCCAACAAAAAGAATTACTGCCCATGAAGTCCTATGTGAGTTGCTTTGTACCCATTATGCCTGCTGTTCTGCTGGTAGAAGCAGGGGTATTCAATGTCCTTGCTTTGTTATAGCTCTCCTATCTGTGTAACGATAACAACAGAGTTTATTTTTGTACCAGGCCACCCATGGATTGTGGATGACAGAGTTGCACCAGACAAACCTCTAGATTCTGCAGTTTTGTCACGGCTGAAGCAGTTCTCAGCAATGAATAAACTTAAAAAGATGGCTTTGCGTGTATATTTCTTTTTCCCCACAATACTTGCTCTGTTTTCATTTTTTAATGGATGTCTGCATTTAAAATTATCATAATGAGCAGAAAAATTGAAGCTTCTTGATTTAGGATTTGTGGCGCTGGGTTAAGTTCACATATTTAGACAGGTAAAGGATAGCTCTTTTCGAGATAAAGCCTGACAGAAAAAATAGCATGATACACAAATATGAGATTTTCTAACTTTGAATCAGCTTGAACTCTACTCTAGTCAATTAAGCCTTAGTCCCAACTAATTGGTTCAGCTACACGGATTTTTTAATGCCACTTGTCCTATTGGAGGCCACATCTGCATTTATCTATCCAACAATCTGTTTCAGCCATAAATTTCACCCACACTATAATTTGGATTGTCTTGAACGGAAGGAAATATAGAATTATTAAATATAAACTTGTTCCAGGAGTAAATATAACTCAAGTGTACCAAACATATGAAAATGTCGTGTGTCCAGTGTCAGAATGAGGTCGGAACCTCCCGTTTTCATTAAATTTTTTATTCTGTTTCTTAATGCCCACTTCTCTAGTTATGCAACCTGTTTGTTCATCTTTTGCATTGGAAAATTTAATTTCAGGTCATTGCTGAAAGACTTTCAGAGGAAGAAATTGGTGGTCTGAAAGAATTGTTCAAAATGATTGACACAGACAATAGTGGAACTATAACATTTGAGGAGCTTAAAGAGGGTTTGAAAAGAGTGGGCTCTAATCTAATGGAATCTGAGATCAAGTCTCTGATGGATGCAGTAAGTAAATTGCTCATAAACTCTTGCAAGAAAATAAATAAGTTTCACTGTTTTTCCATTTTATTCAATTTATTATCTGTTACAACATAGATGAATTGGTTTGGCAGGCTGATATCGACAACAGTGGATCAATAGACTATGGTGAGTTTCTTGCTGCTACATTGCACGTGAATAAGATGGAGAGAGAGGAGAATCTGGTTGCAGCCTTCACCTATTTTGACAAGGACGGTAGTGGATACATCACTATTGATGAGCTTCAACAAGCTTGCAAGGACTTTGGTCTAGGTGATGTCCATCTAGATGATATGATCAAAGAAATTGATCAAGACAATGTAAGTTTCTTTGGTTACATACTTCCACGTTATTTTTTTGTGTTTTCCCATTCAAATTCTTAGACACATTTTGTGGGTATCACATTATGTATCCTGAATCAGATCATAATCGGTAATTATTTATTATTTCATGCCTCATCGAAAGGTAAATTTTCTTAACCACTCTTTTATTCTTTGATTCCAAAGTTTCTTTTGCCTGTAGAAGTTATATTGGCATCATTCAAAAAGATATGTTGTTGCTCATTCTTGTAGGATTACTTTTTGTGTCCCTACTAGTAGATCTAAAACTGCCATCTGATATACTGGTTCTTTGACGATGGTGGTTTCTAGCGATGGCTTCATATTCTTAGAGATGTTTTCTTAAATAAGCAAAGATGCTAGTTGGATACTTTGTTGATCTTTTTTGGGCAAGTTATGTCTATACTACGGCTAGACAGACACGAAGTCATTAAACAATAAGACTCCTCATGTTACCATATTGTTGAGAGAATCATTTACATTATCTAGTTTTTGTTGTTGCTGCAACATTTGAACAGTTGTGTTCAGATCATCCTTTAGCTTCCAATTTCAACTTTATTTATATATTTGATTCTAGTACTAGTAAGACATATTGATAGCAAGCAGTGATAATGTAGCTAGTGGTCACTTGACGAAAGTAAGAATCATGCAAGTTGCAAGTTGTGAACACAGGCCTCAGTTACTGTTATGTTTATCAGATGAAGTTTTTTTAAATGTGGTTATTAATAAATCCCAATTTATAACGAATAAATCAGAGACTAGACAATACTCGTTTTTCATAGAAACTTTCATCCTAACCTCTACCACTTTCCAGGATGGGCGTATCGATTATGGGGAGTTTGCAGCAATGATGAGGAAGGGAGATGGAGGAGTTGGGAGGAGCAGAACAATGAGAAGCAATTTGACCTTTAATTTAGCTGATGCCTTTGGAGTAAAAGAGACAAGCTGAGATTACTAACCAAAAGCAATCCTGTATAGTAACAGCTTAGAGGATGAAGGCAATAGTTCCATTTTTATATCTTAATGACACTTAGCTTTTGTTTGTGCTGAATTATGCCTAGCCGATTAGAGTATGAAGGCATTAGTTTTTTTTTTTTTTAGATCTTAACGACTCTCAGCTTTTATTTGTGCTGATGCTTGTTTTTTCAATTACTGTTCTGTTATAAAGTGCAGAGATTTGGTTCTTTTGAATCTTCTCGATCTCACGGCATTCTTGCACTAGAAATTACGTTATCCAAGAGGCTCACCTCCTTTGATTGATTCCCACTTAATATGACTAATTGAAAAGGGAAATGCTTTTCCCACAGTTTTTTTTTTTTTTTAATTTTGTTTTTTACTTGGTGATTAAGTAAGTGTTTTTAAATGAATATGTGAGTTTTTTTTAAAATATCTAAATAGTTTAAAAAAATGTTGAAAGTAAAAGTAAAAAAAATAAAAAATAAAAAGATTTTAACTGGTTGGTAGAGAATTTCGGTTCTGTGGACGTGGCAACATCCAATTGTAAACATGTGCAAATTAACTACATGTGTTTGAGAAATGCTACACCCACCGAATTTATATACCGATTTTTTTTTTTTTTTAACTTAATGGTTAAGGAAATATTTTTTAATAAATTTGTAAATTTTATTTTTTTAAATGTTTAAAATGATTTGAAAAATATTTGAAGGGAAAATAAAAAGAAGAAGAAGAAAAAATTTTACATTGTTCATACCCATTCGGTACACTTTCATTGGGAGTAGTACCACTCCACGTGTTTTAATACAACATTTTTAAGAAATACTTCGGGTGAATCTTATATTTACTTGAGATCTTACTATGATTTAGATTTTTCCATTTTTTGCTCATTGATTTTACTTGCGTTTACGGATGCTTCAAAAAAAAGAAAAAAAAAATAATGAGGTCTAATTTATTTGGCTTATGAATCCCTTAGAATTCTCCTTAAAATTGTGGGGAGGGATGGATGAAGTAAGAGGTTAATACAGTAAATAAATAAAAAAACAGTAATTGCAGTTAATACAGTAAGCATGCAAAATAATTTACTTTCCAACTCGTTTGTTTTCAATAAACTTTTTAATTCATCTCATATTATTTAATTATTATAATTTTTTTAAATTTTTATATAAAATAAAATAATTAATTTAATTTTTTTAAATCTTAAAATAAAAATAATATTAAAAAAATATTTTATTTAATTTTTAACTTTAATTTCATCTCATCTTATATGAAAAAACGTTTATTTTTACATATGAGATAAAATGAGATGAGTTGAGATTAAAATTAAAAAATTAAATAAAATATTATTAAAATATATATTTTTAATATTATTTTTATTTTATGATTTGAAAATATTAAATTATTTATTTTATTTTATATATAAATTTAAAAAAATTATAATAATTAAATATGATGAAATAGATTGAAATGAAATATGAAAACAAACTAACATATTAGATCAGAAAAGTATAATTGGAAGGGCATATTGGTCATTGGGAAAGGAAACGGATAGGATAGGGCATCGGCCTAATTCCGGGCGGGCATGGTGTGAGAGGCAGACTTGTGAATCTGTGATGTGTTAGGAGAAAGAGCGAGCAAATAGCATTCCAACTATGGCCTCTGCCTCTGTGACCCTCTCCTTATGCTCATCTCTCGCCACCCACTCCAGAATCTGTACAAAGCAACACGCATCGCCGACATTCTCATTCTCTAACAATACCTATCTCAGCTCCCTCTCCTTCTCTCCCCACAAACTCTCTCTCTCCTCTTCTTCTTCACGCGCATTTCCTCTTCTCCTGAAGTCCTCAGATTCGGATGCAGCCGTGCTCGAGTCCGAACCCGGTGCAACGGAGGTTGAAGCCACGCAAATCGTCCAAATCTCACCGGAACAAGTCCCCAAGCGTGAGGAAGTGTTCGCCGTGGTCATGGTGAGTAATTGGAAAACCAAACCACAAGCTATATGCGTTCTTCGAGCGTTTTTGAGGTGACCCATTTGATGTTCTTGATTGCTAATTGTGGCTTTGGAGTAATTCTGTGTTTGCCCAGACACTGTTTACCGTTTCGTATATCTGCGAGATTTATATTATGCTCTCCTCATGATAAATTTGATAGCTTGTATGCTTTAAGGTTGTTCCTATCACACACATACCAATATTATGTCTATTATTTGATTGTGGTTGTTGTATTTCCGCCTTGTTTAGATAGGATCACGCCAATATATTGTTTTTCCTGGGCGGTTCATCTATACTCAGAGGCTTAAAGGCGCTAATGTCAACGACAAGGTACTTATTCCAACTCGTTCTTGAGTATTATTATTTTTTTTTTCCTTGAGATTTTCTCATATGAAGGCCGTATCTTAACGGACTCCCTTTGTGCAGATTGTCCTTTATCTCTCAATTTACTTGTTTCATTTAAAGCATTTGGTAATTTCGTTGGCTGGGCTTCCCTTTCAACATCGAAAATCCCTTTCATATCCAGAAAAGTATATAATATCAGTTACTGTTTCAACCCACCAATCGATTTATTACCTTGCCAACACCATCTCAATGATGAAGACGCTCTAACATAAAAATATCATACGATTTACATCCCCAATTAACAGTGTTTGTAACATTTTACTAATTCCCGTACCTTAGATAGAAAAGGTTAATTCTTGCATATCTTATTATCCTGTCTTCGTAAGAATGACAAATGACACACTTAAGTTAACAGTACTTGAAGCACTGAGGTGCCTACATGCGACAGATTAATAACCCATGATTGTGGTCAGGTTTCTAGGTTATGAGCAAGTCTTGCTGCTGAAACTTGCACAGATGTCAGTTTTCTACATGTGTATGCATTTTTATATGCATAAAGTTTATCTGTAAACCAAGAAGATGCTCTCTCTGGCCGAGTGGTTGGCTGGTTGCTATGGTATTCGTATAGTTCTTGCTTTCTACCTCAACTAAGTTTTTTGAAAATTGATTCTGGGGCAGATCATCCTGAACAAGGTGTTGCTCATCGGAACCAGAACAACTACCTACATTGGAAAACCAGTGGTGACTAATGCTGCTGTACATGCAGTAGTTGAAGAGCAGGTAGTTCACTACCATCCTGATAAATCTTTTATTATTATCCCCCAATAATAAAATGGAATATCTTTTTTCCTAGTTGGCATTCTTATTATTTCTTGACTTCCTCTATCTTTGACCTCTACATTTTCAATGCAGGGTTTAAATCCCAAAGTAGTTGTCTTCAAGTATAAGAAGAAGAAAAACTATCGGAGAAATATTGGTCATCGACAAGTATGTTACATAGTTCACTCGTATCATTGATGGTTAACTTACCACTATAAAGGGCGTAGCATGGAGCAATTCTATGGGATGCATAACTTTTGCATTTTTAGAGTCCGGTACTAAAACAAGGAGCAAAAGAAAGTTACTGCATGATATATGCATTTCACATCTGGGTTTAGAAGCTTTACTCTCTCCCAAAATGGAAAATTCTACCCTTTTATTTCTCTCTAGCTCTTTATAAAAAAAAAACTCACCTTTGCCGTTTCTTTCTAAGCTCAAAGCTGTCTTGTTGGAGCAGTTATCATGTCTGTTCAGACCTGCTGCTTCAGCTAAGCAATGAGGGTGATTTTCAAAATCCTCTCGTTTGAATTCAAAACCTACCTCAACTTATGTCAACTCATCTCATCTTCATCATTATAACTTTATCAAATTTCCACACAAAAGATAATAAACAATTCAACTTTTTCAAATCTCAAAACAAAATTTTCAAATTCTCACACAAAATAGAATAAATAATTTAACTTTTTCAAATTCTAAAATAATAATAATATTAAAAAATAATATTCTAAAAACATTCTAGTCTAATATTCACAAATCATTTCAACTCATTAATGAATCCAAACAACTCCTCAGAACTGTTGCTTACACGTTTACAACACCTAAAGCTCGACGACGTTTTAATCTTTCGTTTTAATCTATTTCTTGGGTGCTTAATGACATACTTGAACCTGCAATTTCTGTTCCATGGTAGTTAAAATTTCCATCAGTTAGAGATCTCTGTGGTCATCTTGTGTGCTGTTGCTTGCTAGAAAAATTTGCTCCTTGTTGGGTGGTGCAAAAAATTTTACCTATCCATTTTGGTACTTCCATGTTTCCATCCTATCTACAATCCACAGACAAAGGGCAATAGTCTGTCTCATGACTTGTCTATATATAACTTAGCTATTTACTTCCAGAAAAATAACAATAATACAAATTATAATTCGTGTATCTGTTTCCTAATTATCCTATTTATGATGATTTCGTTGTTACCTAATTATGCAGCCAAATACAAGGATAAGGATAACAGGCATCACAGGTTATCAGGATTATCCAGCTGTTACTCTAGACTCGTAGGGTTTCTAGGCGAAGTTGGGGGAATACCGAAGATCATTGACATCTGAATGTTTTGTGAAGGTTTTGTTCTCTTGTTTGGCATGTAATATCCTCTGTAGGGAGCCAACTCCAGCAATGAATATTGAAAATTACTTTGTGCCCGAATGAATTATTCAATCAAAATGCGTTGTGAAAATAATGTTTGATGCATCGGTTTTCTATCATTTACAACATCATCCATGATTCAACATTTTTCATTCATGCTACAAATTCCCTTTCGACTGTGTAAATTAAATGTGCTTAAAAGCACTAGGACGTCATCTTACATCTTTCCAAAAGTAAAAAAGAAATGATATTTGCAATAAAGTGTGCAAATGCTGTATAATTATTTTTAAAAAAATGAGTAAAAACAGAATTTGTGTGAAAAAAATTATTTTTTTAATAGTAAATTTCACTCTTTTTAAAAAGAATTACGTGATATTTGCGTCCTCTATAATTGTTACTCAAAAGCCAAATGATTCCACAATGACTAGTGGGGAAAAATTGAACTGTGAGCCTATACCAATTTCCTCTGTCGTTTAACATATTTACTTTGGACAATAAGTTATTGGCCTAATCATCATATCATTCACAACACAAACTAAATCCTATATAAGCTGGCCTTCAACAGGAAGATCGGTGGGGAACCGCCAACATTCTCAGATTTGCTTCCGACTCAAACCTGAATCCGACAATGGGAGGAAGTTTCGTTAACAGAACTTCATTCGGAAACTTTCTTCCTCTTCAGAAGGGCCGGACAAATTGAGATGAAACCGATAAGAAAAAGAACTGACAAAGTTTTAAAATCATATAGATCCTTGACTGACTTGAGATCCCCAAGAGCAAGGCCGGCCTATATAAAACAGAATGAGCAACAACAGTAAGGTAATTAGCAAAATGACATAAACCAAAAAAAAGGAACTTAATTATATTTAACTCGTAAACAGAATCTACCAAGCCTGTAAACTATTCAAGGCTAAGAAAAAAAAATCCATTCAAAGGTAAGGGTAAAATCCATGAAATAACATCTATTATGAAATTTCAGGAGATGTACATAGACAAAAATTAAAACTAATATATATGAATTTCTAAATATAAACACTGCTTCCTTGTATGCGGACCAAATAAAGCAAAAGGAAATTTTCCATTGAATGTATTGTCCGATGTCTCTCTTACATTCATGTGTACTTCTCGGCCCAAAAGCAAAGGTACTCTTTTGCTATCAAACTTCAAGCAATTTTTCAAACTCTATTTGCTAAAGATGAATTTTGCAACAGAACAGCAGCACAGGAAGAATACAATCACAAACCCACCAAAACTACTTACTTCAAGAAGACTAACTCTATTCCTGAAGGTTATTTCTTTGGGGGAGGGGGGGGAGATGGACAGCCCACCTACACTTCATCTTTGAAGAACATGCATGTTATAGTCCAAGCCGAAGCATCTGAATATTTATTCTAAGAACCTAATCAGTAGATTGTTTGCTAGCAACCCTGCAAATACTGCTATAACTCCAAATCAAGAACCCCGACTTCGAAACCACGTAAACACAACCCATCAATATGACCATGTTCACCTTTTTAAGCAGTAACAACTTGAAAAAATTATCTTGCGATCATAAGATGGTCAAAATATATGATACTTATCACCTTTTTTTTTTCAAAACTGATAACGGTTAAGTGACAGCTTTTTTTTATATACTATTTTATTAAAACTCAACATCAGCAACTCATATATTTATAACATGAGACAACTAAGATAATAAATCTGAACTAAGATATAAATAGTGAGCTTTTTGGGAAGTTGGCTAATGAAAAGTAATCATAACATGAGCCAAATCAGATAATAACTCCGAATTAAGAGGGGCAGAGATGGACTTACTCTGACTGTGATATATGATGCTGGAATAAGACCAATCAAAGTAGCCAGAAAGAAAATATGAAATGGTATATCAACAATCGGAGATGCCAAATTGATGAAAAGGTTGGGCAATGATGGAGTTATCCTCAGAAAGAGCATGTAATTCAGCAGCTTATCTCTACGTTTAGCTATCTGATTCCATGAAAGATAAGGTTAATGCAGTGGCATGGCACAGAATACGAGTTGAATTAATAATAATGTTAAGTTATGAAAAATGAACTGAATATCAACAAAAAAACAACAGAAAGATATACCTCTGACTGGAAGAATCTCAACTTTTCATCCCAGAACCAACTAACTATAGGCTTGCCAATTAACTTAGACAAAAAGAAGCAGCATGATGCTCCCGTTGTAGCATTAAAAACAACTAAGAGAAGGCCCCTGATAACACCAAAAAGAGCTCCAGCTAGCAAAGACATGAAAAGTGTTCCAGGAATCATAAAAGTCTGCATGAATATGTACGTGGAGCAGTAGCCTAGAGTGAATCGGGCTGGGTAATCTTTAGCATATGATGACAGATGATCTCTGAAGCAAAATTAAAAAAAAAAATGTTCAGTGCAGTTAAAACATAAAGGCAAATAAAGAAACCCAAATGGTATAGCATACCAGTCATACCGAAAATTGAACAATTACAGACTAATAGAGACCATGACACTTTCTTGGATCACAACGCGTATATGACTAAATATAATGAAAGTAAACAAATGGAGTTTGCGTCACAGAAGTCATGATTCTTGAGCCAACTCGCAAGCTCTAATATGATGGGCACAAAATAAAGACCATAAACATAAATCTACATATAGGGACCACCTTTCAGATATCCATGCGCTATATTCTCGTAATCAGATTGAAGACGCTGCAATCTAAATTAAAAAACAACTGGAGATGATCATTTAGTGGAAATATTCTCACATTCCCCAAAGGTTCCCATACAAAAAAGTGGCCGCTAGTGCACCACCGTATTCATAAACCCCACCCCACTTATTTAAGTAAATAAGTTTAAGAACCCATTCTTCCCACACGGGGGTCCAATTAGAAAACTAAGTTAACGTTCCCTCATTTGATTCAATGAAAATTGATAACAAATTCTTCAAAATTTGTTAATCAAAGTTAAGTATATCGAACCATCTCGCTCGGAAACGTGATGGCCGCTCATACCACACAGCTTGGAATGTGTCTATATAATATGAGTCGCCTAAACAAGAAGCTAGAATCGTCAATTGAAAAATGCGAGGAACGAATCGAAAAGGGGACGCACTTGAGCATACGGAGATCCGAAATGGTTCGAGGCAGCTTGAGTTTCCCGTAGTCGGCGGCGGGCATGGTCAAGTAGATGCAGAATAGGCCACCGGAGAAGATAAAGAAGATGCCGAGGGCGGCGGTGAACTCCCAGCGAGACACCGGGAACCTCTCCGATTTGGGCTTCTTGCAGGTGCGAGAATCGTCCTTCTCACCCACCGCGTTCTCTTCATCCCTCAACAGCCTCCCGTTCTCTCCAATCAGATTGCGAGGAGCCGCCATTAATGCTTTAAGCGCGTTGATCCAAAACAAACGAACCGCACCACCGCCACCACCGTCAATGGAGAGGACAGTGAGGTTTGGGCTCGAGAAAAAGGGACGGCGAACCACATCAAATCAGAATCCCGTTTTGAATATCCATTTCCAGAATTCAGCACTAAAAATCAAACAAAGAGAACCAAAAATAAAATAAACAAATAAAATCTCTAAATTTAGCACTGCGTCTCTCTGCAACTCTACTTATACACGATCATGGGAACGACGGACTGACGGAGAGAAGTTTCATTATAATTTCGTGTCTTATTTCTTTGTTTTTTATTTAATTTAATTTTTATTCAAATTTCTGTTGGAGGGGCTTTCTTTATTTAATTTTTCGTTAAAATATTTTACGCACCGTGCAAATTTCTCCAAAGCTTAACTTAAAATTGGATTTGGTTTCTAGATAGAGACACCTTTGCTTCTGTTTTTTTTTTTTTTATTATTTATTTATTTATTTATTTTTTATTTATTTATTTATTTCATATGTCCTTATCATTATAAAGGTTAGTCATGTCAAATACGAGGGCTAAAATTCTTCTTTAGTTGAATATTTTAATTCTTTAGGCTGGTAGGTAAGCTAACCAGTTAAAATTAATTTGAAATTTTCAAAAATCACTTTAATAGATCATTTAAAAAGAGAGAAAATAAAACATAAAGTGAAAAAAAAGGAAAGAATATTTCAAAACCAAAAGACAACATAAAATAAAGAAATCAAGGAAAATATTAACATATCGAAACTTTAGAAATAGTTTTTCTTGTTTTCATGATATTTTAGATTCGTTTATTTTTTATTTTGTGTTTATACTTTATATATATATATTTTTTTTAAAATTATATTTACAATCATGAATTATGCAATCGTTACGTAATTGTTTTGAAAAAAATAAATAAAACATGAGATCTACATAAAAAAAAATTAATTTTTTTTATTGTAGACCTCACTTTTTTTCAAAAGGATTACGTGACGTTTACGCATTTCACAATTGTACGTATAATTACTCATTTTGTTTTCCTAGATATTGATACAAAATAGCCCTTCTCATCCATTTCCAGCAATCAATAATGTTTTTCTCCAGGTGTTTATTTTTTAGTTCAAAATATAAACAATTGCCAATTTAAACTTTCTCTCTTTCAAATGGACGATGAAAGAAACTTTTTATTTGCAGGTAGACATGGCGAATACGCCTTTCTTCATGTTTTCATTGATCTTAATTCATATCTACTTTATCTTTGTTATGGCAGTTACCCAGTCATCGAGTGATATACATCTGGTTTGAAATACTAGAGATTGAACGGTCGATTTGAACCAGACCGCCTCAAGGCCCAGCAGAAAAGGCCCGACAAGGACTATGCCAGGTCAGCCCAATCACTCACACGGTCTGCAACGCACATCAGTAAACGTTAATCTCTAGAAAAAAAATTATACTTATTATTCCCCTCCATCACACATTAATATGTAATTTTTTATTTTTATCTTTTTATTTAAACACACGTATATATTAATGTATAAATATATATTTAAATAGAATGATAAAAATAATAAATTATATATTAATATATAATTTGAAAATAATAAATAATATTTATCTGATCCGTATACATTTCGCGATCAGATTAAATTCTAATCCTGTAATATTATTATTCGATAGTTTTTGTCATTCACTCATGCTCACATTAGTTACACATTTTTTTTTAAAAAAAATATCATTATTCATTGATTTAACTCTCAAAAATCTCTCTTTCAATAAACTCCCCATGTCTTTTTTCTAATTAATGGTTCAATTAGAAGTAAGAAAGAAAACAAAAATTATTTTTAGTTTGCAATATAATTTTTATCCTGTTCACCTAATTGTTAAATACAGTTTCTATTGCCAATCAAGTTACATTGTGTTGGTACTGATCAAAGAAAAGCAAAATATTTCTTCAAAATACCTTTTCTAGTTGAGTGTACATGATACATGTACATATATGTAATATATATATATATATATATATATATATAAGTGATCAACCTAAGGAAGGTTGGATCTATACTTTAAAAGTACTAATTAATATTAAAATTAGAACTTATTAAAATAATTATAAAGAATAACAAAACTTTCACTTTTAAATAATATAAGATGTCATTCATTACTTCGAGTATTGCACTGTCAATAACAGGATGCTTTTTGGCATTTAAAAAAATAAAAAATAAAAAAAGAGGATCAGTTTTGGGCCGAAGAAGAAGAAGAAGAAGGAAATAGTTGGAAACTTGGACTAGTTGGTAACCTGGTCTTACAGTTTCAACAGACATTCTATTTTGGTAGGCACATGCACCTGCTCCAGCAAAGGAGATATGATATTCCATCTAAGTCTATGTTTACACGTCAATATCATTTCAATCCGTTTCAAATTAATTATTGATAGGATCTATTACTTTTTTAACTTCTTATGAAAAGTTAAACCCATCTTAACCTATTTCATAAATCCAAACACATATTTCAATCGATTTACATTCAAACACGTCCTAATAGAATCTACAAAATATTACTATTCACAATTTTACTCGTATATCAATTAAACTTACATAATATAATGAAAATTATGTTTTATAGGTCACTTTTTTCTTGATTTGCAACACTACCAATATGTTATGAGAAATTATATATAGAAGTCTTACACCACACACCTCTACCTAACTAACATGAAATTTATCTTTTTTATCATTCTATTTAAACACATACACAAAGTATAACATATGTATGCTCAATATAGACCGATACATGAGATGATCGTTATAAAAGATAAAACTGAGATGTATAAAGATGTACTTACTTAATCCGAAAGAACCCAATGGTATTAATTCAAATAACATTGCAGAAATAAGAGTCATATCTGATGGTTTTAGTTTATGTGCTAAAATGAATATTAATCACATATAGGTTGAAACAGATTCTAAGCTAGTGGTTAATTGGTGGGAGAAAGGTGAGCAAGTTCCTTAACGTAGTCAAAGATATTGAAAAGAGACTAGATTGAAGACTCGTTGGATGGTGTTAGTCTTTATCATTCAAGTTATATGGCATCGGTAACACTTTTTGCAGGTCTTGTTAGCACGCACTTTTATATTTTGAGTTGTTAGGTATTCTTATTGATTAAGGGTTAGCTGTTTTTCTTTGTGTTATTGTAGTTCATTTTGATACTTGAGTTTGAAATTTAGGATAATATGTAACCTCCGCTATTCAGTTATAACCATTATTTTTTTTCGTAAAAAATAAAAATAATCAATAAAATAAAAATATCATCCTCTTAAAAAAAAAAAAAAAAAAAATCCGGAAGAAGCAGTTTTCCGACGGGGATAGCATTGCCAATAATTTGCCATCGAGACTGACAACTTTATTATGGCAATCTTTTTGTCCCCTTTTTTTTTTCCTGAATTGCTTGAAAGTTCGTACAGATGTGGTAGTCTTTTATTATTAAACCCCTGGAAAGAAGAAAGAAAGACTTTCCTTTTTCATATTTTATGGAAGATAAGCTAAAAGAATTAGAGGTGTGTGTGTCGTGACCTGTGATGGGCCTTTAGATTAAAAGAAAGCGATGATCTAATCTAAAGGTCCTGGCCCATAAAAGAAGAAAGACCGTTATTTTATGAGGGTACCATCCAATACGTAAATAAGCAATTCACGAATGTAGAAATAAGTTTTCAGGAAATCAGATGGCAAAATAATGATAACAGAGGAAAATGAATAATAATTTCAATCCAGCAGGAATATTAATATACACAATGATTAAGAAGGGCTGCTAACACTGTTTCTTAAATGATCCAACTTTATAATTAGTTTACAATTCATTTTAAATCAATCAAAGTAATTGTGACACTTCATTAAAAGATAATTTCAATTTTACTTAATTACCCTTCATTTTAAGTAGAGTAGTAAATTTGTTGTAAACTAAGTGTAAGCTTATCATTTTCCAAAAAACAATTGCAACATTATAAATTCGAGTGAAGTTAATAATGTTTGTGAAGTCGACACAAATTTTTCACCCAATTTAGGTAATGATTAAAACCACAAGGCAGATGATATGTCATAACAAGGAGATCATGACATATAGGAAGGTGTATCTATCATTGTTTTTGGTAATCAAAAAGCCAACTTGAAAGTCAATTTAGGTATCTCCGACCACGTCGCTTTGTCAAACTGTGTCTAAGGTCTCTCTATCCCCCCATCCGGAGGTCTGCCCTGTCCTGGGATTTGAAATTTTCGAACGTTGTAGCTTTAATTAAGTTCTGTTTGTATTAACATAAGATCATTATCTATCTCATTTCATCTCATTTTAATATTTAAATACAATTTAAATATAAATACTTTAATTTTAAATTTTAAACTTTTTTATCTAATAATTACCTAATTATTATAATTTTCTCAAACTAAAAAATAAAACATAAAAAATTATTCAATTTTTTTAACTTTCAAAATAAAAATAACATTATGACAATATTTTAAATTTCTAATATTTTTATTTAAATTTTTCTCTTTTATTTTTCAAAACTTCGTCAAACATTATAACTTAAATTATTTTATTATTATTTATAAAATATTTTATTATTATTTATATATATTTGTATCTTATCTCATTTTAACGTTTAAAACGTTGCTTAAACCATTACTACTGAGTTTGGTGTTCAATGTTCACTTTCTTGTTCTGTACGAGACAAAACTCATTGGTAAGAGTTGTATTATTATATAAAAATACATACTGCGGAATAAATCCACTTTTCATGCTTTAACCTGATTCTTGAGACACTGTACACTTAGGCTTCGTTTGGATCATCAACCTATCTCAATTTATCTTAACTCATCATTACAATTTTTTCAAATTTTAACATAAAATATAATAAACAATTCAATTTTTTTAAATTCTAAAATAATAATAATATTAAAAAATAATATTCTAACAATATTTTATCATCTCAATTCAACTCACTTCAACATCCAAACTTAACCTTAGATTAAAAGAAACAAAAAATAATGCTAGAGTAACAGTTGGGGGCTCCCGCTGAGCTCCCTTGGGCTATAACATGTGTTTTTTTATGTTTTTTTTTTAATTTTTAAATATTTTTAAAAAAATAAAAAAAATTCACAACATCATTAAAGAAGTATTTTTTAATAATTTTTTTTTTTTTTACTTTATGACTAAGAAAGTATTTTTTTAATGATGTTCTAAATTTATTTTATTTTTTTAAAATATTTAAAAGTGTTCAAAAGATTTATGTAAAAAATAACTTTAAAAAATATACATAAAAAAATACATGCTAGAGTTAACGAGAGTCCCAAACAGTAACTCTAGCATTGTCGAGAGGAAAATTATAACATGAACAATCAAATCAATAGCAACCACCTTCTCTCTTGTAAAAAATCAAGGTCTACATATTTGATTTTAGCCCCAAGGGGTCTCTCATTCCTTCATTCATCAATTTTGTCTATCAAAATTTATTTTACTTAGCTTTATTTTGATTTCTTTAAAGTAAAAAAAAGTCAGATTATAATTTTTTGATAACTTTTAAGAGACATTCGCGGCACAAGCAGATTCATAAGTCAAAAATCGTTCGAGGGAAAGTGGTGATTTTGCAAAAATCACCGAGCATGATTCTCACGCACCGCCCACATCTGTACGTAGTCCTCACGCCCCACTCCTCCCGACAACTCTTCTTGACACCCGAGCCAGATCACTTGAATTGCCACAGTCAGACATTTCAGATATGACATTTGTGGTTGAAAAAAAACAAATGTGTTACCTTCACGAACCGTCATAGATTCTAAAATCTATCAGAGTTGGTCCAAACTATAATCTATTATTTTTCGCATATATCTTATTGCTTTCTTTTTTTATTTCTTTATTTTTAGTAAAAAAAATGTTCGTCTCTTTAATATTTGTCTGTATAAGTTGACTTATATCTTTTTATGAAGAATGAAGTTGAGTCTCTATTTAGGCAGAGATTGTTGTCTCTTGAAAGTTTGTCTATAGAGAGTATTAGTAATAGTAAAGACCAAACTAGTCACAAAAAGAAATAGTATATTGATAGAACTTCAAATGCATTATTTTAGTTTATGATGTCATATATATAATCATGGATATAAATTTATTTAATAAATGAATTATGACAATTTCTCTTAAAAAAAATTATAAGATATACTTGCTAAGGACTCAACATATATATATATATATATATTTATGAATAAAGGGGACCGGTTCAGATTCTTAGGCTCGTTGGAACACTTGCATTATATCCAAATTCTGTTAATACTAGTTATAATTTGTTTGAAATTTATAAAAGTTATATTAGTTTTTGAGTAGATGAAAAAATTAAAAGTTAAAAAATATTTTATATTTTAGTGATATTTAAGAATAAAATTAAAATTTTTTTTAAGAATTTTAAAATTTTCATCTCATATCTATCTCAAAAGATGCCTTTATTTTTGCTTTGTTGGTAGAATCTATCGCAACTATATAAAATAATTTTTTTTATTAATATATAAATTAATATCATGAATTTCATAGTAATTATATGCGTATAATTTTTTTATAATTATTTATACAATTATATATTAAAATAAGAATATTTATATAAAATAATATTACTTTTATAAATTATTTTATAAATATGTCTTATTTTTTATATAATTATATAAAAATTATAAAAATATTGTATTTCTATCATTATCCTTCCTCTTAAATAGTGTGTTACAGAACTCTACAAAAAAAATAAAAATAAATTAAGCATCAACTTCGTACTCTGTGCGGCGTGTGCGCCACATCACAACTCAAGCCGTGGCCATGCGCGTTTTGATTCGTACAAGTTTTATAAGGTATCGTTTGGATTAAAAAATAAGTCAAGATGAATTGAGATAAATTATAAATAATAATAAAATAAATTATGAATAATAATAAAATTTATAAATTAAAATTATTAAATAATAGTAAATAATAATGAGATAAGTTGAGATAAGTTGAGATAAACTGTGAATACAAATATGCTTCGTATAAGTTTTTTAAAAATATTTACTTAAAAAATAGTATAAACGGTGAGTTTGGATCTTAAATTCATTTCAATTCATCTCAACTCATCATTATAATTTTTTCAAATTTCAACACAAAATATAATAAACAATTTAACTTTTTTAAATCTTAAAATAATAATAATATTATAACAATATTTTATCATCTCAATTCAACTCACTTCAACATCCAAACACACTCTTATTCTTTATTGAAAAGTAAAACCCATTTTTTTGAGACTATTTGTAATGATATTTTTTTTAGACTATTTTGAAGCTCATTTTTACGTAATTTATCTATTTACAACTTATATCTAATATTACTTTTTATAAATTTTACGACATTGTGCCGGTATCAATAATGAAAAATAATTTATACAAATTCTAAATAAATAAGTCTCATAGCCTTTATAAAAAAATAATCTCACCTAAATCTTTTAGCATAAAAATTTATTTTTTATTAATAAAATTTATTTTTTTATAAAAATATATTTATACAAAATTTATATATTTAAAATTTCTATCTAATACAATTCTCGATAATCAGTTGACTCTTGATAGGTTGGACACAGGAGGATCCTGCATACAACGCGACAGCTGAGAAGCCAATTATTTTCGATTTATGTTACTGGCTCTGCCCGTCGCCCGTTTTTGTCATTGGCTGATCTTTTGCGTCCCAAGACTACTCAAGCTTCTTTAGAAATAGATATTTATCATCTCAAATTTTATCCCATTTTATTCTTAAATATAATTTAAATATAAATATTTTTAAATTAATCATTATAATTTTTTTAATTAATAATTTTAAATTTTAAATTTTTTAAATTTATAATATTTTTTATTCAATTTTTTTTTTTTAAACTCAAAAAATATTTAACTCAAACAATTTAACTATTATTTATAAACTATCTCCTAACTCCAAACGAGCCCTTAGTGAGTACTGTATGCGCTGACAGTTATACCGCATTTTCCCTCACTTTCTCGGAAAACTCTCTCTCTCTCTATCTCTCGGCCTTCTTTCTTCTTCTCCTTGTTTGACTCTGCCAAGGACTTTCTGCAGAGAAAGAGGAACAAAGCGCGTTCACGTTTAGCTGGGCCCTGATAATGGAGTATCAAGCCTCCTCTCCTACTCTCTCAAAGAAACTCCCCACCGGACGCAGTTTTAGCTCAAAATCTGTGTATGACGGCGTTTTTTCTGCTCCGTCGTCAAAGTTCGGGACTCCGAGTTTCTCTTCTCGGGTTCTGGACTATAGAGAGATTTTCGGTGGCTCCGAAGCCTCGCGAGGGTCTTCGATTCCGTTTCTCGAAGTTCCGGCGCTGAATGAAAGAGACGTTGAGGTTGATGCCTGGGGTACGAAGCTCGATTACTCAAAAGTTTTCGGTGGCTTTGGAGAATTAGATTGTGCCGTATCTTATGAGGAACTTGTTTCTGAGCCCAAAAAAAGGACTGGCTTCTCTCAGAAAACGCGGTAAAAACTAAATCTCTGCCTTTTCTTAGAGAGTATCTTTGTCTCAGAGTGTGAAACTTCAAGCTCGGTTTGGTTGCTGAGTATGTGATTGTCTGAAATGAAGTTCTGAGAAGATAATTTTTGCAAATTTGGAACGCAGAAGTTAAAAACATGCTTTCCTATGTTACTACTGCGGCCTATTTTTATTGTAGATTTTCATCTCTGTTGTTTTGTGAACAATTTTTTGATCGGTAGTTATTTTGTGAACAAAATGAAGCATGTATTTGGGTTTTGAGTTATGAAGAAGTGTCTGATATCCAGTAAGTAATTAGTTAGTAGTCAAGTATATGATGGGGCTTCGAATGCATGTTTGAGTTGCATTAGCGTTTTTAACGGTTCTCCAGGAGATTAGAGTCATGTTAGTGGTCTTTATTAGTTGCCAGTTGTTTCTGAAGAATCTGAAAGAGGATAATTTACTTTCTTTGTATGGTAAATGTCTGCTAGGAATTCTGAGACAGCCTCCTTCTTGTAAATCAATCCAGCTTAGAAAAATTCATGGATGCCGTATCTGGCTGTCTGGGAGTGCCAGTCTGTTGATAGTGTCTCGTTTTTTTATATTTTATTTTGGTAGTTGATTTCTCTAAAATATTGATGCTGGATTTTTGTTTGACATGGCTCTTTATCTCTCCCCTCGAGGAGATTGGAATTGATTGGATGCATATAAGATCTCATTTTGTTAGATGTTTGTTGTATATTTTTGCACATATATTATAGGGAACTGTTTCGTCGTCTTATCTGCCTGCTTATTCTTCTGTCTTATTTACTGGTTTTTTTTTTCTTCTCATCCGCATTGAAATTGAGAGGAATGAAACAGCTTTCTTCAAGTTGACCTTTTCTTGTTGTCATATCTATTTGTTATTATCCAGGAGTTCGGCTCAAAGAGGATCATTTTCACAAGGGGCAGATCCTTCTGATTGTCAAGAAAAGAACCAGATGAATTCACATGAAGCATCTCATCAGTCATTTGATGGTGTGAAGAAGTTCAGTACGTCATACAATAAAGTCAATCAAGGAGGCAAAAATGGGACAGACAGGGAAACCCACATAGCTCAGCTTCATGCTGTTCCTGCTTATACATGTTTAATTGATGAAATGACTACCTTGCAGATGAATGATGGCAAAAAGCCAGTGTCTTCTGCAGTAAATGGCACTTATATTAAGAAAGCTTTCAGTGATGGGTTAACTGAAACTGTGCATTCCACGAAAGTTGTGACAGATCTTCCTGCTGGAGGTGCTAGTATACAGAAGTGTGAAGGTGGTGTTGCACTTGAAAATAAATCCAATGAGTATAGGTCCAATTCAATTGATATGTTATTTGGTGCAAATGAATGTGGCCATGGACATTCTTCAAAAGTCTCACCATCCTCGATCCCACTGCCTGATTTTGGAGGTAGCAAGTGTGATTCCGAGAGATCAATGGCTGCAAAGTTTTGGGATTCTGAGATTCATTTGGACGGTGCAGAACATGTTTCTTCACTACCAGACTTTGATGAGGAAGTAGATGCAAATTCATTTGCCGCTGCCTCGGTGGCTGCTTTGAAGAAGGCAATAGAGGAGGCTCAAGCAAAGATGAACATTGTAAAAGAATCAATGGCAAGAAAGAAGGCAGGCCTTCAAAATCATGCAAATCTGAGCAGAAATTATGGGCTTAAAGCTGACCTGAGACAAGAGGGTAAAGCTACAAAAAAGGCAAACAGATATAAAGAGAAGAAGGATTCAAATATATATGAAAAAGAGGATACTCCAGTGCAAGTCTCTGCTGGCATGAGAAAGCAAAATATGATGAGAGCAGGCCACAATTCTGACATTGGAAACAGTGAGTCACTTTTTGGCACTAATGCAGCTTTTGGAGAAACTTGCGGGAGAGAATCGAGATCAACTCAAGCATATCATAGGCAGGCAACAGCAAAACCGTTGGACGAAACAGAACAGTTTTATGAACTTGTTAGCACTGGTAAACACAAAGAAACAATACTAGAGTTTGAGCAGGCAGACAATATGAAGAAAGAAGGCTTTGAGAAGCCAGAAGAATGTAGTGAGAGATTAAATGCAGTTGTAGAGGTTCATAAGGAGGTGATTGATAGGAAAATAAATGTAGTTGAAGCAGCCGTTAAGATTGAAGAACATGGAGGTGAATTAAAATCTGCTCAACAGGTTCATGATCATGAAGATTATGTAAAATTAAGAGTTATTAAGGAGCGGGAAGGATCTGTGAAGAAAGTTAAAGCATCCCAGGAACATGAAAAATGTGAAGAGAAACTAGGAGATCTTAAGGAAGCAATATTTTATGAGGAAAACATTGAGACCCAAGAGTTTGAGGAAAATGAAAGCATAAAGGGGTGGTTGGAGCCTCATGAGCGGGCGGGAAATGAAAAGAAAGGAAAAGGGGCTTGTGAAGAGGAAGACATTCAGAAGGAAGAGGAAGATGCCTACACTGGGGAAGACACTGAAAAAAGGTTGAACAAAGTTCATTTGCAGGCAGTAACTGAGACGAGATTTAATGACTTCCAAGATGAGGAAGAAAATAGGAAGAGTCTTGAAGCAAATAGTGATTTGGAAGAAAATGAGAAGCTTCAAGAGGGTGGAGAAAATGAGAGGTTGCTTAAAGGGGATGCTTATCAGATTGAAGAGAAAGAGAACAGAAAAAAGGAGACTTTTGAATGGATAGAAGCTGAGAAGATACAAACAGATATTGATCAGAGTGCAGAAGATCAAGAAAGATTGGAAGTGGCCCAAGAAGCTCTTAATTACGAGGAGAACCTTCTTGAGGTAGCTGATGATCCATGTAAGACGGACGGAAGTGAAAACTTGAGCAAAAATCAGAAAGTCAATAGACATGTAGAAAACGATAAAGATGCAGAATTAACTTTAGAGATAACTGCACATGAAGAGAATGGGAGTGGAATTGCAGTAAATAAGGCCTCCATTAAACAAAAGGAGAGTGTAAAAGAGTCTGAATTTGTTAAAGATAAAAATGAGGTTAAAGCAACCAAAGAAGCCTTTTGTTATGAGGACAGTCTTGAGACAGCTGATGATGGATGTAAGCAGGATGGAAGCGAGAAGGTGAACCAAAATCACAAAGCCATCACACAAGAAAAGGATGATAAACATGTGGAAGTAACTTTAGAGGTACTGAATGGGAGTACAATTGAAGTAAACGTGCCTTCTGTTGAACAGGAGCAGAATGTAAAAGAGTTGGAATGTGTTAAAGATGAAATAGAGGTAAAAGTAACCGAAGAAGCCCTTCCTGATGAGTACAATCTTGAGACGGCTGATGATGAATGTAAACAGGATGGAAGCGAGAAGCTAAGAAAAAATCATGTAGCCAGCAGACAAGAAGAAAATGATAGAGATGTGGAAATACTTGCACAAGAGAATGGGAGTAGATTTGAAGTAGATTTGGCTTCCGTTAAACAGAAGGAGAATGTGAAAGAGTCGAAATGTGTTAAAGATGAAATTGAGGTAAAAACAACTAAAGAAGCACTTTGTGACAAGGACAGTCTCGAGACTACTGATGATGGATGTAAGCAGGATGGATTCGAGAAGCTAAGCAAAACTCATGAAGCCAGCCGAAAAAAAGAAAATGATAAAGTTGTGGAAGTAACATTAGAGGTACCTGCACATGAAGAGAACATGATTATAATGGAAATAAATACAGCTTTCTTTGAATACAAAGAGTATGGGAAAAAGGTAGGATCAGTTAACGAGGCAAATGACATGGAAGATAAGGAGATACTCGAAACAGTTGGTTTGGCTCAAAATACCGTCAGACTTGCTGAGACAAAGCAGAAAATGGAAGATATGATAGAGACTGTTGTTTTTGAGTCACAAGGAATGGACTTTGTTAAAACTGACATGAGCTTTGGGCAAAAGCAAAATTACCTACTTGTGGAAGAGCACAAAACAGTCTTCAATCTGGGAAGGAACATTGAAGAATTGGCTCCTGAACTTGGGGAAATATATATGAATGTCAAGGAAGGTGAAGTTACGGCAGATCAGGAAGAAGACAGGAATGATTCCACATCTTCTCACGAGGAAAAATGGGTTGATGGGAACAAGGTGAAAGCAGATCAAGAAGAGGATGGGAATGATTCTACCTCTGCTTGCGAGGAAAGATGCGATGATGATGGGAACAAGGTGAAAGCAGTTCAGATTCCTAACATTTTTGAAGGGGAAGGCAAAAGTGAGGAAACATCTCTCGAGATAAAAATAACCCCGATTACAGAAAAAATCAAGACTCATCAATCGACCGTGACAATGGAAGAGAAGGAAAGCAATGGTGCCGAGCAAAAGTATGTGGAATTGGAAAAGGAACAATTTAACGTTGATGATGCAAAAGAGCGGGAAAGGGAAAGAGAGAGAGACAAGATGGCTGTTGAAAGAGCCATCCGTGAGGCTCGTGAAAGGGCATTTGCTGATGCCAAAGAAAGGGCTATTGCTGAGAGAGCAGCTGCCGAAGCTCGTCGAAGGGTGATGATGGAGGGGCGAGAAAAGTTAGGGAAGACTTCTGTGGCTAATGAAAAGTCATCAGCTGAGAAGGCGGCTATGGAAGCCAAACTTAAAGCTGAACGTGCTGCTGTAGAGAGAGCAACTGCAGAGGCTCGAGAGCGTGCTCTAGAAAGAGCAATGTCCGAGAAGGCTGCCTCTGAGACAAGAAACCGAGCTGAAAAGTCTGTTGGTGAGAGATTTTCTGGTGCTTCCGGAGATAATGAAAGGAGGCAGAGCTTTTCACACAATGTACGTTTATCTGTTGAACTTGTAGTTCACTCATTTCCCATGAAGTTTGTCCAATGGCATATGGCATGGAAAATTAATAGTTGATAGAAATTCCTGCAGGAACCACAGAATAAAGGCTCTAGTTCTACTAGCAATTCAAGATACCCCCACTCTTCAAGTCAAGGTGTGTGTCACATTTGACATATCCTCCCTTACTGCTTAATATGAGGCTTCAGCTGTACTTGCTGATGACCTACTTCTGACCAAATTATATTTTCTTAATGAAGTTCCCCACTCTACTGAGAGATTTGATGGAGCTATTGAAGAATCAGTTCAGAGGTGTAAAGCGACGTCTGAGAGGCATCAAATTGTAGCAGAACGCGCTGTATGCTTCCTTTTTTTGTTTAGATTTACATCTGCAGGTGCTCTAGCATGTAACAAACTTGCATAATGCTCTATCTGCTTTCATTCAGGCAAAAGCTCTTGCAGAGAAGAATACGCGGGATCTTCTTGCCCAGAAGGAGCAGGCAGAGAGAAATGTATGATCTGTTCTATTAATGTAAAGAAATTATTGCATTCACAGGAAGACCTAAGTCTTGCTTATCATCTGAACCTTATTTTTGTGACAGAGGTTAGCAGAATCTCTTGATGCTGATGTCAAAAGGTGGTCAAGCGGGAAGGAAGGGAACTTGAGGGCTCTGCTTTCAACTCTACAATATGTATGTGCAAGCCTTATACCATGTTTTATAATGAAATCATAAATCTATGATTTTCCTTGTCTTCTTATAGGATGGTGTAACATTGGGATCTTGTGGCTGTACTGAAAAACACAGATGATTTTTTGCTTGTCAAATCATTTGCATTGATAAAACTAAGTGCATATTTCTATTGGACAATATGCTTGGTTTCTGATATTGAACAATGAAAACTGACTCTATTTTGCTATTTTCTTTACATATATGTTGATGCTGAGAAATAACTTCCAAGCTGCCTCAGTTGGCACTAACTTGAGCACTTTAATCAGTACGATTTAATTGGATGTTTGTACTGGCAGATCTTGGGGTCTGATAGTGGTTGGCAGCCTATTCCTCTTACAGAGATCATTGCCACTAGTGCTGTAAAGAAAGCTTACCGTAAAGCTACTCTTTTTGTTCATCCTGACAAGTTGCAGCAGCGGGGTGCAAGCATTCAGCAAAAGTACACTTGTGAAAAGGTTTTTGATCTTCTAAAGGTGCGTTTCTGATGCTGCTTGTGCATTGTTATTAGGTAGAAGATCTGGGTCAGGGTTAGCATAAACATTAAATTCAGGTAGGGAAGAAAGTGATGGATGCTCGACAGCAAGTCAATACTAAATTGATACCTCCAAAATTGTTCTAATTGGTGCTTCTAGTTCTTACTTCCACCAACAAAAGTGCAATAGGCATTTTAATCTTTATAACAGATCGAGTCTTGCAGAAACGATATTGGTGTTGTGACTTAGGTGAGGTTTGGATAGTGGATTGAGATAAAAGTTGAAAGTTGAATAAAATATTGTTAGAATATTATTTTTTAATATTATTATTGTTCTGAGATTTAAAAAAGTTGAATTGTTTATTATATTTTGTGTGAAAATTTGAAAAAGTTATAATGATTAGATGATATGAGTTGGAGGCCTTTTTGTTTCCAAACTTAGTCTTTTAATTAATAGTAAAATTTTAGGACTTTTTTCTTTGAGTTCGAGCATTTCTACTGATACTTTTTTTTTTTAACTAAGTGATTAAGTGAGTGTTTTTTAATAATGTTATTAATTTTTTTAAAATGTGCAAGGACTAGGAGATTAAAAAAATACTTGAAAAAAAAAAGACAAAAAGAAAAGAAAATAGCCTTCTCAGTGGGCAGTGTCGGTGGCTCTAGCTTATACTCTATTCATTTATTTATTTTATTTTTGGTTTTTCCATGTCCAGGAGGCTTGGAACAGATTCAATGTGGAAGAACGGTAGGCGGGGACCGTACTTTTTATGGCCCAAGCCAATTGATTCAATTAGAACAAATAGTTGGGACTTATTGTTGGTCCGGCCAAATCCTGGGCACAAGTTGTAAAGTTGTAACTACATTTGAGTTTTGGGAAAATATTTGTCGTTGAGAGTAAGAGAAAATGCAGCTGAAGATGCAAAGTTAAAAGAATCAACTCAAAACTTGCCACGAACCAAAAGTTACTTTAATAGAAGAGAAGTCATCCAGGCAACAACAAAAACATTCAGTTGCCAAGCTAAAATTGAAAGTTGTAACTCAAGAACATGCAAGATATATATATATATATATATTCCTTCAATATATGCACTATTTGAAAGTGCATTTCGAAGCATAATATTTTGAGTTCAGATGGCTCTGACACCAATTAAAAAAACAAAACCATAATAATAATAAATAAAAAAAAGTTTCATAACCCGCAATCTAGTTAGTAGCCGAGCAGATGAAGCATTATAGCGTTCTGTGCATGCATGCGATTTTCAGCCTGTGGGAAGACAATGGAATTTGGAGCTTCAATAACCTCATCAGTCACCTCTACTCCTCTTTCTGCTGGCAAACAATGCATGAAATATGCTTTCGAGCCTGCTGACTTCATTAGATTTCCATCCACCTGCATACAATCGCATGCAAACATTTTCATCCTCTTACTGTTTTAGCAGTGATTAAAGGATTTACCACAAAGCCCATTTTATGTGGTACTATAGATGTCACTTATTCTAGAACGTGTAGCATGCTAGTAGTCTAATAGAAATACAATAGCACTGTTTCCATCACCACAAATATTTTTCAAGATTCAAACATGAAAAAAGATTAAAAAAAAAGAAAAAGAGGTATGATGGTGAAAGATGATGTATGATGGCAAACATATTTACAGTGTCTTACTGCTGAAAATGTACACATCCTGAATCAAGTAGTTGAAACAATGTGCCCTCACACAAACAACTAAGAAAGTGCTTGTAACACTTGCAGTAACTTTAATCTAAAATCTTCAACTGATATGAACACTTGGTTCACAGAGAAAATGTTAACACTTGCATTAACTTGCATGCCTCTTGGGAAAAAAAAAAGTTTTGACACAACATTTACCTGAAAGCCTTGGAACACTTTACGTCGATGAGCAGCCTCCTCCTTTTGCCCCATGCTGGCCCATACATCTGAGTAAACAACATCAGCCCCTCTAACAGCTTCCTTTGGGTCATTTGTTATTTCTATCTTGCTGATTCCAGCCTGCCGTGCCTTCTCAACTGTTTTCTCATCTGGTTCGAAACCTTTAGGGCAGGCACAAACAAAATGGAAGGGGATAACCGATGCCATCAACAACCAAGAGTGCACAACGTTATTTCCATCTCCTATATAGACGACCTAAATGATTCATTGCCATCAAGTCAGATCAGACAAGAAATACATGGCCAGAAATGATATTCAGAATGTGGCAAGACAAATAACAGCCAGATGTATTAAACTAGCAGAACCAGGGGCTGACCTTGGTTCCTTCCAATTGACCGATGTGTTCAATTATAGTGAGGACATCAGCCATTATTTGGCAGGGATGATTGTAGTCTGTGAGGCCATTAACGACAGGAACACTTGCATGTTTAGCAAGATCAAGAATGTCCTGCAAATGGAACAAGTAATTGCATTTATATATAAATATGCAAGATCAATTGCTTTGAAATACACACACACACACACACACACACACCAGAAAAGAAAGGTTCAAACTCATACATCCAATAAAATTATTAAACCACCATTAAAAAAAAAAAAAAAAAAACTCACCAGCATACCTGATGAGCAAAGACACGTGCCATAATAATGTCATTATAGCGAGACAAAACACGAGCAACATCACGAGTTTCCTCTCGCTTACCCATCTGAATATCATCAGGTCCCAAATATATAGCATGGCCTCCTAGCAAGAAAAAGCCAGACTCGAAAGAAACCCGGGTTCTCATTGATGGCTTTGCAAAGATCATAGCCATTGTCTTCCCCTTGAACGGGAGATATGTTCTCTCTCCTGATTTTAGCAACGCCTTGACTTCTACAGCCTGTTCTAAGATCTTCAAAATAGTAGCTTTGTCAAAATCACTAATGTGCAGAAAATCTTTCAGCTCTGATTTTGCTGTAACACAAGGAAAAAGAGAAGGTAAAAAAGTCAGAAAACAAATAAAAGATATAATATAGCTTACGGTTACTCAATTTGCAACAATTCATATTTCAAAACATGATATTGGACAATTAAAATCACACAAGAACCATCTTACATTCAACCTCAAGGCAATCAACCCGGAAACATGGGATATTTGATAATTGTAGATTCCTTATTCTCCAAATCTTAACTGATTTTACAAGGGACCAAACATGTCTCAAAATTAATCGATTCATCTTTGTTGAGTTGCAAGGACTAAGAAAAAAACATAATTCAGACACGGGCAGTAGAGAGCATACAGTATGTTACTTTGGATTCTCAAACCATCGCGAAACATATTTTCTATCCTCAGAAGTGGGGATGGGGGTGTTGATGAAACATAAAATGACAAAGAGAAGACAAGCATCTCCCATAAAAAGAGAAGACAAAAATTTCCGATAAAACATTATCAAATATGAAAGGGATTTAGAACCCTTCGATGTCGTAAATTAATAGAACATTCAAATCGTTCCACAAGTGGATCCATTAATGATCAATTACAAATCAGAAACCCTCAGTCGCACCTCATCCATAAGTGCCAACCAAAAAACCAGACATAAACTAGCAGAGATACGCAGAAATCTGCACTGTCCAAAAACACCAATTTTTAAGCCATGTTTCCATGATTAAACCCTGAAAAATGTATCCTCTGTCGAGACTATAAATAATTAGGAATCTTAAACAAAATTGAATACGTTGCAAGCCTTAACAAAACCCAAAACCTGTGTTCCAAAAAAGAAGAAATCAGACATATAAACACAAAAGAAAGCCTCGTATTCAATGTTATAATCAAGGAATCTGAAGATGATAATTGACCTCGGACATTGGCGGCGGATGCAGGTGTCGAAGTGGCAGAGGAGGTCTGGCATGAGACCCGTAGCCGAAGAGCTGGAAAGCACGCTGGAGAAGACACGGAAATACCTGAAAACTTGTTTCCGGGGAGTCTCGGAGGTCGTAGGAGATTGAGATCGGAGGAAAAGGAGAATGAGGAGGAGTGTAAAACCTTGTCCGAGGCGATCGGAGAACAGTGACAAGAAATCGCCGCCATTGCTGTTTGGTAACTTCGGTTGAAACAGAAGCTGAGCTTTTTCTCAAGTGGTGTTTTGTCAGTGGGGTACTGTATATCACTATGTAAACGGCTGAACATAGAGGGTTTATAACTTTACATCCACGTCGGTATTTACATAATTAGCCCTAATTTTCTTGTTGATTTCCTTATCCCTTGAGCATCTTCAGGAGTCATAACCTAATGAATAATCAATTATAAATATAATTGAGATGTGATAAGATAAGATTAATTAAATAAAATATTATTAAGATATTATTTTTTAATATTATTATTATTTTAAGATTTGAAAAAGTTAAATTATTTATTATATTTTATATAAAAATTTAAAAAAATTATAATAATGAAATGAGATAAATTGAAAGTATTTCTCAATCTAAACGGGATTTAAAGGTCTATATTAAAAAACTTTCTTTAGAATACAAGAAATTTGACTTTTGATCACAACGATCGAACACGTTCGTCCCGGAAATAAAAACCTTTTAATTTCATTAACTTAAGCCTCAAAAGCTTGACTCTAAAATCAAATTATGTCAATAAAATCTTTATTATATATTATACACCGATTTAAAAATATAATTTTTTTTAATATTTGAGTTTAAAGATCTTGAATAACAATAAATAAATAGACACTTAAAATGTATATTATAATATGTATTGTTACTTGAATTTAAGAAAATCTTAATCATATTACACACTAATATAAACATCGTGATAAAGTAATATTAAATACAGTCTTAAAGTGTATAAATCTCACGTATTCTATTTGAAAAAGAGTGTTGCTCATTATTAAAAAAATTAATATTTTTTTCATATAAGTTTCATATTTATACACTATTTTCAAACAGAGTATATGAGATTTATACATTTTAAAATTGTAAATATCATTATTCTTATGCTTAAGGGAATATTCTTGCTGCAATGATCGAGACAATGTCATGAACCCGCGAGGGTGAACCAACGAATATGGATCCGTCTTCATACACTTGGAACATAATAAAATTAAACACACGTTATTTGTGATGCAAGGTTTTATGTGCAAAGCATGTGTTACAATCCAATTTTCCAAGTTGATATAAAGTACTGCTCTCAATTATTTATATTTTTCTTATTTTAGATGACATTTATTTGGTCTCACCATTGCAACTTGCCATACTGTAGGACTCTGCTTCATATTTATCACTATACACTATATATATTTTAAAAATATATATATTTTTTATTTAATTTTATTCCAGCTAAACTATAGCGGAGCGATTGGAGACGGATCACAGGATGTTAGTATCACATGAACGAATTAAATAATACCACGTGTCAAGGAAAAAATTCTGAAAGGAGTATTTATGGGTGCACCTCGGAAGGAATTTTGTTAAGAATAATACTACATATTACATAAATATCGAATAATGGTTTTAAAAAAATTGGAATTTATTATTAAAAAATTAATTTTTTTTAATTTACTTTTTTATTTTTTTAAAAAAAGGACGACAGTTTGTAAATATTTTTTTTCTTATTCCACGAGCGCTGGATACGAGGCATTGAAACTCTGACATGTTTATATCACACATGTTAAAATGTTGGAAAATCATACTATGCGGCCTTGTATGTACTCTAGTTTCAGGGCTCTTCAATTTTAATTTTGTTTATTTTTTTATTTAATAAGTTAAGAAAATAATTATTAATAAATTTATATTTCTTATAAATATTTAAATATGTTTAAAAATATTTTTAAAAAGTAATTAAATAAAAAGGGCAAAGAGATTATGAGACACATTCAACGATACATGTTGGATGTCATAGCAGCGCTCTAAGATGTTAATCTAGACAGAGATAGAGAGAAAAATAATCTTGAACACTGCAATCTTAACACCCAGACATAATGTCAGTGAACGTACAATTATTTTTATATAATCGTATTTTAAATTAAGTGTGTTTTTGTAAAATAATTTTTAAAAATAACATTGTTTTATATAAATGAACTTAATTTAAAACATAATTGTATAAAACATTTGTAAAAAATTTTATACGTGAATTATTACCCTAATATTAATTCTCATGTTAAGAGATTCAACTTTCTCCTATTTGGTCCTACCGATAATGGAATAACAAAACTTGACTTATAAGTTTAAATCAGTAAATTTAATTACTTTAAATAACAGAAATAATTTAGTTACAAGTATTTTTATTTATACATTGTTAATGTAGAGGTTTGTCACGTCAATTTATATAAAAATGTATTGATATTTTGACTCTTTTGTAAAAATAAAAAATAAATGGTCTCACAGTAAGTGGTGTGTTAGATATCAAGCTTATAATAAACATAACTCAAATTTTATCGTAGCACTTCCTTTTATACGTGGATTAGACTCAAACTTATATATTTTGAGATCAAACTCAAATTTAATTAGATATTTTGATGCCATGTTAAATCACCACTTATCACATCCGTTCAAATATTATGACGTGATGTTAAATCACCATTTCTCCTGGATGTTTAAATTGATAAAATCAATTAATTATTTAAACTATATCCCAACTGATTAAGTCTTGTCTTGTCTGCTGCTAAACAAAGAGATTTACTAACAACATATCATTATCATCCTAAAAGAGATCTATTTTTTTCCCATAAAATTCAAGTTAACAGAACAATAGGTACTTAGACGTTGAGTGAATACCACATGGAATGATGGAAATCACATCAGTGGATAGCTCTCAACTCACAAATTGAAAGACATTTTATTTTAATTCCAACACAAACATAAGCCATGATGTCACACAAGCTGCAGCTGCGTTATATATGAGAGTCAGACTTAGTTGTTGCCGTTGACATGCTTTTCATCGCCAGCAGCCTTGGGAAGCAACCCCTTTTCTCGGCATGTTTCCACAGCTTCTACAAACATGTCCTCCAAGCTGTATTTGAACTGAAATCCCAAGGCTTTTACCTTCTTGGAAGAGAACGACACAATCTCCAAGTTATCATCGATATTTTCGAACCTGAGCAGCATCATCATTAATGCTTGATTATATCTCAATTACGGAACTCACAGTTTGTAACACGTGTATATATAAAGAAGGAAAACAATTAATGCAAGATGCCAGCAAAGGTGGGAAAGGCTTACTTGGTAGGAACATTATATTCTGGGTACTTTTCTCTAAGCAATTTTGCAATATCGTGAATGGTAGCATCTACAGCATTGCATATATACCTCCCCTCTGCCTTAGGATGCTCAAACAAATATATGTGGGCATTACAGAGGTCATCCAAGTGGACGAATTGGCCTTGCTTTATGATCGAGTAGTGAGCTTCATTCCCTGTACATTGAACGTGCTTGTGTAAAATTAAGGTACTAGTTTTAATTATTAATCTATGTTCACTCGACTTCTTATGATTTTCTGACGCAAATAATTTCTACAATTTGAAAGAGATAGACGCTGTCGGTGAATCCTACAACATTAAATATTGTTGCAAGTAGACAATGTAGAGGAGACTCTAATTTTAAATACAATGGAATCTACATGACCTATACATTTCTCTCCAAATTGTAAAAAATATTAATCCATTGAGGACAAGGAGTATAGCGACGTGTACCGGTGATAGGGGAAAGTCCGGTTATAAGACTTGGTGGCATAGACGGCATGATGAAAGGACCAACTACAAGAGGTGGGATAATAGTGATGAAATCCAAGTTGTTTTCTTTGGCATACTTCCATGCGGCTTGCTCAGCAAGTGTCTTGGACACGAAATACATCTGCAGGAAAAAAATAATAATAATATAAGGTCTCGTTTGTTTTTACAGATGAGATGAGATGAGATGAAATGAATTGAATTGAGATTAAAGTTAAAAAGTTGAATAAAGTATTGTTAGAATATATTTTTTAATATTATTTTTATTTTAAAATTAAAAAAATTTAAATTATTTATTTTATTTTATATTAAAAATTAAAAAAATTATAATAATTAAATAAAATAAAATAAAATATTTTCTGAATGGAATAGAAATGATTGCACAAATAAAATTTAACAGAAATAACATAAGTGCTGACCCATCCAGTCATCTTTTTGGCCCGGCAAAACTCAACATCACTCCAGCAGCTTTCATCATAGACTGGCTTTTGGTGCTCTTCAACATTCACAGTTCCTGCAGAAGATGTGAATACCAGTCTTCGTACAGTTTTTGCTTTGACACTTGCTTCCATGATGCCTAACAACCCTTCTATCGTTGGCTTTATCACTTCATTCTGCAAAAAGAATAAAAGTAAAATGTTGGACATGCATGTGGACACGATTTGCCATTTGAGTTTCGATATTTCAAGTAATTTATGTCTTTATAAACTGATATCAAATATAATTGAGCATGGATATACTTATAACAACCGGTGCACTACATACATACATACTGTTTATACAAATTCGTATAGTTATGTTTAAAAGAAATTAAAATTATAATAATATTATTTTTAAAATAATAATTTTTTTCTTTTTATTTCATTTATTAATAAGACTGTACATATCATCTAATACCCCAAATAAAATTTCTCATTTCTAAATGTCTGGTAGAATGTGTTTTGATCATCAGATTCCAAACTGACATCTCCATCAGGCATCAGATTCGAAACTGACATCTCCATCAGGCATCAGATTCGAAACTGACATCTCATTTCTCTCCTCAAAATTTGTTTACTTTTAATTGGACGTGGCAAGTTTGACGTGCCACGTCAAGCCAAACTTAGGCACGGTGCCTCATGTATGGACCAGAACTCGTGTGCAGGATTTTTCACTTCCTTTTAAGTATAAATAAAAATTTAAAATATATATTTATATAAAGTGTCAAAATAAAAGTAAAGAGAAATAATACTTGCAGTCGTGAGTGTGCACTCGCCGTGCAGTCGTTTTGAAAAAAATGAATAACTAAGAGACTCACTTGAAAATAAATTAATTTTTTAATAATGAACCCCACTCATTTTCAAAGCGTCTGTAAAATAAGAGTATTGTACGTATTTGGACAGACGTGAAAGTGAGACTCTCCTTTCCCGGGGTCTTCCTTTTTCGCTTTCTTTTTTACTTCTTTTTTACTTCTGTTTTCATCTTCTTCTCTTTATCAAAACGACTTCAAATATTGGTGCCAGACTACTTCTCGGCTCCGGCCACCGCAGCCGCTCGATACTCAAGCCATCTCGGCCACGCAAGTACCAGAAACAACATAACTATACAGAACTAAAATGTTTTCCTTTTTCGAAGCAAAGAACGATCGCATCGTTATCTTAATAATTAAAGCGCTAGTCAGCAGTATCTATCATACAGATTCATAAATCTGGAGGGTCAAAATCATATATACTCCATATATACATACCTCGGGGTCCTTGGACTCAAAGTCCATGGGTGTAGCCACATGGAACACTCCGGTACACCCTTTAATGGCTTCATCGAAGCTTCCCGGTTCGTTGAGGTCAGCCTTCCACAGAGTCAAGTGGGTCTCCGCCTTTGGCAATTCCAGCAGATGCTTTACCTTCTTTATATTATCTGCAAACCCAAGAAAACACTAAAAATCAAGTTCAATCATAACGACAACGGTCTGCTATATTCGACCAAATGTCAAAGAAAAAAAAAACAAAAATTGAAGGTGAAATCGGGACCTGGGTCTCGCACGGTTGCTCGGACGGTGTAACCGTGCTCGAGGAGTCTCATGATTAGCCATGACCCGATGAAGCCAGAGGCGCCCGTGACGCAAACGGTTTCGCTCTGGGACCCCATGTAATTTTGCTTCTTCCGAACGAACGAACAAAAGAGGTCAAGGAGATGGAGTAATAAAATATTAGTGCTCTGTAATAATGGCGAGCACTTGGCATGAGCAGTCTCAGAATGCCTTGGTTTAATATATATAGGAAATATTGGCGTTGCCTTTAGTTTTTGGGATCGGGAGTCCGGGACCAATCACTACACTACCACTTGGCTTCACAGCTCAATTCTCCTTATTTCTGGTGTGGTTAAGCTAGCTAAAACGCGCCGCACGTGAAAATAGGAGGTTGGCAGGTGGAGGTGGACGCTGATTGGTAGCTGGTATCACTGGTACAGATTTAAGTAAGCTGTTCGATAATGAGTTGATTTGATTCAAATGAGATTGTACGAGATGAATTGAGATAAAAATTTAAAATTAAATAAAATATTATTTTTTAATATTATTATTATTTTAAAAATTAAAGAATCGAACCTATAACAATAAAATAAAATAAAATATTTTTATTATCTAAACGAAAGTTTAGTAGAGCTTCCTAAACGAACACTTTTGGGTGTATGTCCAGATCACCTGACCTTCCTCTGTGTTGACTTCATTGTTAAGTATAGAAAGAAAAATTTTACTAATAATTTTTACATCATACATAATTTTTTATTTTAATAAATATATGGTGTATAAATAATGAAAATAAAAACTCCATTAATTTAGAAATAATCAAATTAAAAATAAATAAAAATAAGTATGATGTGTGAGAATAATAAATAGTAAAATTCATATATAAATAAAATATTTCGGTAGGTAAAAAATCGGTTTCAGAATAATTTCTAGGCGTTCTTTGTTTCTAGAACCTGTAAATTTAATATACGTGTCTGTTTCATAGAAAACGTAAGGGGTGGGGGAGGATTCTTTTGTTTATCTGAATTATTGACTTTCACTGAATGACAAATTTTCTACAATTAAATTCGTTGGTTGAGATTTAAAGAAATCTATAGGGTAGATTAGGGGTGGAGGAGGGGATCGTCCAATTAGAGAGAGCTCCAAATTTCAATTATACCGATCGTCGGCTTTGAAATTTTGCATTAAATTTTTTGTTTGTGATAAAAAAAATATATATATATTTTGTTTGAATTAAAAGATTTCAAGATAATCGACACAAAAATAGACATTTAAAGAGGATTTTATGGAATTCGATAGTCTAAAATATTATAATTATATTTATCTTTTCCTCACCGTACTATTTTACTATTGGTCAGTACCCATGAGTGTTTGCAAGGTGTTTCTCACTAATTCACAACCTTTACTTGGTATCTTGCAATGCAAAAGTTGATGTGAGATATACTAATAATCTAATCGTAAATTAATTTCAATCCACAACTTTATATATTTTCTACAATTTGACTCATTGAAGTTAAAATTTCTTGGTCAAAGTAAAATGGAATGAGTCGAATAATAATAATTGAACTGGTTTCACATCTCCCAAACTGAATGTTAATACGAAAATGACTTTTTTTTTATTATTAAAATTTTCATTTAAAGCGCTGGGCTGCATCAAAACAAAGGCCTAAGAGCATTAGTATTGGGTTCATCATTTTCATCTTCAAAATTTGATAAAAAGTACATATTTTTCATAAATCTAAAACTTCTCTATCTATAACCCCACATTGGATTAACTATTGGATTCATCAAAATAATAATATAATATTATTTTGTTAATAATAATATTTTAATTTATTTTTTTTATATTTTACAATTACACTAACTATATGTTAATTAATAATTTAATTTGATATTTAAATTATTGTTTCTCAACTTAAATATATTGTGGCTCAAAATTGAGAAACACTAATTTAAATAAATAAAATAATGGTTATAGAGTGTGAATAGTGAGTCTTCAAATTTGAAGATGAAGAGAAATCTACTGTAGCTCAAAGCTTGACATTTGAGCATATGATGAATCCAATGCCAGGAGTTTAAAGCTAAAATCATCAAATTTTGAAGATTGAGTCCAATGCCAATGCTCTAAGGGGTGAAAAAGAATCAAAACTGAGAAAATAATGGAGACAGAATGGAAAGGAAAAGAGACAGAGCCATGCGAGGGTTTGGACAGGTAGTTAAAATGAGATGAGTTGAGATGAAAGTTAAAAATTAAATTAAATATTATTATTATTTAAAAAATTAAAAAATTAAATTATTTATTATATTTTATATAAAAATTTTAAAAAAATTGTAAGTGGAGACAACTCTTAACTCCAATCGAGCCTCAAAAAGGAACAGGTAAGGGTCCATAAATTCCTGAAAGAGGCAAATACCGAAAGATTTGTGAGGTAGAGAGGCACGTTTCAGGGAAGTAGCTGGTGTTGAAGAAAACGAGGAAGTGAGCCAACTGTAGAAGAATAATGTTATTTTGACATCTTATATATTTAAAAAAAAAATTATTTAATAATTAAAAATATGACTATTAGTGTATTGATTTTTGTTATATTTTTTTAAAATATTTTAAAATGATAAAAAACTATCAATAAAAAAATAAAAAGTTGATTTTGACCTAACAGAAACTTATAGCGAACAGATATAAACGACAGAATAGCACTGCGAATTGTAAAATATAATTGGGTTGCAAGGCTATTATGAGTGATGCTAGAGCCACCGCTGGTGGCTCCCGCTGGATGCCACCGCTGGCTCTAGTATATATTTTTCTATGTGTTTTTTTTACAATTATTTTTATATAGATGTTTTTAACAATTTTAAATACTTAAAAAAATTAAAATAAATTTATAATATTATTAAAAAACACTTCCTTAATCATGAAGTAAACAAAAATTATTAAAAAATACTTCTTTAATCACGAAGTAAAATAAAAAAATAATTTTTTTTTACTTCATAATTAAGGAAGTATTTTTTAATAATATTATAATTTTATTTATTTATTTTTTAATATTTAAAATTATTAAAAATATTTATATAAAATTAATTGTAAAAAAACACATAAAAAAATATATAATAGAGCCAGCAGTGACTCCCAACAAGAGCTACCAGCAGTGAATCTATCATTTTCCGGCTATTATTGCTCTTTGAGATTTGTTTTTAAGAAAATGTTATGATTGATCCCGTCTGATATGGGAAGGCCAACTAGCTTTTTATTTTAATTTTTTTTTTTTTCCCTCTTCCCATATCTCCCCTGCCCCGCATCCCTCCATCTCCCTCACCTAGCTCTCTCTCTCACTCCGCATCTCCTCTACCTAGTGAAAGTGTGAAACCCCACTTCTGCATCTCCCTCACCCAGCTCTCTCTCCTCCATCTCCCTCGAGTTAATTTTGGCCCCCTCCCCATTTTAGATTAAGGATATATTTTTTTTAAGTGTGAAGTTATTTTTATGAGATAATTTATATTTCTTATTTTAAAATATAATTATGTAAAGTATTGTAAAAAATATTGTGTATTTATCATTTTTTTAGGTTGTTGATATGCGAGATTAAAGCTCATTTTTTTTTTTACATATTTTGAAGCTTTTTGCTTGACGACAAAATTAATTTAGGTTGTTAGACAAATTTTATGTATTTTGATGTATAGGTTATTAGAAATTATGAAAATGAAAAATAAAATATACATTAGAAAGTATATGAAAATTAAAAAATAATTTAAAATTTTGATTGCATGGATAAAAATTAAAAAGTGGCATATTAAGAGCATCTCTATGAATTAGCTAAATTCTAAAAAACTACTTCGAATAGCTTATTAGGAAATAAAAGGTGATGATATTGGATTAGGCAAATTCCAAAAAGATAGACTTCAACTACAGTAAATCTAAACTTTTTGTCATATTTGGATGTGTCCTGTAGCACTACCAAATCAATTATTTACTATTATTTCATCTCTCTCAACTGGCTTTTGCTCTTTCTACTGAAATATATGAAGAAAAAAAGGGCCTAAATAAAATTAAATAAATCAGGTAATTAAAATTAAAAAAATAGGTAGAATGGTAAAATACGATAAAATTAAATAAATTAATAATTAAAATTAATATTTTTTAAATTAATATTATTTTATTACTATATAATGAATAATCTAATGTGGAGATTTGATGTGAATATGGATGAAAGATGGTCAGTCCGGACCGAAAAAATCAATGGCCAATTTCAGTCCAGGGAATGGGGAATTTTTAGTCTTTGGTCCGGTCCCAGGGTGGGGATTTCTCACCTCGGGACCGGACCGACCGAATATGAAAAAAATCATTTTTATTTTTTTATATAATAATTGTATAATAAATTATGAAATTTCATTTAATATATCCTCATTCACAATATAATAATTTTTAATATGTAATTAAAAATTAATATTCTATTAATTATATATTATCAATTAACCTATAACCAATTTACCATTAACTAGTTACTAACATCTACATCTATGATCTAATTAAAGTTATTAGATAAATTTTTTGGAAAATACCTAAGTTGTAAGTAAATATAAATCAATTAAAAATATTATTGTAAATTATATTTAACTAATGTATGATATCAATTAACTAACCTATCGCCAATTCACCATTAACTAATTAGTAAATCTACATCTATGACCTAAGTTGCAAGTAAATATAAAGCATGTATGGATAATTAAATTATTTATGCAGTTATAATTATTGCTTCATATACAAAATGTAAAAAGTTGTATATAGCTCATTATGCATTAACTTAGAACTATCATAAATTATAATACATTGACATACTCTAAATTAGTAACAAAGTAACAATTAATTCAGTTAGATATCGCGTGCTTTTAAAAGTTGCACGCGATATACTTGCAATACTGGTACACTGGCATCTGAATTTACATTTACCACAACATGTCGTGTCCTTGATCCTTTACGAAATAATTTATCTCCAATGATGGTTGATGGTCTCATTTGTGCACAAAATTGATTTCGTTCTTCTTATACTCCAATTAGCCTTAGGACTTTAATAAATGAGGTGGAGGATTTTGAGAGGCAGTTGAGTATGTTTCTTATTTATGTCATTTTATAAATTTTATGATCTATAATACTATACGTTATTTAAATTTATATAATTTTTTTTATTGTATAGAACTTGTTCGGGAAGGTGAAAACTCTATGGAGGCTTCAAATACAATGTTTACAACCAATGCAAATTAACGAGGTGAATTTGTTTTAGCTTGTTACTTTTCAGTTTTCACTTTTGCTAATAATTTATTTGTTTACACTTTACAGCGTACTGTAAAAACTGAAAAATATGACAAACCCAGAGATGTAGGAGGCTAGAAGCTGCTAAGAGGATAATTGTATAATTTGTATTGATGTAACTTGTACTAAGAAGCGAGAGTTATGTTGTTTTTAGAGCTTTTGATGTAAATTACTAAATATGACTTCTAGTCTTCTTTGTTTTATTTTTTTAGACCTTCTTTTAATTTTCCGTTTTTGAGACCTGTATAATTTTTAGTTTTCATTATCTATGCTTGAGAATGGTTTTTTTCTTCTTCTTTCTTAGAAGGCAGATATGATTCTCTGTTAGTATTTTCTTTTCCTAAGCAAGCAAGTGAACTTCATTAATATTAGAAAAGATGATATATGATGAGGTGGTGGGGATCCCAACAAATACCCCATTACAAAAACTACAGTGCAAAAGTGGTAAAAAAAAGATTTTGGTACTAATTTCTTGGTCCCTACTCTTATCCTACAAAGATGGTTCTATCTTAAAAGATAGTCTATTGGTAAGCCACTACTAGAGGCAGTGCAAGAGGGTGCACTGCAGTCAATTATCCTGAGATATTTTTTGGAGAGATACTTAATCCTTTTTTCAAGATCATCGGTTAGGGAAAACGATAACATAGCAGAAAAATCGAAGATATCGGAATGACAGATCTGCGGCAGAAAAAAGTCTTCTTGTGCCTTTGTATTAGTGCATGTGGGCCACACGCCGATGGTTTGGAAGTGAGGTGGGGGATCCTTTGATACCACACGTGTTGTTAGCAGAGGTGTCAGGATGAGGCGGCCCATTTGGTATAGAGTTGGGTTGAATGGACTAACCGGACCGACTCGTCCCAAATGGGACCGGACTGGTCCTTATGCCTGTTTGGTCCGGTCCAAGATGGGAAAATCTTAGACCGAATAGGTCCGATCCGGTCTACAAAATCTCTTTAAGACCGACTGGACTGGACTGAATTCACCCCTAGATGTGAATGAAATAGCCAAAGTCAAATTCATCTCATAATATTTTATTATTATATAATAAAAAATGGATTATTTTAATGTGAAGATTTAATGTGAATGAAATAGCTAAAATTAAATTCATCTCAAATTAACTAAAAGTGGGATTTAACTTTATTGATCTTAGCCAAATTTGCGTAAAACTTTGACCGTACCAATGCTAGTACTCCTAGCGAGTCATATTCAAGTTGTGGCTTAAAACCGCTCCTAATTAAATCGATGAAGTACTCTGCGAATCATGTACCAATAAAAGCAGAATATAAAATAGAATACAGTGCATAGTCATCAGAACGAGGGCACCAAGGTGAAAGGTGATTATGTAAGATTTAAAATAGATGAAACATTAAATTTAAAATATATTTTAATGTTTATTATGAAGTGGCACTTTTATATTGGATGGTTGCAAATAGGATCATAAAATGGACTGTTTTTAGAAGATGCTAGATCCTTCATGCCCTGCACTACTCCACGTTGAAGGGAACAATCGCAATAATTTGAGGAGGCATTACATGCCACAAATAAATTTACATTACAAACCATCAGTTCATACAACTCTCAAATTAATTCTCCCCTTGAGATCACAACGGGAGATAGCCCTGATCTCAGAAGAGATTTAAAAGACCATTATTTTGAGTACCAGAATACTTGTTACACGTACAACACTTACAACCTTAGTTTGTGCCGTCAAGAGTTTTTTCAGCCGCCGGAGGAAGCAATCCCTTGGCCGGCATGTTTGGACCACTTCCACAAACATGTCCTCCAAGCTGTACTTGAACTGAAACCCCAAATCTTTAATCTTTTTTTTGAAAGAGATAATCTCCAAGCTCTCGTCCACACCCTTGAATCTGAGCATTCAATGCCCAATTAGACTCCAACTTACAGCTTTATGGAAGACATTAAAGACACCAACGAATGCAAAAATGTCAGGACGGTGGGGACTAGGGCTTACTTTGTGGGGACATTGTACTATGGGAATTTTTCTCTGAGCAATTTTGCAACATTAAGAATGGTAGCATCGCATGCGGAGAAAATATACCTGCCCTCTGCCTTGGGGTGCTCAAATCGACAAATGTGGCCCATGCAAAGGTCATCCAAGTGAACAAATTGGCCTTGCTTTATGATCGAATAATGAGCTTCATACCTGCAGTTAAACACATTATTGTGAGTGAAGGCATACAAAGGACCGACTAGGCTTAGGTCCAGTTCCCGGATAACAGGAGCTGTACACAAACCAGGTATAGATTAAAGTCGTGTTTAAATATTGAGTTGAATTGAGTTGAGTTATTTATGAATAGTAATGAGTTGAGATGGTGAAGTAAGTTTTATGGGATTTACCTAAAATGAATTTAAATGTGTTTGAATGTTAAGATGAGCTTAGATATATCTATGAGAAGTTGAAAAAGATTGTGAGTCTCGTATATAAAGAAGTGTTGAATTGAAAAAAAAAAAGCTATAGGTCCATGTGTAAAGAGGTTTTGAGTTGAGATGAGTTTAATAATTTGAGAGTTGAGTGTTAAGTGTTTGGATGTTAGATTCATCTAGTCTGTCAACCAAATGGTAGAGCATAAAAAAAAAAACCAGAAAATCAGGAAACCGGACCGAACATGCCCGAATAGGTGGAACAGGTCCAGTTTTAAACTGGTCCAGTCTGGAATCAGTTTCCTTAATGGAAAAACCAGTCGGTATTGGTCCGGTTCCGATTCTAGACTTTTTAGGCTTGGCTCGGACCGGACCGGTTCCATATAATATATATTTTAAATTATTTTTTTAATATTATATATAATATTATTTTTATATAAGAATAATATAAATTATAATTATATGTAAGATGGAAAAACCAGTCGGTATCGGTTCGGTTCCGATTCTAGACTTTTTAGGCTCGGCTCGGACCGGACCGGTTCCATATAATATATATTTTAAATTATTTTTTTAATATTATATATAATATTATTTTTATATAGTAATAATATAAATTATAATTATATGTAAGATAATGTTATTATAATTTATAAAATAAAAATTTAATCTTAAACATGAAAATTTAATTGATCATATACTTTAAATATAAAAAATATATATATTAATAGCCAAATGCTTGTGGACTGATTGATATAACCCTCAACCTCCAAAATGGAAGTATGGAGTTCGAAACCCCCTCCCCAATCAAAATATATATATATATATATATTAATAACATTTTATCATAAGAACCACTTAAATTGAGAAAAAATACTTAAAAATAAAATTGATAAATCATAAGATTGATAAATAATAAATTAATTTAAAAATAAATTGAAATTGTAAAACTGAAATTGATAAACAGATTTTTAGGAGGGTAACCGGTGCGTAATCAGAATTTTAAAATATAAAATCGATTCATACCAATTCAGTCTTTAATTTTGTTCAAAACCGGATTAAATCGAATCAGTTACACCCTTACCAAACTGGGTGAGAAAATTCAAGAATTATGATAAACAAGGGCATGACGATTTGTATCAGTGATAGGGGATAGCGCGGTTAATGAGACTTGGTGGCATTGAGGGCATGAGAAATGGTCCAACCAGTACAGGGGGTATAACACTGGCGAAATCCAAGTTGTTCTCTTTGGCAAACTTCCATGCGGCTTGCTCAGCCTGTGTCTTTGACACAAAATACATCTGGACATTCGAAAAACTTTCAAAATGTTAAGATGCCAAGTCTAATGTTCAGTCTAAATTTTGTCTGAGCTGATATTCTCTCCTATACTATTGGGGAGGCTTTACAAAATGTTGTTAGACACTAATCTTTACATGGTATCATCTATCATGGATGTACAATATTAATTGAAATCTTCTCTAATTTCTTTATCAAGTCAGATAGTCCAATATAAATAAAAAATGAAAGATAAATGAATCATTAAATATCTGCTTAGAATAATGTTTTTTTTTAAGAAAAATAGTAAAAACACGTCACTTTTGACAATACTTTATACAATAATATTTTAAAAAATGTAAACTATCTCATAAAAATAAGGTCATTTTACAAAAATATCATTTTTTATGACATGTATTATAAAACATGTGAGGTCAGAAAACTGACCCATCCAGTCATCTTTTTGGTACTGCAAAATTCAACATCACTCCAGTAGCTTTCATCATAGACTGGCCTTTGGTGCTCTGAAACATCAAGGGCTCCAGCGGATGATGTGAAGACAAGCCTGCGAAGTTGCGAAGGTTTTTGCTTGGACCGTTGGACGCATGCTTTCATGATGCTTAAGACCCCGTTGACCGTTGGCTTTATCACTTCATTCCGCAGATCGAACAACCATCTACTTACTCAATTAAATAATAAATTAAAATAGGTATTTAATTAACCGAGTTAAAATTTTCTTTTCTTATTTATTCACGTATGATTATGCAACTCATTAGGAATGTTCTAATCGAACATTTTCCATATGTTCGTGTGAGTCCCATTATATTTAATAATGGGATCTGTATTATTTACTGAAAACATTTAATGCTGTGAAATCTGCATATTAGTCTGTGTTTACCTCTCAAAATTATAGAGAATCTTAACTATAATACTATATATAGAGGTTTACTCGTAAAGCCCCAAGGATTACTTCCATGTATATCTAAAATACTAAAGGGTTTATTAAGAGAGTAACGACATAGATACCATTTTTTAAAAACTTTTCTAGGAATATGTTTTAAAATAATGGTATTTTTGTGAAAAATTATTATTTTTATAAATTATTTTGCAAAAATGCAATTATTTTAAAATATCATTATAAAAATATCATTTTTCATAAAATACATAACACTACCACGTGAGGTAAAAATAATAATAATATAAGGATTTGCTATATACTAACTACTATTTATCTTTATATTTAAAATGGTTTTTATTTTTATTTTTTTATATAATATAAAATATAATTAATAATTAATAATTAATGAGAAGAATTATTTATAAATATCCTAAAATCATATACTAGTAAATGGGCTAAGAAAGACCAAAATATACAGGTCGCACTCACGCCTCGGGCTCGGGGTCCTTCGACTCGAAGTCCATAGGCGGGCCACGTGAAACAATCCGGTGCACCCTTCAATCGCGGCGTCAAAGGTTCCTTCGTCAGCCAGGTCAGCCTTCCAGAGTGTTAGGTGCGTCTCTGCTTTGGGCAATCCCACCATGGAGGAATGCTACAGCTCCCGCTCCAGCTGGAACATGTGTTTACATAAAAAAAATTTTTAAGTTATTTTTTATATAAATTTTTAAATTTTTTTTAATATTTTAAAAAAATAAAATAAATTAAAAATATGATTAAAAATATTTTCTTACTTAGAAAATTAAAAAAAAAATTATTAAAAAATATTTTTTTAATTACGAAGTAAAATGAAAAATTATAAAAAAATATTTTTTTATTTTACTTTATGATTAAGAAAGTATTATTTAATAATATTATGAATTTTTTTTATTTTTTAAAACTATTAAAAATTATTAAAAAAATCTATATAAAAAAATAACTAAAAGATATACATTATAAAACACACTAAAATTCTAAGAGTCCCAGCGAAAGCTTTAGCATTTTCCTTCCACCAAATGCTCGACCCTCTTCAGATTCCATGGAACCACCAGACCCGACAGTGACACCCCCACCCCACCAAAAAAGAATCATTATTATTTTTTCCAAACTGCACAATTTTTACTTAACGGCGTGAGACCAGACCGAACCTGTCGCGTTAGGTGGCTCGAACAGTGTAACCAGGCTCTAGCAGCCTCATGACCAGCTATGATCCGATGAAACCAGACGCGCCGGTCACGCAAACTGCTCCTTTTTCTTAAAAAAAAATAAAAAATATCAATCTGAACAAGTCAATAAAATGAGATGAAAAGGGCTAGAAGATACGCCAACGTGCCATAATTGTCAGGTGATCACGTGTGGGTGGTTTGAGCTGAAAAAACAGAAGCAAGGTGTTAGATAGGATCACAAGAAACCACCACTATAGAAGCATCTTATTGGTTCGATCGAAATTAAAAGAGGACTAAAATTTAAATAATTTATGTTAAAAAAATTCTACGTTATATTGAACATTTATAAAATAATTTAAATTTTAACTATAGTACTTTATTAAATATAATTAACTATAATTATTTTATCAAACATTAAAATATTAATTTCTCATTCTAATCAAATAAATTAAATTAATTAGAATATAATTAATTTAACATTTAGAATATATTTATTATTAATATTTAATAATACTTTTAATTATAATATAATTATTATTAACATTTAATTAGTATAATTATAAAATGTGATTAAATTAAATTAATTAATTATTAAAATAATAATATTTTATTATTATATAGATAGTAAATAGATAATCTAATATGGAGATTAAATTTAAATAGAATAGATAAATGTAAATTCACGTGATATTAACTAAAATTTAAATATACATTTAGTCAATCTAATGAGAATGCTCTAATATCGTACAGTTCTCGTCAAGCAAGGCGATCTCATTAGAGTTTTGCTATACAGCCTCCACCACACTCTTCACTCCACTTTTTTAAAATTTTAAAATTTATTTTTTTTAATTATTTCAAATTTTCTATTCATTATTTATATAATAAATATATAATAAAATTAAAAATAATATATAAAATGTAGAGTATAAAGAAATTGTGAAGATTTATTCTTATGTCTATCACGTCCCTAGCTATTTTACAAGGACGCTGCCGAGTCACAGATGAATTCGAAGGTGGCCACCGAGAAATGTAAATTTTTGTTATATATATATTTTATATTTTTAAATATATATTTTTAAAAAAAATTATAATAACATTTAAAAATACTTTCTATTTTTATTTTCAAAAATATTTAAAAAATAAAAAAATAAAAAATAAAAATAAAAAGTGACTAGCGGTATAAACGAACGGTGCTACTCAAGCGGCAGAGTAGCACCGCTCTTTAAAAAATTTGCAAAAGGTCTAACTATTAGTAAGGTGGGATTCATTTTGAAGTAGGGTTAAAAGTTAAAACTTCTACATCTATCTTAGCCTAGAAAAATTCTTCCTCTCCTCCGTATTATCATATCATAACACTTAAAGGAGCACTTGTAATTTGTAAGATACAAGTAATGACTCTTTTTTGTTTTAGTTTTAGTTTTTTTAAAGGATAAAGGGAGAGAGTGGAGATTGGTTTCTTAAACCAAGCTACGAAAATAATTAATTGGGGTTTTGTCAATTCAAATCGATTCATATTAATCGAACCGCTCAAGAGTTGACCCGAATTTATCCAATTATTAAAGATTGATCTGAATTCACTCCAATCCAAACCGTACTAATTCTTATCGGATCCCCATTGACTTTGACGCCAATGGCCCAATATTGGTTGGAAAATACTATTCTTATAGTTAGTTTTTACCGTTAATTTCTACGGCTGTGATTATTATTATTATTATTTTTTAGTTAATAATTAAGTAAATATTTTTTAATAATATTATAATATTTTTATTTTTTAAAAAATATTTAAATGTATTAAAAATATATATAAAAAAATATAAAAAAATACATTTCAAAAATACTAACGAGAGCTCCAGCGGGAGCTCCCAGCTGTGAGAATAGCACCGCTCATATTGGTTACGTTGGCACGAGCTCAAATATCACAGGCCGGTTAATACAGTTGGGGTGGGACTTGGGCCTACACTTGTAAATTAAGCGATACCCAATAATATACTTCAAAAAGATCGCAGTCGGCGTAACATTTGAGCCGACCCCTAACTTTTATATTTGAGCCCTAACAATCAGCAATACCCAGTGTATTTGAGTCCGCTACAAAAGAAAATATGCGAAAAATAAAGGACCCATTTATCAATTTCAAAAGAAAAATATGCACAGCTGTTTCAGATTCACGAGTTCCTCCCATAATGTCTGTCTGTTGATGCCTTCTCATTTATTCAGTACTTTTGTATCGTTTTGGAGCTCAAGGGACGTGATATGACAGTCCAAAGTAGTCTGCATCCCAAATAACAAAAAAGTCCTCTGCTGAATATCTCTGACTACAAAACATATTACAAAGACGGGCACTGCTCCCGAATTTGGGACTTATTTTGTGTTCCGAATAGATTTTTTATTTTTTTATTTTTTTTTAATTATTATAAATATTTTTAAAAAATATTTTTTTAATCATTCAGTAAAAAAAAAAAAAAAAAACATTCAGGACATACTTTGGGTCCCGAATTCGAGACCCAAAGTATTTCCCTTTAACTGTTGAGCTGCGGGCAAAAAAAAAACAAAAAAAAAACCATGTTTTTAGAAAGTGATGACGTTATAATGCCAGAACTGACACCATGTTTCCTTCTTCCTTTTCTATTTTTTGTTTTCGAAGTAACACATCATAATGACCATGTAATATGAATATTCATTATTCATCTTCCAATACGGTTGTGACATTAATATTGTTTACGATCCACGTGCAATGTTCTCGTGGCCGATGGGTGTTAATATCTAATCCACGTGACAATGTCGTCATATACATAAATTAAGTACAAACAGCTTCACGCATGATGTTTGCAAAGTTAAAATACTCTTTTTTAATATATATATATCGATGAGAAATGCCATTAATTTAGACATACTATTTTAACATCAAAACTAAAAGTTTATAGAATTGATCATTGCAACAATAAGATCAAACAATAATTATATTATGTGAAACTTGTTTTTTAACATCAAAAACTAAAATACTTTTTGTTATTTGTGACAAGAGAAATATTTTAATCACAAATAAATTTTATAAAAATAAATTCATAAATTGACGTGATTTTATGTGATACGTTAAATTATAAAATTATTTTTATTATAAAATAAATATAACGTATCATATAAAATCACATCAGCTTATAGATTTATTTTTATAAAAAAAATTTATGATTGTAGCCTCACTTCTCTTGTAAAAATATTATACTTATTCACCTATTTTGATGCTTTACCCAATCCAATGTGCTACTGTTCTAATTAGTTGAAAGCTACAATCTCTCTTAATCACGTGTATATACATATCAAGACTCATGCTGCATTGATGTCCAGCACATGGCACATAGTGTTATTAGGTAAATCCCGATATCATTTACAATAGTCCAATGGAAATTAGTTCAAATCACATCTAAATTTATATTTCAAAAGGAATAGTTAACTTACATTTGAAATCAATTATAGAAGTTAAGATAATGTCTATCATAAATGAATTTATGTTTGGAAATGTTTTAAAACAGATACGTAGTTTGACTTGTAGTTCAAAATTTTCTTATATTAATAAGTCACAACTGTAACTTCAATTTATAAAATGAAATGAAGTATACTTAAAAAAAAAATCAATTATAAACTACAACAATTTATTCGTCATTTAAAGAAAGTAAAATGTTATGGCCGTGAGTCATGTAAGAGTACTGAGGATTTCAACGTTATGTTTAATTTGGAAGACAATAGAAGAAGTACTGATGCCGACCAACTAAGTGGGTTGTGACCACAAAATGACCAATTATGTCCGGGATAGTATGTTATTTTCATTATAATTTTTTTAAAATTTTATATAAAATTAATAAATAATTTAATTTTTTTAATTTTAAAATAATAATAATATTAAAAATTAATATTTTATTTAATTTATCTAAAATTATTTCATTTAATCTAATCTCACCTCACTTCACCTTGTTATCCAAACCAGCACATTGAAACAAAAACTTTCCCGTGATTTATGCTCTCTCTCAGCTTTTATTCTTTGCTTTGGTTAGTGACCGTCTTTTACTTCTCCATTGCGCGTTTGAATCTTTGGGCTTGTCTCCATTTACGTCATTCCAAAAGTCTCGAGAGTTCTCCTTCCATCAATCCCATTCCACTCTACAACCCTTCACTCAGCATTTCAATTACTCTTGTGATCATCGTACACGATCTCCCGATGTCACATAGTCAAAAGAGGTCATTTTCCTAGTACTAATTGTCGTGTTCCACGTGTTATTTCTGTCATATTTCCTCCACAAACTGATGTAGAAGATCACTTCCTAGCAGAGTCCACAGCACGAAATTTCGCCTTGATTTGCGCCACTATTTCGAATAGCCAGCTTTGAGCTCACTTTCCGTCAAAAATATCCAAACCCATATGGCAAAGCAAACACAATAAAGTCTAAAGGAATAGGCAAGAATTGTTTTGAATTGTTGATACAATAAATACCCACTTTAATAAGGTAGTCCTTCATATAAACCATAATTTTCTTGCTTAAAGGGGGATAAACTATAAAGAATGAACTATTTCCGTCGATCTGGGCATAATCGTGGATGCTCCTTTCACCGTATAAAAATGGGTCTAACTCTAAGATATGGCACACCATACCCAAATGAAATGTAGACACATGTAAGGCCATGTTATTTGGTTGGAAAGCACGTATCTTTTTCACAGAATGTGACGTTGACGAGTGCTGGATTCATGGTTTAACCTCATTTCATCCTTATCCAAGTATTCATGTGATATTATCCTACATATTTCTTTCATTAATTCTTATATTTATCATGTTAAAAAAAATAAATTCTTATATTTCAACTCATATCATCTTATTATTATAATTTTTTTAAATTATCATATAAAATATAATAAATAATTTAATTTTTTCAAATCTCAAAATAATTTTTTTTAAATTTTTATATAAAATATAATAAATAATTTAATTTTTATTTTACTATTAATAAATTATCTCTTCAAATCACTTTGTGGACATTTTGAGTTGTTTGACCGACACTTGCTGCGTAAAAGTCCAAAAGGAAATTGCAGTAGCCCATGATCTTAGTGACAACTGACAAACCAAACGACTGTGACATGGAAGTTGGGGTGGTCGAATAGTTATTGCCCCCAACCATTTGGACAAGAACATATTTAATTTATTATATAAAAATAAATATACAAATTAACGTAATTATATATATAATTATTTTTATTATATAATAAATTTAATAAATCATATTAATTTAAAATTTTATTTTAAATAATCTTTTTATTTCTATAACAATTCTACGATGCTACCCCTATTCTTCTCGTACAGACCATCACACACCACGAGGATATATTTGGCTAATCGTTTAAACCGCATAGGGGAAAACAATGGAAGACATTATTACTGCAACAAAAAGAAAAAAAACAAAACTACAGACCTTTTTCAAGCGAATCCATCTATATATGGCACATACTTCATTTTATAATCTTTACCAGGAAATCTTTTTATTGGGTTTAGCTAAGAAGCAGAGATAGATCAGGCATTAGTGCGAAGAAGATGAAGTATTTGGGTTTGGCGCTCGTAGTTCTTATTTTGGTCCAAAACCATGGTGTTTTCCAACATGTCGGAGCAGACGATGGATTTGTGAAAACCAGAGGGGTCCAGCTTGTGTTGAATGGGAGCCCCTACTATGCAAATGGATTCAATGCGTACTGGCTGATGTACGTGGCTTCCGACACATCTCAGAGAGACAAGGTCTCTTCTGCCTTTCAAGAAGCTACGAAACATGGCCTCACAATAGCAAGAACTTGGGCTTTCAGTGATGGAGGTTATAGGCCTCTGCAATACTCTCCTGGCTCCTACAATGAACAAATGTTCCAGGTCTCAGTTTTGATTCTTCCTTCATTTTTTTCTTAATCCAAACATTTATTTGTTTATATTTTCGTTTTTAAAGCTTTCCCTGTTTTTGCTGTATAGGGGTTGGATTTTGTAATATCTGAAGCAAGAAAGAATGGGATTAAGCTAATTTTGAGTTTGGTGAATAACTACGAGAACCTTGGAGGAAAGAAACAGTACGTGGACTGGGCAAGAAGTCAGGGCCAGTCTATTACATCTGACGACGATTTCTTCACCAACTCTGTAGCGAAGGGTTACTACAAGAACCACATCAAGGTCGAGTACATCATTCCTCTCTCTCTCTCCAATGATTTAGCTGTATATATATTACAAAATTTCACATTCTTATTGAGTTTATTTTGCATTAATTAATTTTTTAATAGTCTGGAAAATGGTGAATTGCAGACCACAGAAAGTTAGAGAAATAAGAAAAACCCATTCCCCACATAGGAAAACTTAAAACTGCTTAATTCCTCGTATATTATTTGTGGTTCCTTGGCATTTTAATTGTGACGAAAGATGATATTGGATTTAACTGATAATAGTTTGTGGTATTGTGTTGTAGACTGTTCTTACAAGACGTAACAGCCTGACTGGAATTGTTTACAAAGATGACTCAACCATAATGGCATGGGAGCTTATGAATGAGCCCAGATGCACTTCCGATCCATCGGGAAAAACCATTCAGGTTAGCAAAACCCCCCTTCCCAGGACTCTTTAATTTTTGCATCTATGCTACAAAAACTCTCTCTCTCTCTCTCTGTGGGCTTCTAAAATTTTCTTTTGATCGAAAATTTCTTAAGCAATTTTTTCCCATTTATGTGCAATTTTTCAGTCCCTTATAGCACCGTAGCACTAGAATGGTTTTCCATTTTTATACCTTTTTACATGGACGAAGGCCTCAGTTGTAGCTAGGAATCATTAAAATTTTCCTGTAATACATTTAAATGATTTCATAGTCATTTAAGACGGTCACATTTTTTGTTTTCTTCAATCACTTGGTTTCCATTTTCTTCTTCAAAACCGAGAAACCTCATGTTTTTAAAGTGGAGTCGGTGGCCTGTCACTTGTGCTCGGTGGTCCTTAAGTTTACACTTGTCTGTTGGTGTCTACCCAGTACCCGCCTTCCAGTTGGACATTGAAGGAGTAGATTTTCTTTGCCTAGCTGCTTGAATGGGTGGAAAGTAAACTGAACCTATTAGGCTGGGGCCAGGCTTCGAAATTAGTTTGATTTTAATTAGGAACTATTTGGTTACACTAACGATGTTTTATCTGGCAGGCCTGGATTACAGAGATGGCATCTTACCTGAAATCCATAGATGGAAATCACTTGCTAGAAGTTGGTCTGGAAGGCTTTTATGGAGCATCAAAGGAGTCATCGAATCCTAATTTTCAAGTAGGAACAGATTTCATTTCAAATAATCAAATCCCAGGGATTGACTTTGCCACAGTTCATTCATATCCTGATCAATGGTAGGGTAAAAAAAAAAAAGGTTTCTGCTTAACACTGACAACAATTAACCAAAACCCATTTCCTGAATTGGTTCATTTTCTTTGATGAGCAGGTTATCAGGCTCGAATGAGGAAAGTCAACTCTCATTTTTGAACAGTTGGCTCAACGATCATATACATGACGCTCAGAACATCCTGCGCAAGCCAGTTCTCCTTGCTGAGTTCGGAAAATCTTTGAAGTATTCTAGTAATAATCAAAGAGACCAGCTTTTCAACACAGTTTACTCACAAATTTATTCGTCTGCTAGCGGAGGAGGTGCAGCCATAGGCGGCTTGTTCTGGCAACTTCTTGCTGAAGGAATGGACTCTTTCCGAGATGGGTATGAAGTGGTCCTCAGTGAGAACTCCTCAACAGCTAGTTTGATTGCTGAAGAGTCTCGTAAACTTATTCGAATTCGAAAGATGTATGCCAGGCTGAGAAACGTCCAGAAGTGGAAGAAAGCGAGAGAGACTAGAAGCGGCGGCAAGGACTATAATAGTGGAAAATGAGAAAACGAGTAACGAGACTCCCCCAAGCCCCAACTATGTTAGAATCTATATTAGAGCAAACTGTTAAAGATGAGCGGCCCGATATATTCATATTTTTACATGTGTTCTGGAATATATGACTTTATATAGGTGAAGAATATACAACACTGATTTTAATATTTTATAGCATAAATTTGTACTCCATCTCAACAAAGAAATCTGAAATGGATTCGTTGGAACTGGAAGTGATATATATATATATATATATATGTAGAAATTTCTGTTTTTCGAAATGGTATGGGGTATGCATTCTTCTATTATTTAAAAGAGAAATGTTTTGTTTACACTAAAATCTTACACAAGAAAGTTTATACAATGATTATTTAATGTGTTTCATCATATTGCAAAACTCTTTTTAGTTTGAAGTATAACATAATTATATTAAGACATGTCAGCAGGTAAATTTCCTTGTGTAAGATTTTATTGTAGACCTCTAACACTTTTAAAAAAAATATATAAATACATGAATAATAGCTTAAGAGATGATTTTCGTTCGTTCATGCACTATAAGAGATTCTTCCTTATCACGGTTAGAATAGTCCAGCATTGCTTAGATAAAATTGTATGGTTGCTTTAGGCTCTATAAGCTAAGAGACTCCTTGTAGAGTTCTATGTGTTGTAACACTTTACATGGTGTCAGAGCTAAGTATTTTAGCCCTGATACCATGGAAAGAATTCCAAGGTATGTTGAGTCATGTAAATAAAAAAAAAAAAACAAGGTTTATATAGCCCAAAGCAAATATACAAATCTCATTCTCTACACTAATATTTGTTAGCTTTAACAGTCTTGTGGAGTCGTGGACTTCTAGTAGAAATGAATAAACCGAGCAGAAGTTCTTTTATTCAGGAAGTAGGAGCCCTTCTTCGTCGTTTACATACATACATACATACATACATATATATATATATATATATATATATATATTATAGGTATAAAAATAGGCGCATTCCTGCTAGTGGTTATTGCTGCTACAATTTAAACTTGCTAACGGCCTGCTCTTGCACTTGCAACACGGGCTCAATCTGACGAAGGAAGCTCTTGTATGTGCAAAGATTTATATGACCTTTCCGTCCCTAATTGTTGCATTCTTCAATATGACGGTGATCCCTGACCGGATGTAAAACCCTTCATTTGGTCTATCCGCTTCTTGGACACCCTGAGAAGTTTATGGAATCTATTTCAGTGGGGTGTCAATGGAAAGTTCAAACACCATTCGCAGAATATTTGGATAGCTTGCAGTTTTAAAGCAGTCTAGAATTTGCAGAGCACAGAAAGTTACACTTACATCACCATTTGTGATGACCACATTTCTTCCTATCTTGGCGTTCTTATCAATTATGCAATTCCTTCAAAAAGTTGACAACAGAAATTAGCTAATAGATCTCGCCGAATGAGAGAGAGAGAGAGGCCCAGCCCCATGGGATCTCACCTGATTTTGGTGTTCTGTCCAACACCAATTGGAACCTTTCCCTCGGCTAGCAGAGATGCAATTTCAGATTCAGTTTGGTAGTAGTCTGCACCCATCATCATAGTATCCTGGAAAGTGGATACCAGTCCCATAACCAAATATAATCAGTGTTGACTCATAAAATGAAGAGAAAAACAGTCAAGCTCAGATCACACCATTTCCCCCAATCAAATATTAATTTTAACAGATTCAAACATGATTGCGCATACATGAGCAATTTAATCTTATTGAAGCAACTCTGGATAAGAATAACTTAAAACTGGCAGTTGAGTTCATAAAACTCAATCACTGGCAGGGATGATTAGTATTTCTATCTTTCAGAGTTTTGACATGCTTACATGGAAATTTGTACAGAGTTGTTCCTACTTGTTTATTTTTTAGTCAGCAATATGCAATCTCTGGGTGTCACCTCTTTGTTGCGGCACATATCACGTTTCAAAATTCATCCGCGATGCACGAGGGCACAATCAGTGCCCAAATGTTTCCAAGTGAATTGTAGAGCAGACAGCATGGTCTATGACTTTAAATAGTCTTGTAAAAATACATGAGCATAAAATATGTCACCTCACCTTAAGTTCTACACCATAATCTAAACGTGAGCGCACACCCACAATAGAGTGCTGAACGCTGCATTCCCGCAAGAAGCAACCATGAGAAATAATTGCATCAAGAATCTGCAAGAACCAGTTGAGGTGTGAGACAGAAGAAGCAAGCAAATCTCACATACCGAGCTTACGGTCATACCCTGCTTTTTTCAACTTTAGTTGGTGGCAAGAATCTTGGAGATGTGTAGAAAGGGGTCTTGGGGTCATAGAATTCAAACTTCGGAGGCTGAAAGGAGGAACCATATGATTAGTTCAGAGTGTTTTCTCATTTGTGAAGAAGAAGGCAACAATTTCCAACTCAAAAGTTTAACCGAAGTTTATGCAAAATGTCTTTTTGCTTTCCCAGAAGATGCACAATTTCCAGTTAATAATTAAATGCGTGATGCTTTTCCCCTACTCTTTTATATTCTTGTATTTATAATGATTTGTCTCTAAAGTTTTTCCCCACCTTTTTACAGGGAACTTTCTAGATGACTCAAAGAGTCAAAGCTGCCAGACTATTTGATCATAAAATTTAGTTTCTTTAAAATTGTTTATGAAAAATATTGATTATAAGATGTTATTTGGGTAACAGTGGCACCAACCTGTTTGGTCAGGGCCAAGTTGGCATCAAAAAAAGAACTTATAGTTCCGATGTCCTCCCAGTAATCATTGAATAGATATGCCTGAAAATGAATATGAAGCAAGAAACTGAGGCATTCAATTACCATACTTAAATTTTGCTTCCATGGTTCAATAATATTAGTATTGGAATATTTATAACAATAAATTACAATATATATATATATACATATATATATATATATATATATATATATAGAACTTCATCTATTCAATCTTACTTGAACATTGTGCTCCCTCACAGCTGATGGAATAATTTCAGACCCAAAATCGTTACATGAAGGATATCCCCATCTCAACAGCTTTAGTAGGACATCAGTTCTAAATACATAGACACCCATTGATGCAATGTACGGGTATTTTCTGGCATCTTGTTCAGAAAGCCCTAGCAAAGTGGTGTCAACTTGCTGCAGTGCATGTGGTTGAGATAAAATAACCAATATTAGAGAGGACAGAAGGATGTACACAGAACGCTGAAACATGGTCAATACAACAAGAGTGAAATCAATTTCTTACCATTGCTTTCAGGTCCAGACCCTTGGGTTTCTCGGAGAATTGAGTAATACGTCCTGAGTTACCGATTTTGATCAGTCCATAATCTGATGCACGGCTGCAGTACAATACAAAAGTTATAAGATGTCTGTTGAGACACCAGGAATTGAATTAACGTACTTTATATGTGCCAAACTGTGACAGAAGTTTCACCAGACATACCTCTCATCCATGGGCACACATGAAACTGTAATATCAGCGTTTGTGTCAACATGCCTCTGCAGGTAGCAGGATTTTCCAGCTAAGTAACCAAGTACTAGATGAAATCTTCCACCAGTAAGTAGTTAAAAAATAATTACCTGCACAAAATCCATATAGTCCATCCTATAGAGGTGATCACCAGACAGTATCAATATATGCTCAACACTCTTGTTCTTGGCATCCTGCATGAATGAAAAAACCAAATATGTATTATGAGGATATAATCTTCGGAATTGATTTAAAATCATAATTACGCACCTCAAAGACCCATATAAATTGCCTCACGGCATCTGCTGTTCCTTGGAACCATCTCTTCCCTGCTTCTCCTGGTGTTTGAGTGGCAGCCAAAACCTGTTTGTCCATCATGTTAGGCTTTAAATCATCAAAGAACTTCCACTAAAATCATCCTAATTCCCGAGAAAATTGAGAAAGATTCGAATTTCTAAATGACTATAACAAAGTTACAATTCATCAAGTACTATGCATTTCCTAGAACATGAAAACTCGGAAGTATTCTATCTGCCTTTATATCTTACCTCCACAAAACCATCTCCAAAATTAACACCATTCCCGAGATTATATGTGCGAGCAAGGTGACGGTTGAGGGAAAACGAGTTAAATTGTGTTAAGATGAATATCTTCTTTATGCCACTGTTGATGCAATTACTCATTGGGATGTCGATCAGCCTGTAATACCCCCCAATCGGAACCTGCAGATCATATCAGATAATAAAATCCCACTTCCACCCGCAGATCATATTCAACTTCATCCATTTTGTATTCCCTATTACTGGGTCTGCGTGCAATCCATTTTATATTGCACAAACAAGAAAAATAAAATAAAGAAAGAAACTTCTAAGTAATCAGTTGGCAAAATGGGTAAATTTGAGATCACAAAGCCCGAGTAGTGATATCGTACCGCGGGCTTGGCTCTTCTGCTGGTAAGAGGAAATAAGCGAGTTCCAGCACCTCCACCTAGTATGATAGAAGCTACATTTTTCGGGTCTACTCTTGGAGTCTCAAAAATGGGGGCCTGAAATGTCTAAGATCAAAATTTTAATGCAACCGTGAGAGTCTACCGCCACCTCCAATTAATAAAAAGAATTTAGCTCAAATCTGATTTGACTGACGTTGCTCGGAAGTCACTTACCACAACCTCCTTGTTGATATCTGATGTGAGAACAGAGAAGGGAACACCGGGCTTAACTTTAGTAACCCTCCTACCTTCACTTTCCGAGCTCTTCAAGAATTGTGCACTCAAATCCCTGCGTTTTAGGCTCACCCCTATACTCTCACCCCAAAACCCCGTTCCCATATTCCTAACTCCTCTGCACACTTTGACTGGATGAACGTTGGCCTTCAGTGTCGCAAAACAAGAATCCATGGCTTACCCACCACGAAATCAAATTCCAAGATGACTATTTTTCAGAGATTTTTATTCAAAGCAACAGCAAAGAATGCAAAATCCAGGAAATCTGAGGAAAATTGAAATACTACAAGTGCTATCCAAGGAAAAAAGTAACACGACTTTCACAGAGGTCCCAAACTTTCAAAATCACAAAACACGTCAAAAGTAACGAACCCCAAAAGCAACATCCGGATCAGAAAAACAGCCTGAAACGAAGAATCAGAAGCACCCAGAAGCCTAAAAGAAAAGATCGAAACTTTGATAGAGGTAGCTCTGTCCACTTTTAAAAGTGGACGGTGAGGAAATGTGATCAAAGTGAGAGCTTATGGTCAGCCCAGAAGGCTATAGGTGTTTGAGAGAGTGACAATGCCGATGATGATGGCGAAGGTAGTGAGAAATTAGAATAGTATTATTGGCTTGTGAGCCATCACGAGAAAACCCCGCAAAGTTGCTATGATACTTGGGTTTTACTATTCCACTATGCACTTTGTGGGGTTCTCTCCCTGTCACACATTGATTCCACACCCTACGGTTGCTATGGAGCGGACTTCTCTGGCATCTGAACGAACGAGTCCTTCTGAAAAGTGAGACTCCTTCCTCTCAACTTCAACTGACTCCTCGTTTTTTCGGCCACCAAGATTTTTTCTTTATATTAAAGTAGACTAATGGTATGCCATGTGCATTGGTTAAATGCACGTAACACTACGTTTTCCTTTAAAACTGGAGTCATCTATAAAGTTAAGAGTAGTTTTGACTGGAAAATATTAGCGTGGAGATCATTTTAGGTGAATTTCGGGCCCCGTGCAATATGAAGCAAGATTTGGTTTAGAAAATCGAGCTGTGAAAGCTTAATCCATGGACCATTGATGGCGATCACAATAACGTCAGGATTGGAAGGATTAAGATGAGATGGAGGTTAAGATTTAAATAAAATATTATTAAAATGTATATTAAAATATAATTTTTATTTGTAAATTTAAAAAATTAAATTATTTATTTTATTTTATGTGATAATTTAAAAATATTATAATAATTAGAAGATATAAGTTGAGAAGTTTTAAAAAAACAAAATAAAGCTAAGTTCTCTTGTAATAATTCTTTTTTATAATAAAGGATCACATTCCATTTATAAAAAAGGACATACAACTTTGACTTTAAAAAGTCAGTTACAAACGTTAATAGCACCTCAGCACACTTTCGTGGCTGACATGGTCTAGCCCAGACGACAGAACTCTAAAGACCGAAGTCTAAGAGATTCGTCGTACACATCTCTGTCCCCGACAGAGTAAACAAATCCCATACCCCGACTACGCGAGGTAGGGTACACCAATCCCATACACCGCCAAAGCGGAGATGGGGATATACCACCAGTTCGGACCAAGGTCCGCGGGGACTAAATTTTTTATTTTTGATTTTTTTTATAAAACAGAACACAAGAAAATACATTGGAACACAACTAAAACCAACAGCAGAAAAAAAGCTCCGAACGGCTGCAGAAAAAAAGTTCTGGGCTCACAGACCCCAGCGGCGCCGCGCGTCGCGACGGTAGAGGGCCTCTCGGCGTCGCGAGAAGGCCACTCGCCGAACGCCTACGAGTTTTTTGGCCGCGCGTGCGAGCAACTCGCCACTCCGGATGGCATCGCCTTCTGTAGACTTGAAGATCGGCGACTGGGCAACACCATGGGGAGGCGCGTGCTGATCTATTGTTGCCGGAAAGACCAGATCCGGTGTTCCCCCTTATTTAGCTTACAAAACAAAAAAATACAAAAACGAAACAGCTGTGTGCACAGAGCGGACGGAGGAGGGAGAGGTGGGGAGAGGGGGAAGGAGCCGAAGCTCCCACCCCCTCGAGAGAGACGGATTCGAGGCGCTGAGGGAGGCAGGCGGGTTCGGGAGAGACGAGAGGTGAAGGAAGCCCCTTCGCAATGATCGAGTTAGATCTTCCTTGTCTCCCAGCTTCTCTTGTAATAATTCAGAGAGACATAAATATATTTTACAAATATATTTATTTTACTCAAAGTTTAATATTATCTAAAATATTTATATATGTAGATAAAAATAAACTTATAAAACTTGTTATACATATTTTATCCCTCTTATATTCCAAACATAAAATTGATAAAAAAAACAAACAAACAAACAAAAACAAAATCAAGAGAATTTCAACGCGAGATTTGGATTCAAGTCATGTAAATTATTCACCTTACTTTTTCTTTTTTTTTTAATTATTCACCTTACTTATATCTAATATAATATGATATCTAGAGTGCTTCTAGAAGCTCAATTAAGTGGGTCATCTGGGTTGGCTTTGTATTTATTTATAGAGCGGTTGTGACGGTGGTAACTATATTTTTATAATCTAGTCAGCAATTTCTTCCAATCAAACCTTCCTCGTAGTAAATTATTATAACAAGTATTTCATCCCATATCATATCATCATTATAATTTTATTAAATTTTTATATAAAATATAATAAATAATTTAACTTTTTAAATATTAAAATAATAATATCTTATTCAATTTTTAACTTTTATCTCAATTCATCTCATCTCAATTCACTATCCAAACAGCATCTAAAAATATGAGCGGAAGAACTCCATAAATTTCAACAGTTTCACCGTCATCTGATTTAAGGAAGTCGAGATAATTGTCATGTTTCTCCCCCCCCGCAAATTATGTTGTCTCACTTAATCATTCTTTTATTAAATATTTTTAAATTTATTAAGTCTCATCTAATCAAAGGGTAATAAAAACTCATGTTTTATTAGATAAAGATGAATTACAGTGACAAACAAAATTTATAAATTTTTTTTATAAAAAAAAATAATTATACTATGTAACTTACCATATTAAATCATGTTTAACTTTTACAAAATTTGTATATGTACGAAAGCATTTCCGTTTAGATGCACACGAATGGCGACAAAGCCATTCCAAGCCAACAAATCAAAAAGCCGTATCACATGAACTGAAACAGCAAGAGTTTACGAAATAGCAGAGATTTCAAGTCACTCTGCAAAACAGAAACAAGAAAGCTCCCTTTCGAAAGGAGAGTGGGGACACAAAACAAAGTGCAGTGAATATCAACCACAAGTATGAAATAAAACGGTTATTTTTGTTAAAATTAAAAAGTTGAATAAAGTATCGTTATAATATTTTTTTTAATATTATTTTTATTTTAAAATTTAAAAAAGTTAAATTATTTATTTTATTTTATATTACAAGTTGAAAAAGTTATAATAATTATATGAGATGAAATGAGATAATATGTTTTTTGAAAACAAACGAGACTAATGTTCGAGTCGTAAGTGACATCCGGTGAAACATTATTTCACAAGGGTCTACTACCGATACATTTTATCGGTTCCGATAGCTGGACCTATAATTTTTTTTTATATATTTTTTAAACATGTTTAAATATATTTTTTTTAATAAAAAAAAGTCAATTAAATAATAAACACTTCCTTAACATTAAGGAAGTGGAGCTCATGGAACTTGGAGTCACTGGAACCACATAGAAGACAAATGGGATTGAGGTTATCGGTGTAGTGTTTATGTTATACATGTTTTAGTGCATCCAAAATGTGTGTGCAGACACACTTTTTTTCTTTTGTTTTTTCTATGGAAATAGTCTCATTTCATTAATGAATCGAAGTTATAACTATAATTTATCAATACATGAAAAAATTCAGACTATAAGCCAAACTACACATAAATTTTGGAACTTCCCCACAAACAAATTCTTTTATGATAGACATTGTCTTAATTTCTCAATAAACTATCTCTTAACAAAAAAAGCGTTATGTAAATAGAACTTGCAAGCCTCTCTATCCTCATAGGAAGGAAAAGTACGAGATACTGTTATGGACACTAAATCCAATAGTTTATTTCTATTTTATTAAACACTAAAATAACAAAAAAATAAATAAATAAATAAAATACATTAACAACTAACAACTAAACCACAAAACCACAAGCCTCGGTGCGACCAGGGTGTCACGCTCACCGCAAGCATTGACATCTCGAGCCCTGACTGCACGAGCACCCAGCTCACGCACGGACACAACAACCTCCACTACGCAGGTAGCACCTATGCGCGAGCACTGGTAGTATGATATCACCGGCCGTGACGTCGCCCCCCACTCTCGAATAGCTTTTGCCTCAGATTGCGTCCGATCTAAGGCTTAACACCTCACTCGGGTCAGCAAAAGAACAGAAGAACAGAAAAACAAACAGCAACAAAATATTGGAATAGAACAACAAAAAAACAAAACGAATGAATAGTGCACAATGCGTCGGCATTGGTGCATGTAGGATACTGATCACTCAGGAAGAAAAACCAACGGTCAATTTTGAAAGCTCCGGAGTCAGGGAGTTTAGAGAAGCCAAGTGTGATGGACACGCATTGACGAGATTTGGAGCTTTGTCCCGCGCGTGCGGGCTACGCTCCACTCCAACGAATGTCATATTTGATGGTCTTAAAGATCGACGATTGGGCATTACTTTTTTTTTTTTTGGTTAGTAATGAGAGGTAGATGGGAATCATTAAAGTTAGGTGATCTTCAAAAAGGTTGATAGGTTCATGAGAGTAAACGTAAGGCCCAGAATAGCCCGTAAAAGTTGAAGTTGTAAGCAGACCCAAAAGCATTAATGTAGGACCAAAGTATGGGCTTTTATTGCTTTTGAATCCTGAACCCATTTGTCCCAAAACCCTGAGGCCTGAGCCCCCATCTTTTACCAATATATTTATAATACTAATAAAAAAAAAGACAAAAAATGAAAGGGCTGTAAAGTAATTTTTGATCCTCAGGCACAAAATCTCATCCGCACTCGCAGACGTTCTTCTTCACCCATTCCCCCCCACACACACAGAAATGGCGGTGAGCCTAACCAACACATTCCTTCGAGGAAAACCCTGCCCTTCTCCCCATCCCCCTGTCATCAACAAGGTAGAATCTCTTCTAAAACCCACTTTACCTAACCCCCAATTATAAAAACATTTAAGCAACACTTGTTTGTTTTTTTAATTGTCGAATTACTTCTTTTTCAGGTGAGAGCAGCAGGGACTTACCGGCCTGTGGTGACGTGCAGGAAGAAGGACATACACCCGGAGTTCCATGAGGATGCCAAGGTGTACTGTAACGGCGTACTGGTAATGACCACCGGCGGGACCCAGAAGGAGTACACCGTTGACGTGTGGTCGGGCAACCACCCTTTCTATCTCGGCAACCGTTCGGGTCTCCTCGTTGACGCCGACCAGGTCGAGAAGTTCCGCAAGAAGTATGCCGGGCTATCGGAGATCATGGATATCCCCGTTCTCAAAGGGGAGATTGTGCTCCCCTCTAAGGGCAAACCCATTTCGATCAAAGGAGGGAAGAAGAAGAAGTAGATGAAGAACTCGCAGTGCTTTGGCTTCTCGTGGTAACGAGGAAAGTATCAAAAGAAACTATAGATTTATTAAGCGTTTCCTGGCATGTGAATTGTTGGTGCATATCTTGTTAGTTGTTACGAATGAATGCATATTTTTATATGTTCCTGGAAATACTTGAAGAGTGAAATGCTCATCATCTGTTTGTGCAAATGCTTGGTTTTACCCACAACGCTGAGCTATGCCTGGATTCTGAAGCTTGAAGTCCAATATGTTCTTCATAGTTGATAAAAATTAAAAAAAACAAAAATTGAATTAACAGAACCTTGAGTGTGTATGAGAAGATCCATGAATTGCCTTTTTTAGGGTTTCTGCTGTAGCAGTCACAGTTGCCGGATCAGAAATTGACCTCCTTTTGTTATTCCTTCATTAGATTTTCTTTTCTTTTCACCATCCACAACTCTTCTGCATCCCAGTGTACATGCATTGTAAAATCATATTAAGAATGTAATTATGAATTATCATAAACGCACACAAAAGGATGCATTGATATGCTAGAATTCAGGTTTTAGGAGAGTAGTTGCTTGACTTACTTCCGAATGATTAAATTTCTTGGTGCTTTAATTAGTTATTACTACGAATTGAAACCCCAAAAATTACTTATCTAACAAAAACAACAGAGAAAAGAATAACTCTACTCCCAAAACAACTATTATAAACACACAGCACACAGACAAGCAAGCATTGATATGCAACATTTTCGGTTTTAGGGGAATGTTGCTTCTGAAAGATAAATTTCTTGATTCCTCAATTGAGGACTACTACATCCACAAAAGAATTACACAAAAAACAATTCTACAAACTGATGTAGTTTCATCTGATCCGTTAGATCTATTTTATAATAAAAGTAAGTATATAATCTGTGAATCATATCAAGCCATGTCAATTTGTGGGATTGTTTTTGTGTAATCACTTTTTTGTTTTTTATGGCCTTCACCATTTTATCCTTATTCATCTTTACTTTTGGAAGATATATTTATAAGAAATGGTCAATTAACAGATGACTACAATTTACGCATGCAGTAAAAGTAGCAGCACTAGTATTATCTTATTGTTGACAAACAACAAAGCAATCAGTTGCACATTAAGATTAGTTTGCATAAAAAATTACTTTTATTTTGTGTTTATACGGTTAAGAAGTATAACTCGAATGGGAAAGAAAGAGAGAGGATTGCATACGATAGATAGTTGTCAGGAAGCTACTTAGCCAGATTTGTTTCTGTTCTTTGGGAGGATGAAAGAATTAAGGGTACTCCTGTAGTTCTCGATTGTTATTTATTGCATGTTGCCTCAAAATATCCTTCCTTTTTCCTTTATAATTTGGGGATACATCATTACATCTGAGCAAATCTAGCTAGAAACGCACATTATTTTAAACTTCATAGAAATCGGCCTTCACCCAATTTGTAAATAAAGGAGATGAACATGAATAGATACTGCAGATTTGAATACATAGTGCAATCCTAATCCGCAGTATTTATATATTTGTTATGCAACCTGGGCCAGTGGCCACTGGCACAGCCCATTAGTCAATCTCTATAACATCAGTCGTTTCAACGTGAAGTCCTCTAGACTTTTGGATCGTTTTATAATTTTGGGCCTTGGGCCTTACGTCCCTAAACAGTTGTTGCCCAGGCTGTTTGTACTTTGTGATTTAAAATACAACTGTACTTGTGGGGTACTATTATTCAAAGGATCGCCGAATCATATTATTTCCTTCCATGTGGTGCGGACGTACGGAATCTCAAGTGAAAGCGACATTTGTACACTGATTACAAATTTCATAATCTTAATGTCTGCTAAGCTCGAGCATTAATTTGATCATCACATGGAACGATTAAATATGTTTTAACCCCTATCATCAAGCGAAAATTACTGTTTCTTTTCTTTTTTGAGAGAGAAAAACTGCTACCGGTATCGATAATTTTTAAACATAATTTTTTTTTAAAAAAAAATATCAATTTACTAATAAATACTTTCTTAATCATTAATTTTTAAAAAAAAAAAAAAACAAGTATCGCCACCGGTGCAATTTGGAGTCCAATTCATCGGTCCCCACATTTTGCAATCAAAATATAACCTGTTTATAAATGCGTACATCAACTTTTTAAAGGACATGAAATGTTGCTCTTTTTGACTTTTTCTCCCCCCACAGCCAAATTTCATGTGACAGCTAGAGTTTAATAAGGCAATGAGGATTGAGGAGCAGTTAATGAAATCAGTAAGCCTTTTTCTTTTCATATTATTATACCTCATGACACACGCATTCAGCTCACGAGTCACGACATTATATTATATTATATATATATATATATCAAAACTCGAGCAAATTAGCGCTGCGTGGATGCCACTTGGCCAGAGCCGTTGGGTTTTGTACATCATGTTACTCAAAAGTTTGGTGGTCCTAATTCATTGATTTTACTTATGCAATTCTAGTTTCTTAACACCTATGAAATTAATGGGCCATATATATCTTCCATTAACTCAATCATCTCTCCCTCAAAGTTGGCTTTTACGATAATGATGTTCCTTTTATTTGGTGGGATTCGGATATTCTTACTTCTTTGCATATATATATAAAATATATAAATATATATATATATTACATATACATATATATATTAGTAATTATATATACAATTGTAAAGTGAGTAAACGTCGCGTAATCGTTTTGAAAAATAGTAGAATTCACTGTTAAAAAATTAATTTATTTAATGTAGATTTTATGTTTTATTAATTTTTTTTAAAGTGATTACACGATGGTTGCACAATTCACAATTATAAATATTTTTTTTATATATATTCACTGTTCACTTTACAGGAAAATTTTACATGCAATAATAAATTATAGTTCAACTAGGCCTGAATTCAGAGTATTTAGCAAACCCTCTACGCTCCGTTTCAATTCAAGCCAGTAAAAATAAAAATAAAAAATGCAGAAATAAAAAGTTATAGTCTGGGGCAATCCACGTAGCGCCGTAACATATTTCTGAGTCCTTGCGTGCAGTACTGCCAGTGGTCTTCTCAGCAAAAGATGTTTTTGTCCCAACATCCCCAGCTAACATCGTCATGCATGCTAACAGGCGGCCGGAAAGGTCATACAGAAATCCTATGCTTCTGGAACTTCAAATATTACCACCCATGCATTGACGCGTGGCAAATTTCATTTTTTGGAATCGGGAATACAAGTGACACCGTGCTATTGTTGGAAAGAATGATCTCTCGCGTCAAATCACACAGAGCATGTGGAACAAGGCAACCAAAACGTAGACGTGGCGCTTAATCTACAAAAGGCTGCAGGCTGCATTATTGTTTCGGGGGTGGTTTTAACTTTACAAGTGCGTAGTGTTGGTTTACTTCTTAGAGAGGAAGCAAGAGGAGTATTTCATTTTTTATTTTTTATTTTTAAAAAAAGGAAAAAAATAGGAGGCCGAAGAAGATGAAGAAGGGGGCGCAAAGTGTCACCCACTCCACCAAGCCACCGAGTTAGAATGTGAAAAAAGGAGTTGAATCTTATCTATATATATTAATGAGATACACATGATATATCTCTCGCGCGCATACAATCTTTCAGCTTTCACAATGTCCTGGTTAATCACATATATACAGTACTCTAGCTTCTTTTATCTACAATTCTGTGATAAAATCATATCTCATATGAAAGGTGGCATGCAGTTCTAATTCATATATATATATATATACACATATATATTTACAAGTGGATTTTTTAATCAACTTTTATATAAAGATGATTTGATCGATCCTAAATATTGCTAGGGATAATTAGTTGTTTCACGGGTATTTTCAAAACGTACAGGTCGGTTCCAGAGTACTCTCAACTTGCATGGACTCATCACTTTTTATACTCTTATCTTGCCTACTTTTTGCCATAAGCAATAATATAATATTAAAGTTGAAGTCTATCCCTCGCTCGATAAAGTTTCTATGATCTTCTGGATATGATCACTCGATGCAGATCAACTTGTTGTTACAAAGTGCATATCTGGTGAGTGTTGACAGGTGTCCAAAGCGAATATGATTACATGAACAAGAGTTGGGTCATAATTTGAGTAACAGTAGCTAGCAGTGTTCACTTTAACCTTAAAATCTGGTTCTCCTTCTGTTTATTTACACCACGTATTATATATAAGATATGCAGTATAATTTGACTTTTTTTTTTTTGTTAAATAAAGATAATTCTGATTTCTATGAACACTCAAAAGACTTTTGGGCATATCATGAGTCGCTAGCTTCAAGTAAAATGTCATGAGAGGATTACTCAGCCGTACGTACGTGTCTAATGCTGTAATTGTATCATAATTTACACGACCCTTATTTAAATCTTATACCGGACCTAATAAATAAATAAATAAATATATAGTACGCTTCTTTTCCCCTCTTTGCTTTATTTTTATGACCGACTTCTTCTACGACACGGCAGCTACGTACCTAGCTTTGGTTTATAAGCCGATAAATGTTTGGCCTTCACTTACAGACATGATCATGGATCTACATGAGGAGGTCATTATCATAGTCAAATTCTACATATACATCCAAATGAAATAAATTGTCTTCGAACTCATGTCTTCATGCAAATTCCAATTCTATCGCATTCTGGATTCCTAAATTTCAGGCAAATATTGAATGCAATTTGGTGGGATTAGTTGGCATGCAATTGCCAGTTCTAATTTTCCACACGAGCTAGGCCAGAGTTTTGAATTCTAATCTCTAAGTATTATATCTACTTTGTTTTAATTAGTTAGGAAGAGTAGAACTTGGAGATGAATATAAAACTACGTAGTAGGTGCAAGCTGGCACGTGTATTAATTGGGTTAATTGGTTGTGGTCAAGCTAAATTTTACTTATAAACCCGGAAGTCTTTCCTTTTCTCCAATGAATTTTGTACCAAATTAGCCGAACTTAATTTTGACCTTCACTTCGATTGCTGAATAATATATTAATTCTACTGCATGGGCTATTAATCCAACAATAATTTGAATGACTATTGAAAGTGGCAGGCGACATGATTTCAAAGAAATAGATCAAAATCCTCAGGAAATGTTGGCTTATAAAGAGGCTGATCATCGTATAAGCAAAGCCCTAGATCGAGATCCATATATAATATTCTACCTTTCTTTATTTTCTGGGACCCGTTCAAATGTAGCTTTTTTTTTCCTATTACCCTAAAATTACCTCAATCCAACATAATCTCTACCTAAATCAATCCTAGTCAGTAATCACTTACTTAATCGCGAAGCCAAGGGAAAAAAAGGACCAGTAATATTGGAAGTACAAGCGTTGAACACGGGGAACATTTATATATATATATATATATATATATATATATATATGTTTTCTTGTCTGCTCAATTATACCGCTGATTCCTTCTCACTGCATGGCTGCAAATGGCCCATAATACAGAACCTAACTCATGATGTACAAAAGCCTTCCAAAAGTGCTCAAATTCCAGAACACTGTTTTAGACTTACAGTTGATCAATCATGTTTTGCAAGCCATACATGCTAAAGCCTCAACTACTGTTCTAACTTCTAAGAATTGTATTTGTTTGATGGAGAAGATGACATGATGATGTATTTCTTCTCCCTAATCCAATTGAAACTGGACAAGACAATTTGATTAATAATTACTTCAAGGCCGTCTAATTAAATGGCATGCGTCCCCTCTTTTAGGATCCCTTCTTCCAGCAAAAACAAAAGGCCAGTTTTTTCAGAAGTAGAACTAAATCGTCGTTTTCCCTACCGGGCCCATATTTGAACGTTCAAAATTATTCTTTTGGTGACCAATCAATCAACCCCACGAAAATGGTCGATCTAAAGACTCTTCGATCTCTTTCTGTGACGACCCTAGAGGCAAAAGTTTAAAATCTACATCTTTTTTATTTATACCGATAGATTCGTCAAAACGCATTTCCTACAAGGTGAAGTTATCAGTGCTTCTCCCCACACTCAAGGAAAGAAAAAAGCAGAGGACAGGAAATCCATTTTCCTTGAGAAATCCAGGAAAAAGCAGAGAGCCCACTTGGTCCCTTTGAAAAGTAGGAGAAACCAAACCGTGAGGGTTCTATTTTCCCTTGTTCTTTTTTCGAATATTAAATAAGGAACAACATATTTGCCATTTGGCGTGTCTGTCGCTTGACTTGACTCTTTTTGTGTTCAGTGGTGCGTACATAACAATCTGAGACTGGCGAATAGAAGTGCGATTCTTTCATTCATTCAATCATACCTGCAGAGTGCAGAGGGAAACCCAAGTGGCATCCCTTTTCCACTGCCAGTTCATTCTGGTCATAGTCAGCCTTTGCTTTGGAAGAGCGTGACCTTTACGCGATCAGCAGATGTCCTTTTTAATTAATTTGAATAAAAAATCATGCGTTTCCTCAGCCCCACGGCCAAGCTAGCTCGAGTTCTTGATTTCGGTGTTCTTTGGATGGAGAGACTTTTGATTTTTGAAAGAACGCCGAAATCAATTCCATTCATCTTTATGTATCTCATAATTATAAACTTTTTTAATTTTTATATAAAATATAATAAAATTTTTAAACTTTAAAATAAAATTAATATTAAAACATAATATTTTAATAATATTTTAACTTTTTTTCACATTTTATCTTATTTCAAACTAGCTAAAACCTCCCATTCGTCTCAAAGCAATGATGGTATTATCTCCAGGAGACTTTTTGCTTTTGTTTTTCTATCTCGCTTTTTCGGAATTTCATGAGCTCCCCATGCAGGCCCCGCTCTCCGGATCTTCGGGTTGGAAGTCCTGTCTCCTCATGGCAATGAAAAAATCTCACGGTTTCTTAATTTGTTCATTTATTTTTGTGATTTGTTTTTATTACTACCCACTGAGAAAAAGACATGCGTGGTTGAAATTATATAACTACTTAAAAGTTCACAAAAATAAATAAATAAATAATTAGTATATAAATAACACAAATTAAGACGGCGAGAAATGACACGTTGCCAACCGTCGGTGTCCGTTCTTGACTTGTCTGCAGTCAGCGCACCTACGGGCGCTACTTACCCGCGGAGTCCCAGTCCCAGTCCCAGTCATGCTATATACAGTATGGTTGGCGTTCGCTCCATGTGCAGCAGCTTCACTAGTCTTACCCCTACTCCTCCTTCCCCTACACCCCTCACTTTCGAGATGGAGAAATGATGTTATGTTATTTCTCTATATTTTAGTGTCTTTGTTGCATTTCTGTGAAAATCTGAAATATATCTATTAATATGATTAAAAATGATAAAATGTAAGAATAAAAGTAGAATTAGATATATATATATATATATATTATTTGGCAGGGAGATAAAGAAATTAATATAGTACTGTTTTCAACTTTTTAAAAGAAAAAAAAAATTTGAAAAATGAACCCTGGAAGTATTATTGATCAGAGCTAGCTGATCTATAAAAAGGGGCAGTGGATCTTTCTCTCCACCCATGCCATTCTGAGACGGCCCAATAATTCTTAAAGTTGCAAATACTAAGCTAAACCTCACAGTTCGCAGGCAGCAGCATATAATTTAAAGAGCTACTTCTTCCTCCTCTTCCCACTCTATGTCCCTAGTTTTCTTCTCTCCCTTTCTTTACTTTTCTCGCACTCCGTTTAATTTCTCGGAAATCTTTCCGCTTTGATCACCCGTAATACCTTCCTTCTTCTTCTTCTCTCCCAACGATATAATACCCAACCCTGAAAACCATTTTCTGCGCTTCCTATTTATAAGTACGTACAACTGATCACTTCCTTATATTCTCCCGGCGAACGGTTTTGTGCTTTGAGAAACATACATATCACTAGATGGCTTCGTACGAAATTGATAGCGTCAAGGTTGAGAAAGCCAATGCTTGGAGAAGGTATAATCGGCAGCGAAACCTTAAGTGGATTTTCGAAATTTGTGCTGCTCTGTTAATTGTGCTTTCGATATCCACTACCTGGGTTCCGGTTGCCGTGGAAACAGCCAGCGATTTTCTCCGGCGATTCATCGCCATATTTGATTGCACTTTATACGTCCTCCTTCTCGTCATGATCATTATTTTAATCATATACGCCTACTCCGGTGAAAAAGACGCTACGTCCGATGTGTACGACGAGTTCATCGAACACTACGACTCTAGCAGGAGGTTCGCCCCTGGCGAGGAGCCACCGACGCAGGAAGAGACCTTTCATGACAAGCACATGGTTTGCTCCGACAATGCTGTCTCTCCGGTTCATGAGGAAGATTGCATAGTTTCTCTTGTCACCAAGCCTTTGGTCTCTCCAATTCAGTCAGAGAGAGTTGCTGCGGTCAGTGAGAAGGCTTTGCGTAAAAATCCATATCGGAGGACTATATCCGAGAGATTCGAGCAACGAATTGAGGAGAGGTCTCAACGATTGTTACGGCGATCAGCGACGGAGATATGCAGGAAATTGGTGATTTCCGGTGAAGAACCTTCTCGAAGGTCGTGGTCTTACTCTGTGGATAACTTGAGCAAGGAGGAATTCAACCGCAAAGTGGATGCCTTCATTGCAGAGAAAAAGAAAATTCTAAGGGAAGAGTTTAAGGAAGAACGGAAAAAAGAGTCAACTTTGGCCCTCGCCATCCAGAAGTACTACTGAGCCTCAGCAAAACAAGAAAAGGAAAGAAGAAAGAAGTATATTACCGGCGACTACTATGGATATTACTATGTATTAGGAGCGAAAACCTATCTGGGTTTTCGTGCTAATTAACTAGTCCTTGTTATCATAAACTGAGAAAAGGAATGTACAGTGATTTTCTTATTCCGTTTCTCAAGTTTTAATTAACATGTCATGGCAGCTAATTTAAGGAGTTTGGGTAATGTTTAATCCGTGCTTGTGTTGATCATATATAATCTCAGACCTCGAAACTTATGTTGTTTGGTCTGTTTGCAAGATAATGTTTTCCAAGTAGTTACAGATATTTTTCAAGCTAAAAAGTATCAGTTATGGGATACACAATAGAACAGATACCAGAATCCGGATTAGAGGGTAATGCAAAGGCAGATATACTGGGCTAGCTAGCTTCCATTTTGCACGAATCTTTTTTGTTTGTTTGCTTATGGTTTTTTGGCCTTTTCAATGGTGGATTATTGGTTATGTTAGGCTGGGATCTTATATAAATAATTCATGCGAAACTTCCTTTTTTTTTCCCAATTTATTTATTCCTTTTTCTTCTACTTAATTAAATCCTCTTTGATAATTGTGAATTGACAATGGAGAAGAAGGAATTATAACTTCTTTTTTGGAGATATTCCTGATTATTGGGCGTTGCTATCTGTCTGCTTTTGCACTTCAAATTCTGCATACTGAAAGTGACTTCTACGTCAACCCAAATCCTCCAATGTTTCGTCATTTGTGTAGTAGATTGAGTTTAGGACACCTAGCGTTAGTTTCGAGATTTCTTCAAATCTCTTCTGCTGGAAAAATCTGGGATGATGCCTACTTCTTTTGATCGCATGATTTGCTTTGATATTGACAATTTTCCTTTTGTTTGGAGGATAAGATCATCAATTTGTTTAATTGGGTTTTGCAATATTGTTACCTACTCTTCCTGGTGATCATGATAGTATATATTCCGCAACACCAAACATTGAAAATTTTTATTTACGTTTCTACAGATCTTTGTTTTATATATATCTTTTGGGGATCTCACAAAATTTAATGCTTGTTGGTGTAAATTTTTAGTGGGGCCGGAGGAGAACAGAATGATCGAATTGCCCGTGATGATGTTTTAAAGTTGATAAGATATTGTTTAATTAAATAATAAATAAAGCATATAAAAATTGAATGAAGAGAAGTATATAAATTTAGACATAAAAATTTATATTTACGGATCGTTTGAGATGAAATTCACTATGTTTAATAATAATAATAATAAATATCCGTGGTCCACATGAGTTGTTGAGTTTGAGCTATGCATGCTAGCTTTTAAAATTTGTCCTTGCAGTGATTTTTCCCCACGAATAATTAGATAAAATAGCAATCCATAGTGCATTAATAAAAAGCTAGCGAGCTAGGGATGGAAGGCATGGCGGCCAGATTAATAGGCCGAAAGTCAAGACGGGATTTGCTTTGTTAATATTTTTAAAGAGTAACAAAATTTTCACACCGGTTGTGATGATCATATGATTGATGGTCCCCTTACATAGTGAAATCTTTTTGGTATTAAAAATTGCATCATGTCATTAATTATTTGAAATAATGGAGAAAAATAAAATAAAAAACAAAATGATGGAGGCACAGTCTACCATGCACGCTCAATTAACACTCAAAAGTATGCAATGATCTTGATCTCATGTAAAGTTACTTTGGGTTACACTTTAGGTCCTGCTAGTGTACTAGACTGTCTAATCAGCTAATCTTCTTTAGTTGGGACCTTCATCATTACTACATGCACTAACCATGGCAAATGTCTTTCTTTCTTCTTTCTTTTTCTTTCTTCCTTCTTCTTCTTCTCGGGTGTGATAATAAAGTATAATTTGCAGAATGTACCACAAACATCCTCTTCCACAATGATGACCCTTTTGTGGCTTGTGGGGGTCATGTTGGTCTTCGAATTTTCTTTTCCCCCCCTCCATTAATTTCATTTTAGCTCCCATAATTCTCACCTTTCCATTTGAATTTGTTTGATTGTTTTTGTCAATTTGGGGCCCCATGGAAGAAGAAAAAGGCAGGCAGGCCGGACTTGTAATTGAGAGGTGTAGTACTGCATAAAACACTCTCTTTTGTGTAGATTGTGGGGTATTGGATTTTGGCTAACTTTATTATATATTATTATATATAATCATGTATCTTTGTTTTTTTTGTAATTATATATATGGGGCTCTTTAATTTGTGCAAGGAAGTAGCACAATTCATGAACTTGTTCTTTTTTATTAGAAGAAGACAATACTCAAATTTATTAATAACTCTCATTTATGACAGAAGAAAATCATGATTATAAGTAGATTCAATTGGTTGTAGGAATTATGCAGCTAGCAAAGAAGTCTTGCTTTTTTAATAATAGCACGCCCCTACCATATCTTTCTCTTTTATAGCTTTGTTATATATTTTCCCTGTGTCACTTTAGCCAAACCACCAACAGTTGTCCCAAAATAATTATCTCAATTATTTTGGTTTGGTTGTGGAAGAAGCACATATCCTCTCATCCGTACATGAACAGATCCAAACTTTTTTATTTTCTTTTTTGGATATTTGGACAGTCACTATGTAATTATATTACCTCACGCAGTTGGTACATTCAAATGATCCCATGAATGATTACCAAATTAATTGTCTGGCCTTTGGATTATTTATTAGTGATCAGAATTTTCTATTCAGGAGTGGTCCTAAGTTGCGATTTTGGTCAAACTGTGCTGCTGCATTAATGGAATGATCGTGTGCTGTGAATTCTTTTAAAATATTAGTATTAGATTATGCATCTACATATTTATATATATATATTTATATTAAAAATTTGTATAACTATAAATAATATTTTTATAAATTTAAAGATGTACTGTTCATTCTTTTAATTTTATTTTATTACTTTTTCTATCTCTCCACCAACGAATATAATTTTAGAAAAAAAAATTTAGTAGGTGTTAAATGATATAATTTGTAATGGTGTTAATTGCAAAATATTAAAAAAATAAGAAAAAAATTATTTAGCTCAAAAATATATAATATACTGTGAATTTTTTTTTAATATGTAAAATCAATTTCTAAAAACTATGATTTTGCATATGTCTATAAAAAAAACCAATGTTAGTACTTTTACACTTTTAAATTTTTAAAGGGAGACAGGTGAATGAGTTTTTAGCGTAAACACTTTCATCCAAAATTGCTTTAAAAGTGTAATTTGCAATCATGATTATGGAGCTAGAAGAAGCTAGCCTTATTTTTTCAGATACTTTATATAAATTAGATAAAAATAAATCAATTTAATTATATATGGTATAATATAAAAACTCAAACCATTGGAAATAGTAAATTTTAATCATTTAAATATTAATTAAAAAATATATCTGATGACTGGTTTAAACTGCATTAATCCCCTTCGTTTGACAATAAAAATCCAATCGTTTCAAACTGATCACGCATGTAACCTGATGCACGGTACTTGAAAAAGTTTGACACGACGCATAAAAAAGAGAATTTTTTGAAACCCTAGGCTCTATAATAAAATTGTCTTTATTATATACCAAGCAATAATATCCTTTTGTCGCATGCATGGCTCTCTCGCTTCCTTTTCCATTGATATCACACTTTCTCCGTACCAACAAACACGCACTCTCTCTCTCTCTCTCTGGTCTTTGCCGCCCAACATTATTAAAATGAAATTTTATTAATTGACATGACCATAGATTAATTACAGTGAGTTGGTGACAGATAACCAAAGGGATGACTATAAACAATAGCACGAGTCTTTGAATAGGATAAATCTATATATATATATATATATATAATCCACGTTAATTGCAACCTGATAGGCTGATACTGCAACAAATCTTAATCAAAACGAATATTTGTCCCCACATTTGTTACCATGATGCCCCCACTTCTTAGGTGACGTTTGGATAGTGAGGAGTGTTGAGAATATTTATAAATAATAATAAAATAGATAAAAAATAATAATAAAATAAAAAATAGTAGTGAGAGTACTTCAAGTACTCTCACTTGCCAAACATAGTATTATCTTTTTGCCTTTTGGTCCTCCAGAGATAAATATTATTACACATGGAGTTGTTTTGTTTTGATTAGGTGGCCATACTAATACTAAATTAAAATAATAAATTATCATTTAATTAATGTCGTTTCACGAATACATCGCGTTTTTTTATTTGTTTATCTCATCCATATGAGACCTGAACATCGATGGGGACAAAAACATGGTTGATTGGAGAAGTAGATGGTGAATTGATAGGAGAGCTTCCTGCATTAGTTTATTTTATTATTTTGACACATTTTTTATGGGATCATGAGCCCAGAAAATAGTCTCTTTATGGTCAGAAAACATACAGCTGTAAAGGTTTTATTTTCAAAAATGATAAACAAGCTTTTTTTTTTTTTTTTTTTATAACACATTACGCAAAATGAATGGTAGTTTTATAACATATTTTTATAAAAATAATATCATTTTATAAATATATTCTTACTTTAAAGCATGTGTTATAAAATATAAATACGATAGATTTATTTTATAATAAAATTAATTTTACTTTCTAACGTATCACATAAAATTACGTTAGTTTATAAATTTACTTAAGTAAATTTCTTTATAATTAAAATAGTTATTTATTTTTGATATATTAATATACTGAAATTGAGTTTTATTAATGGATTTGGAAGGTGAAAAAAGAAAAAGAAAAAAATCGATTCCTACTGATGAAGGTTGCCAACCTTTAATCAGATGGGGCCTAAAAGACAAACTGATGGGCCAGGTCCTATCGATTTTGTTTTGGAAGACGACAGGATTTTGCATCCACTTGAAGATGGATCTTGAATTCAATTCACCACAAGCAAGCATATTAGAGCATTCTATTGGCTTAACCGAATGAAGAGATTAATTAAAATTTAGATAATTTATATTAAAAAGATTCTACATTAGATTGACCATCTCTAAAATAATTTAAATTTTTGTTATAATGATTAGTCAAATATAGAGAATCACAATTGGTTTACCAAATATTAAAATAATAATTTCTCACTCCAATTAAGTTTAATTTCAATTTTTTTTATTAACATTAAATGACATTTGAAAATATGATTTTTTTAATATTAATTTAATTAGAATATAATTATTATTAATATTAAATTGATAGAATTATAAAATGTGATATAAATAAATTAAATAAAAAAATTATTAATTTAATAATATTTTATTATTATATAGAGAGTGGATGGTTAATCCAATGTGGAGATTGAATTTAAATGAAATAGGTAAATATAAAAAAGGGTGATATTGATTAAATTTTAAAGATGAATTTGATCAATACAATGAGAATGCTCATAGCGAGGACCTTGCATCTACTCAAAAGTGATCTCTGCATTACCGTCTTTAAATAGCAGGAGGTGATGATTCCAGATTGCAGTAAGTTTTCAATGTCTCCAGCAAAAAGGCAAGCTAGACATTGCCTAGCATCAAAGTACTTGGAACTGAATTAAATGCTTTTCACATTCCAAACAAACATGGATGCCTCCATTCGTCACATAATTAGCAACTGAAGCAACTTGCAGACGGAGTAATGCACTTTTTCGGCTTAATTTTTATCATCCTCAGTCATATTTTAAATAGATGCCATTAAGTTATTGATGGAAGAAATCATTAATTAAAATGTGACACATCAACAAAGTTCAGGATAAATAATAGCATTGCTTGGTAGAATAAGGCCAGGAATCAACCGTTCTTTAAGACAGTCTATCAACAAAAATGATTGGCTAATAATATTATTGTCATGGTACATATATAGGTATGATTGATTTGATTAACTGGGTAGGACAGGACCTCCAAACACTGAATTTGGACAACCCCACCATACATATATATGGACCAAGTGTCATTGAATTCAATCCTTTCCCGTATTCAGCAAGCAGCTAGCCGTTCTTAGATTCAACTGACTCTAGATAAAATAATGATTATGTTAATTTTAACAAATAATTCACACAAAAGAAAACAAAAAAATCGTTCAAAAATACAGAGAAAACGTCTTTGATATTCAATTCAAATTATCAATATTTAAGAATGATCAAATCAACTCACAAGTCGGGATGTAATAGCTGAAAATCAATTGTATTAGAATTTTATCAAAAATATCAAAATCTCAATAATCATACCAAAATTAAATGCGTAATAAAAGAAGTAATATGCAAAAAATCTGGCCCAAATCAAGTTTAAAATCACTTCCAAAATAGTAAATAAAATATTACCATAAAATGTAACAAATAACGAAAAATAGCAGTGGAATTTAGCTTTAAAAATGATGCAAATTGAGCTATGCTCAGTGCCCAAGACATGTGCGCCGAAAAGAGTTTTCCGAATTGGGGTCACATGCTCGATTCTGATATCTGTAACCAAAATTATGACAAAAATATCGAAACATGTTCAAAACTGTCTCAATCAATGAAAGATTACGATTTTCTATCCTCTTTACACTGACATGCCACCTCTAGATATCTCAAAGCAATCAATGTACAGTCTGACAACTCAATATTATCTGACTCAAATCCTCCCACATCATTAACCCTCTCCATTCTCATACACATTTCATGCATGTGAAGTGCACATATTCAAATCTCCCCCACGAATTTGACTGCACGTGTAAAAATGAATATTTAAAGTACACTGCCTGCTTAATCCCAAGTCGTCACAACAAGTACCCAGTAAGCATTTAGATAAATGGATTTTGAATCGTCTTCATGAAGCGAAATAGATCCAACATCCAACATCTTGAAAGAAAAATACTTTAACCATAAATAAATTTTATAAAAATAAATTTATAAATTAACGTAGTTTGATAAGGCATGTTAGATTATAAAATTATTTTTATTATAAAATAAATTTATTATATCATATAAAATTACGTCAATACGTAGATTTAATTTTGTGAGATCTATTATATGTTGTTGTAGTACTTTTCATCTTGAAAAGAGTGCCCACATCTCAGTGAGTACATGCTTTAGAAGCACAAGGCATCTCTCTAGTAAGATATCATTTTTTTCTAAAGAGCGATGCTACTCTCATCGAAAGTTTGGTATTGAATGATTTAAATCACTGTAAACATTTAAAAAAAATTACAAACTTATTAAAAAAAAATTATTAACCACTAAGTAAATAAATAAAAATACAATTGGGTAGAAAAAATTGGTGGGAGTGGTGTTTCTCCTTTCCAAATGCCAAGGCAACCCCTAGGAGTAGTAGCATTATTGCATCACAAACGTAGCATTGCCCGCTCAACTCTCCTTTTGAGGTTAGTGGCCGATGGAATGTCCAATTTAACGGGCCCAGTTCCTTTCTGGTCTCTTTATGGGCTCTATATATATTAAGAAGGCTACTAAGTGGCCATATACTGACGCCAGCATGAGCCCAATAATACACACCGATTCTTGCCCAATTATACCATGACTATAATTGGGATCTGTACAATTAGAACGTCTCAACGTTAAAAAAAAAAAAATCAAAATAATCGAGTTCAATGAAGCATATGGCTTCTTTTGGTTTTTAAATTCATCTCAACTCATCATTACAATTTTTTCAAATCTCAATACAAAATATAATAAATAATTCAACTTTTTCAAATCTCAAAATAATAATAATATTAAAAAATAATATTCTAACAATATTTTATCATCTCAACTCAACTCACTTCAACATCTAAACACTACCTAAATGTTCACCGACAGAGTTTTGTAACTCATAATTTCTATACGATACATACCATATTTTTTTTAAAAATATTTTGGTTTTATTCTTTTTAAAGTAAGAGATTTCGCATATTCATTATATATATATCACATATTTAATATGAAAAAAAATAAATATTATGTAGTGTATTGTGTGAAAATGCTAAGCCGAATTTTTCCTAACGACTGCTTTCGACATATATAAATATTCCAACACGTTTTCCACTTTTTCATGGAGTTCCCGACCAGGCGTGCAGTGTTGATATTTTCAACCAATCAAATTAAATTTCCACGTGCGCCCTTGATTGAAGTTTTCAGTTCGATTTTTCAAAGAAAAAAGTGCTATCAAACACCAAAAATGTGCGTACTGTTGAAGTGTTTGTCATACTTCACAAGTCTTTCGAGAATGTCGAGGTCGCAAGTGGTGGGAATCCAACCATGGAAAATACACAGTGGGTTAAGATATAATTAAATAATAAAATCACTTTCTTTTTATCAGTTTAAATGTTTTAGACAGATGATAATTCACACGGTATTAAAGATTTAAAATAGCGATTTTAGATTTGAATTCTAACTCTATACTTTATTTTATTTAATTAAATATTTAATATGTAGATTGAAGAGGAATCTAAAGCCTTATTTGTTTTTTAAAAATATCTCATCTCATCTCACCTCATCATTACAACTTTCTCAAATTTTCATATAAAATAAAATAAATAATTCAACTTTTTCAAATTTTAAAATAATAATAATATTAAAAAATATATTTTAACAATATTTTATTCAACTTTTTAACTTTAATCTCAACTCATCTCATCTCATATCTGAAAACAAACGAAATCATATGTAAATTTAAATTTTTAAAACAAGTTGTGATTTACATCATATACCATATGTCGTGATACAACATTATGTAATGCGGCGAGATAGCAGGAACAGAAGAAGCAATATTCTTCCAGCATGAGCATATAAAAGAAGAAGTATAAAAAAATATAAGTAAGCTATATGAAAAATAAGACAATAGATGATATAAAGTGATTTTGATTACAGAAACATGAAGGGAAAGAAACGTAGAAGACAAGATATATAATTAATTAAACCGTTGAAAAGAAAGATAATTAGAAGCTAGCTATTGCTTCATTAATTAATTTCCTAGGCCTTGTGACTTTTTGTAACGGAAATGACCAAGTTTATGTACTTAGATCTGGTCTTCGACAAGTGATTGTCCAGAAACTTTTCGTACCTATGAAACAAATAATCCATTATGTCACTTCCAAAGTGTGATTCCAGCGTTGGCTCAATCACAGCCCTCACCAACTTCGCCACTCGCCGCCCGATTGATACTGTGTTAGAGGCCTCCACCACGCCTCCGTCCCAATCAATCTCAAAAACTTCAAGGCGATTCATCACGAATGATCCTTCTTTTTCTATCTCTAATTTTATTTCTTCGGGACATGGAGCATAGTACTGGGTGTTGAAAATATCAACTTTTTCCTCTGGTATAAGACCCTGCAGTACTTGACCAAGTAATAAATTAGTACACAACGACAATCATCTAGAAGTAAATTCAACAGTGAATTATGCTATTTATATGTCGGTGTATAAAGAATACATTCCCTATAAATGAATTATATAAAAATAATCACACATACTCATGACGTGATTTAATTCATGAATTTATATTATATGACAATTTATAGAATTATTTTTGTGTAATTCTCATTTGGGACTACAACAATTTTTCTTTTAGAACATAACAACTTCATTCATAGTAATAACATAATCAATTACAATGATAGGACCATGAAATTAAAAATTAGAATCTAGCAAGACTCTAGACTTAATAAAATCTAGACATTGAGATCATCACCGAACTGTATCATCCACAAGACGAACATGCCTCACAAGTAAATGAACTATTTCATTTCCTTGCCTCCCAACATGAAATACATCATATCTAGTTCACAAAAGAAGAAGAAGCATTTGAATCTCATATATCATATTCCACTACCTTAAAGCCAATAGCTTCAATCATAGATAAAAAATCCTCTTCCAATATCAAATTGGAAAATCTTAAATATAAGATCATTTGTAATCCCTTCAAAACAACCAAAACTCATAAGCAATTAATTATGGTACTTCTATCTAGTGTGTCTATATATATATATATATGTGGAAAATAATTTATACATAACATTTTTTACAACACTTTACACAATTATATTTTAAATGAGTGATATTTTTATAAAACATCTTATAAAAGTAACATTATTTTATAAAAATATCTTCATTTTATAATATTAATATTGTGTAATGTATTGTATGGATATAGTATACGTATATACCTCCGCTGCGACGCTCATCAATGCTTGTGCAAGAAGGTCCAAATGATTATAACAACCTTCTTCGATAGTGGGATCCATAAATCTCCTGCCCATGAACGTTAAGACCATGCGTCCTCCCGGAACAATTTCTTCCGAACGTGATTTTAGAAACAGAGAAAAATCCTTCTGGAATTGCCGATAGTATGAATCTAAGACGCTTTGTGGGCTGCTCTCACATATGTAAATATGCCCTTTGTTTATGGCGGTGCTGGCCTTCATGTCCAGCTCAGGAGGAACCTGTACGTACGTAACCATCGAGCTATATTATTTATTTATCAATCTCGTAAATAAATAAAATATTATTTATCATCCTCATGGACAAAATGTATATAGTCGAGAAATGATTTATATAAATTTTAGATAGACAATTTCCATGCAATTATTTTTTATAAATGTCAACCTCATTTTAAAATATTATATATAAAATCCATTTTTTAATAAATTATTTACACAAAATTTATCTATAGGAAATTTGTACCCGATATTAATTAAAGAAATGACAATACGCTACAAAACGAAAAATATAGGTGCTCACATGCAGCATGCAGTAGCAGGAGGTCGCCGAGTCCACACGAATCAATAATGTGGAATCAATAACTAATGGAATGATAGTCAATTCAGACCAAACAATCATGATGTCGAGGTTGTGGCTGCCCTTGATTATCTTATTAATCGAAAATGTTAATGGACGTATATATATGGAAAATGCTCAAGGCCTGATAAATTTTATCGATTTTATTTTATTTTTTAATTTATTTTATTTTTTTACGTTAATGAAGTATTTTTAAATGAAATTCTTCTTTTTTTTTTTTAAATAAGTAAAGTGATTTTTAAAATATTTAAAAAAAACACACACACAAAACAAAGAAGTACGTTAATGATGGAAACTCTCAAGACACCTCTCGATGGCCTTGCAGTTCCTTATATACATTCCTTCAAAACTTCCAATAGATTTAGTAAAAATAAATTTATAAATTGATGTGATTTTATATAATAAATATATTTTATAATAAATTTAATTTTATAATTTAAACATCACATCGAGTTACATCAATTTATAATCTTATTGGTGGGTCTCAAGGTGTGATTTTTTTGAATCAGACCAGACCGAGACCGACCGAATGTATATATATATTTAAATATTATATATATAATATAATTTAAAAGTTAATTATGTAATTTTTACCTAAGAGATCACCATTAATTATATATACAATGAAATAATTTAACATTCATTAACTATATATAAAATGTTAAAGAGATCACTTAATATCATTAATCATATATATACAATGAAAAAAAATATTCATGAACTGAATCAAACTGATAGCTAACAGTTCGGTCATTTAAAAATGATGAACCAAAATTTGTGGTTTGTGACTCCTATGTACCGGACCAATTATATCTCTAGTATAAATGTTGCGTACTCTTTTTGAAAAAGAGTTAGGTCCACTTTTAAAAAATTAATTTTTTTAAATAGAACTCATATTTTTACTCAATTTTTTTAAAATGATTGTATGATATTTAACACTATAACTACAAATATTATTTCTTTTTATCATGTAATTAACTGATGCCGCATGGGAGGGTAATGCGATGGGTACCATCACCAACCTGAGAGAGCCAGTGGAGGCTGGAAGAAGAATGCACAAAATGCAAGCTGTTGCTCGTAAACAACCTACCGTAGAAAGAACCCGGCACTCCGAAAATGAAACACGGCCCAAAACTATTACCGTTCACTTCCTTCATTTGGTTGTAGAAATCTGGGAGTGAGGCAAAGATGTCGTTGAAATCATTGTTATAAAGATCATTGAGGAAGATTCTAAGCTCCGGCGGCTTGGGAAGTCCCGATTGGCAGCATTTGGCATAGAGTAGATTTGTTATATTTGAGATCACTGATAGAACGTTGGGTCCGGACGAGCAACCCAAGTCGGCGATGCCCATGCTCTCCGGAAAGTTTTTGCACAAAACTTCAAGTATGGCTTCCTCAGTAACACTCTTTGTGACGGATATTATATTGCTCTGCAAAAATATAATTACATGTATATGGATTTGTCCCTTCCGGTGTTAGGATATTAACTTAAGAGGAGATGGGCCTACATGCGAGAACGAGCATTAAGATATATTATAAATATATTAAATAGTCTACATCTTCTTATGATCATCTTAATCTTTTAGGACTACCGATAGCTAAATTTAACACATAATAAAAAATAAAATCAATAAGAAAGATATTGAAATGTATATGTGGAGTGAAAGATATATATATTTTCAAATCGGTGTGTAGAAGCACATTTAGTAAATTGATTAGATTGTATAATTTAATTTAGAAGATAAATTTTAAAATTTAAATTTTACAAATCAAATCTTATTATTTAAGTGATTATGTGGATGATATGTTCTACACATCCGATTGAGAATGGAAAAAATCATATTATATATATATAATATTCCTCTACGAAAAGTAATTAGGACATATGATCAGTAAAATCAAACCTGAATACTCGAGTTCTTTGCATAACTAGTTTCGTCAACGGCCTTGTTCATGTGAAATGATTGCGCAAGTAACTCCATCTCTCTTAATTCAGAAGCAAAATGAGGTTTTGGTCGAGAAAATGGCAGTGCTAGCTGTTGGCTATGTATATATACACTAGACTTTAGCTAGGAAAGCTATAGTTTGAATGTGATGCGCGAACTTATGGTTATCCTTGCTGAACTAGCTAGCTGATCTAGCCAGTTAATTAAATCTCACACGACACAACCTCCGAATTAACCAGAGAAATAAGGGTGAGGGAGGAGGAGTCGATCACCCAGTACTCAAAACCCCAATGCTAGCTGAAGTGACTAAGTGATCAGAAGTTGATCAAAAGGGAGCTGTTGATCTATGTATATATACACAAGACTTTAGCTAGGAAAGCTATAGTTTGAATGGTGATGCGCGAACTTGTGGTTATCCTTACTGAACGAGTTTGGGGAGGCAGCAACGTCGAATCATTTTTTTCTTTCATTTTTTTCATAAAATTAAAAAAATAATAATAATCGATTAAATAACGAATGCTATAATCTTTGACAAGGACAATTAAAAGAAGGTTGTCCTGTCCAAACTGGTAGTTTTAGATGTATAAGAAATAGATTACATGAGATAGCCAAGAAGGCTTTTGTAGCTAAATTTTTAAAAAGAAAATTAAATATATTGATGCCATTAATGCTCTTAGCACAGGTCCACCAATTTTTCTACATTTAATTAAGAGAAAATATATTTACAATAATAAATTATATAATCACTGCATAATCATTTTGAAAAAAGTAAATAAAACATGACATTTATATAAAAAATAATAATTTTTTAATAGTGAGCCTACTCTTTTTCAAAACGATTACACGACGCTTATATACTTCATGATTATATGTAAAATTACTCTTTAATTAATACATGAGACTACTTTGCAGCATGCATACCTAGAACTTAGAGCATTAAAAGTAATTAAATCCACCACTTTTTATCGATTTAAATTTTTATAACAAGGAGTAGTTTCAGCAATATGCAAGTGGGCTAAATACTAAAAATATTTATTTAATGAAGAATATAATGTAGAATCAGAGGTTTGAATTCAGGATTTTTATTTTGATTTTATGTAAAATTATTACTTATTTTAAGAAATTAAACTGATGAAAAATTATAGATTTAGTTATTTATATTATATTCTTAATTAACAAATGTTAAATCATTTAAATGAGCCCACCACAATTGGATAAAGCTTGGATTGAGAGTCACAACTCAGAACAAATAATTTAATTATCAAACTATTATATTCATTCATGAATAATGGCATGTATAAGTTTGGTTTAATTTCATGCAAAGCCTTTAAAAAAAGTGAGATTCATGTTTTTTCAAAATTCAAAAAACTTGCGCGAAAACTATTATTTTCTTTCAACATTCAAGATAGGAAGACGAAAATTAATTAAGCAACAAAAAATATTATTGACCCGTTGGTGGGCAGACGTCTGATCGGGCTAGCTGTCTCTATATTGAGTACTTGCTATATGTAAACTTCATCACATTTCATATTTTCATGGACGGTGCCTATTCACAGTGTGTATATATATATATATATACATATATATATATACACACACACTAGCAGTAGGTAACGTCCAAGGAACGTTTGTTTAACTTTTTGTTTAATTTTTTTTATTTAGTGATTGAAGAAGTGTTTTTTTAATAATTTTGTGAATTTTTTAGTTTTTTTAAAATGTTTATGATGATTAAAAAAATATATGAAAAAAAAGAAAAGAAAAATAAAAAAGTGAAATATACATTCAGAACATATTTTCAAGCTACTTCTTCGTTAGTTGTAGCAGTTCTTTTTAGTTAATTAATAATATTATCATATTTAAATTATGTTAAAACTCTAATTATTTATATAGTTATACTTTTTAAAAAATATTTAACAAAATTTCATCATTTATTTAATGATGAAATATTAGTATTTTATAAATTAAATTTGATAATTTATTTATGATATAATATTTATATGTTAATTATTTATTTTAAATCAGTCTTTAAATTTTTACCATTTGATCAAATTTAGAGAGTTATGATGAAGGGTTAGATTTAAATCCTAGAATGTGCTTGGTTACTTTGAAATTAGTGATACTTGTGTAAAATCCTATATCGCGTAAGATTTTCTAATTGATAAAAAAAAAAAACACGTTTGCCACATCTGTCAAATTAAAGAAAAAAATAAAGTGTAATTTCGAATATTAAAATAGTCTAATGTATAAGAATAAAATTATTATTTATTTATGTTCATCATTTATTATGAAATTTAAATTATATTAAAAATTCAAATTAATTAGATAGTTTTTTTCTCTTAAAAATGTACAGTAAAATTTTATCATTTATTTAATAATGAAAAATTAGTATTTTATAAATTAAAGTTGATTTTTAGTTTATGATATAATATTATTCTCTTAAAAATATTCAGTAAAACTTTATCTTTTATTTAATGATGAAAAATTAGTATTTTATAAATTGAAGTTAATTTTAAGTGTATGATATAATATTTAAATTTTAATTATCTATTTTATGTTAGTTTAAATCAATATTTAAACTTCTACCGTTAGATTAAATCTGAAGATTAAAGATGAAAGGTTGGAATTTAAAATCCAAAAACCAGTATTTTTCCCTACTTTTCCTTTCTTTCTCTCATTTCTCACGCACGATTGTGGTATTACGTCGCACATTGGCATTCACACGGACAAACCCAAAAAGAAACAGAAAAACCAAACAAACATGTGAAAAAAAAAACTATTTACTATTCATAAATACTGTTTATGAACAGTAACATTAACAGTAACAAGTATAAGATATGGGAAAAAAGCCATTCGAAAAAAAAAGAGGCGTCTTTACTGTTCATAAACAATAACCATATAGGCTCTTTTATATATACTAGCAGTAGGTAACGTCCAAGGGACGTTTGCCTATTTTTTTTTAATCTAGTGATTGAAGAAGTGCTTTTTTAATAATTTTGTGAATTTTTTATTTTTTTTAAAAATGTTTATGATGATTAAAAAAATACATGAAAAAAGGAAAATAAAAATAAAAAAGTAAAATATACATTCAAGACATATTTTTAGGCTACTTCTTCATTAGTTGTAGCAGTTCTTTTTAGTTAATTAAGAATATTATCATATTTAAATTATGTTAAAAATCTAATTATTTATATTGTTATACTTTTTTAAAAATATTTAACAAAATTTCATCATTTATTTAATATTCAGTAAAATTTTATCTTTTATTTAATGTTAGTTTAAATCAATATTTAAACTTCTACCGTTAGATTAAATCTGAAGATTAAAGATGAAGGGTTTGAATTTAAAATTCAAAAACTAGTATTTTTTCTTACTTTTTTTTTCCTCTCTCATTCCTCACGCACGATTGTGATATTACGTTGTACATTGACATTCACACGGATAAATCCAAAAAAAAAAAAAAAAAAAAAAAAAAAAAAAAAAAAAAAAAAAAAAAAAAAAAAAAAAAAAAACTTCTTTCATTATTGTTGATAAACAGTAATAAATAATAATATTATAGGCGCTTTTAAGTATAGGCGCATATATATATATATATATATATATATATATATATTAGCTTTTTCACGCAAGTGTCGTATGATCTGATAACAACATCTGATCATCAGCCCATAAAAAGTACTTCTCCTTACCGACTAACATGGAATTTTGGACTTTAAACAACTCTTATGTACCGATCGATCGACACGTACACGCAACCATAACGATTAGTTCATCATGTAATTCCATGGTTGAAGTTTTACGTTCAGCTTTGAATAAAGTAAAATTAAGGTACTGTGGTACCCAATGAGTACCGAATTGATGCTTTGAATATATATATATATATATATATTATAATTTATACTTTTATTACATGTGACATTTTATCAAACATCAATATGAACATGATGATATTTGCTTAGAAAAAAAAAAGTCTGGAGCAGGTAAGCGTTTAAAGAAAAAATGACCAGGATTGTGTGGTTAGAAGGGAAATGCATGGGTTGCATGAGTGTACTTGCCGGCCGACTAGCTATGGTATGATTTGTTTTTGTTTGAAATTTATCATGTGGATCTCATTTAATCTAAGATATTCCAATTTTTTTCCTCTTTTTTGGGGATATCTTTATTTTTTATAAAACTAAAGAATTTTTTTAAGATATAATATATATACACACGCTTCACGTTCTGCTACCTCCCAATTAGCATATATATATATATATACACACACTTCTATATTCTAAGGATCTCCAAATTTTTTTTATAAAATTAAGAGTTTTTTTTTTTTGGCTTTGAATTATGTCATGATTAGTGGTGGCAGTCAAAACAAAACTCAGTATTTGATTTATCTTAAGAATTTTAACCCTAACTCGAGCAGTAAGTTTGAAAGGGCAAATTCATGGAATTGAATAACAACATTCTAGATATTATGTAAACATCGTCTCTGTCTCGCTGTTAAGGAGAAGACTCATGTGCACACAAGTGCTGCACTAGAAATTAACGGCCTTGATTCTACTTTATTCTAGAGTATTCTGATCATCACATGAAGATTTGGTGCGTGAGGCTATGGTAGAGTCGTTGGCATTGTCCTCTGCTGGTCCAGCAACACGGAGTCTTCTCCTTCACACTCGCCAAATCCAAACCGCATGTCTGCATCACTCACCGGCCTTCACGGCCTCTTTAATCCTCCTTCAATTTATTTTTCTACTTTCTCTTCAATTCACAAGACCAAAAAAACAAGTTCGTACTTTTATTTTTAAAAAAATATCAACGAGTGGTTCAAAATCTGAGTCACTCACACCTCATATTTTTATTGAAATAAGATGATTTTAAATAAAAATTAAAAATTGAATAAAATATTATTATAATATTATTTTTGTTTTAAAATTTAAAAAAATTAAATTATTTATTATATTTTATATAAGAGTTTAAAAAAATTATAATGATTAGATGAGATAAGATGATTTATAAAAACAAACGAGACGGAATAATAATACCAACAATAACAACAACAATAATGACAAGTACTCGAGAAGGTTTTAGTGGAGAAACTGTTCCACATACAGTACTATCATTTATAAGTTTTTACAATGTTGGAATCAACAACATATATAATTAGATGAGAATCGGTACATAACTAGCTTTTATAGGTATTAAGTGTTTTGAATTTGACTATGAAAGTTGAAATTACATCCCTTGTTCTGTTTCAGAATCATTCACCAAATGGGTTTGAATCCAATGAAATAACTGACAGTATCCATTTAAATGACAATTAGGCCTACCTAACTCTATATGTGCTTGCATTAATTTGGCTTGAAAAGGAATTAGGCAAATTTTGGAGTTGAATTAGGCATGTGGTGGATCATTCTTGAAAGAAACTCCAGAAAGGTAGTCACTGAACTCAACCTCAAAAAGCATAATGAGAGCTATTTTGGGATGATCATTAGTGATGTTCAAGCTACAATGGCAAAGTTGGAAGCATGTTGTAACACTCCCTTCCCGTAGAATATGAGTGTCACGTATTTTTTATAAAAATAAATTCGATAAGAGATCTCAAATTTTATAAATAGAATTAGAAATTTATTTTGTAAAAAAATATCTAATAAAATGTCTTCCAAAAATATTAAATGAATAAATTAAATAAATTCATGTCATAAAAGTATGTTTTATTTTAGAAAGTCTGAAACTAAAATTAATTGCTCCTTCTATTCATGGCATGTCGTATTCATCATCCTCACCTTGGTGGTTAAAAAAAATATGAAAACAAACTAACATGAGTCAAAGACTCAGTAATAAATCCATCACAATGTAAACATAATAAACATAAGATTTTCATAAAAAATTTCACGCTGAGAGTTTAAAATTCATAACTGTTCATACTGATACTTATGCTATGTATGATTGATTTAACTGAATTAACTGACTGATCTGACTGATTTAACTAATTTATCTGATTTAACTGACTGGCTAACACATTTAACCATGTGTGCGAGGTTGTGCACCGACCCCACGTTCCGCTACAACAAGGGAAGCCGCTGATAGTATTATGGCATACTATGGTGGCCACGTTTGAGTTCGTGGCTTGCACATCCACCCTGAAACTAAACTGCATTGGTACCATGCATCTAAATGGTCATCTGATTAACTTATACGATCTTATCTTGCACTTGAATTGAAGATAGCTTACGTGTCTTATATACATGAGATGCATGACATAATATATACATAATTATAATTTCTGAATTTGAATATGATGCAGAATAATATGATCGTATGCTATGCTAAATGACATGTTTGCATATGACATGAGTAGTACATAAATAATGGTTGTCAATGAACTGGCTTGAATAATACTTATATATAAACTGAACTGTGATGATACTGATTTATGATCAAATTACTTATATCCCCACGTTTCTTCTTGAATAACACTTCGTAACTTGACACCTATATGCAATAATAACTATCACTAAATTTGTTTGAGAATAAATAAGTACTAATATCTTACTTAATTAAACTCACAATCTAAAAGATAGTCAAACAAATATTTTGTTTAACACTATAATCAATAAATCCTAGTATTTAAATTACTTAAATATTAATTTATAATTTAGTAGAAGACTCGAGCTATTTTAAAATAATTCATAAAACTTAAATTCTTAAAAAGTTTCATTTCTTAACATAATTATTAAATCTTATAAGAAGCCTAATAAATTCTATTAAATATTCTTAACATAATAATTTTATTAAATTCTTAATATAATAATTTTATTAAATTCTACTAAATAAACAAATGAATATTAACAAAATGTTAGCAAAATATCCTTATAAAATAGCATTTGACTAATATATTTATTTAAGAAAAAACTGACTTTTAAAATGTTAAGCCAAATAAATTTAGTAAAATTGTTATTGAAATAAAATAAGATTAAATCTAATCTAAAATACAAGTCCATTTAAAGATCATTAGAATTTGTAAGAGTTGCAATATGGCCCTTAATAATATTACTACATGAGCCCAACAAAAGAATAAATCATTCCCACGCACATAAGGGCCTAGGGCTCAAGGCCCATCAAGAACCCAAGAACTAAGGGTTCTTCTAGGAAACAAGACACGTGGGCTAAACAAAAGAAAAACAGAGAGTTTGAGAGAGAGAGAGAGAGAGAGGTTCTACGATGGACTCACTGAGAGGGAATCAGAGTGGCTGGCAAAGGTCACGGCGACGCAACTAGTGGCTTCTATGTGGTGGTGCGACACCGAGAGAGAGAGAGAGAGAGAGAGAGAGAGAGAGAGAGAGAAACTCTTAAATGGAAAACTACTGAAGACAACCGAAGGGGAGAGGATGCTGGCAGCGGTCGATGGCTTACCGGAAGGGAGTGGGCTCGACGGGGCTACACTAGTCGGCGGTTTCTATGTCGTCGGAGAGGTGGTTCGGCCTCTTGAGGTGGCTACCGTGGAGGAGGGCGACGGCTCTGTTTTGGACGTGGAAAACAGAGGTTCACCAAAACAATGATTCGGCGAAGAGGATGGGTCTAAGGCTTACTGTGTTTGGGGGACTCTTGGCCTTGCACGGTGGTTGAGAGTGGGAAAAGGCTCACGGTGTGGAGGAGTTCCCGTGGGGTGGCGCACAGCTTCGAGTTTTTCCTCTTGAATGAAATGAGTTGAGAATATTTGTGAAAACAAACTAGGCCTTAACTATGGCACTGTTTGGATACATAAACGGTTTCATCTCATCTCATCTCATCATTACAATTTTATCAAATTCTCACACAAAATATAATAAACAATTCAACTTTTTCAAATCATAAAATAATAATAATATTAAAAAATATATTTTAACAATATTTTATTTAACTTTTAACTTTTATCTCATCTCATCTTTCTATCAAAACGGGGTCTATGTATAATATTACTCTTGAAATGCGTTTGTCTGTTTTCAACCAAAATTGGCTCCAGGCGTTACCCACCTTTAAAAAAACACTATATGCGTTTACAATTGTTGAATATACTTGAAGGACGATGCTAATCAAGTGTTATTTAGACCTCTCAAATTAACGAGTTAGGGACCAAAATGTTTCATTTTTCCCTTTCTTTCAGTTTTTTAATTTTTTCTTCTTTTAAAAAATAATTGGAAAAATGATTTCTTATTCATGGGAATGCAAAAAGGTGAAAAAAAGTTCAAATGGTTGTCAATTGGGAGCGAACTATCATTTCCCATGGTTGAAATAGTCAGAATCGGAGTTGGGCTTACCACACAATAGAAGATGAATTTTGGGCCGTTGATTAATCTTTATTATGGGCCTTTAGAAATAGATGACGATGGCTCTTGGGTTTTTGGGCTACGAAATGCATCCCATTGATTGTATCTGTTCGGTCAGACATTCTTCAGCTTGCGTACTCTTCTATTCCCCATCGTGCAACAGAGGACTCGTCGTGCATCAATACTGTCAAGAGTAATGCAAAGTACACAAATTTTATACAAGTATTTTATAAAAAAAAGTAGATGTTACTAATAAAAAAAAAAATATTTTTTATATTTTTAAGGTGAGGTCTATTTTTTATAAGGATTTATATAGGATTTGTCAATTTAAAACTTATATAAATAATTTCTATATTGTCAATGGAGTCAGTTTTTTTAAATGGGTTAAGAAAATAAATAATTAAATTTAGTATTTTTGTTAGTTTATATTTACGAGACAATTTATAATCTCATATATAATTATTAGAATAAATATTTTGAATTTGACGTTTAATTATCTTTCCTATTTAATTTAATAGAAATATTCTCACAATTAGGTTTTTGAGAAATCCTGAATTGAATATAATATCAAAATAGAATGCCGCGTAAATAAAGAAGAGAAAACCTGGGCAACAATCCATCTAAGTATCTCATAAAATCAGCCCACCAATCAGAATGCGACACGTTAGCTTCTTACTACCATTACCATGCATCCCACTACACCCGAACAATCCATCCAATTTCTCATTCCCCTTTTCTTCCTCTTCCTTCTCTTCTTCATATTCGAACCCACCACCCGACTCCACCCACTCCATCCCAACCCAAACGCGACGGCACCCACTACATCCCAACCCAAATTCGATGGCACCCCACTCATTCCCGACGGCAGAGAATTGGCGCAACTGCCTCTTGATGGCAGCCTTGACGTCGCATTTAAAGATTTTCAAAAATGTTTATATTTCGAAATTTTCGGTCTTAACAGAACTTCATTTGGACTTGTATTGAAGTTAAATCTCATTTCGAAGTGATTGTAATTTGGACTATGGAAATTATCTTGGCATATAGATTGATAACTCATCTACACCATGAATACCAACTGTTTGTAAAAACGTCTCAAAGGCCCTTCGGCCACTGCACATTACCTATCATACGTGCATCTCAACCACTGCTCATTATCTATCATTCGTATGATTGAAACTACTCTTGTCCATATTTTTATCAGTTTTTTGCTATTACTTTATGGTTATTGTTTTGCAATATTATGGTATTGAGTCTGTTTTAGAATGAAACCGAGAGTGAAGTAAATTCCAGGTCTAGTAGTTTAATGGTTCATGGCTACTAGTTTAAGAGTAACCCATGGAGATGTCTTTGCAGCATGACCCGTTTCGAGATATTTGGGACCAATTGACTGCAAAGCTACCAAAAGATGAACTAGAATTGGCAGGCTCAATAGCTAGGCTCATTTGGAATAGAAGAAATGAAGTTGTGCATAGAAAGGTATTAAGACACCCAAACGCTATCATCCATAAAGCCAAAGAGGACACTAGTTTGTTCAGGGCTACAAAGCTCCAAGTTAGTACCTCTGCTACCACCAGTAGTCCTGAAGCATTGCAAGTATGGAAAAAACCTCTGGATGGAAAGTACAAACTTAACTGGGATGCTGCCTTAAATGTGCAACTGGGAGTGCTGGGCATATGTGCCATTCTCAAAGACTGCCAAGGCATGGTCTTGGAAACAATCAGGTCAAAAAGAATGCTGAGAGACTCACCATTTACTGCTGAAGCCTATGCAATATTAGTGGCAATTCTGTTCTGCAAGGAAGTTGGTATAACAAACTTAGTCCTTGAGGGAGACTCGTTGCAAGTGGTTCAGCAGATGCATAAATCTATGAAGAACTGGAGTCAAGGTGGCCTAATTCTTGAAGATGCTAAGTCTATTTTGAAGTCAATGATGCCCTTAACTGTGTAGAAGATTTATTCTCTCTTGAATGTACTCCTGACTACATTAAGCATGTTGTTTGTAAGGATTCTCTGTAAACAATTTGCATTAGTGTATGTCGAGCAGTGATGCAACTCATGTAAGCTGTGACTTATGTAAGTTGTTTTTTTTAGCTTTAGCTTTGGACACTTGATTTGTAATGAACATGTAAGCTGTATTTTTATTTCATCGCTTGCACTTTCCCTATTTTGAAACAATACTTGCACGACATTTGCAAGACATGCATGCCTACTCAAATATCGGATCAAATATTTCCATAAACATAAGTTTGGGACTAATTTTTTATGATCAACCTATATAACTTCAAGCAAAGCCTACTTAAATTCATCAAATAAACATTGCAAAAATAATCCTTCATAAGATCAATGACGTCCTTTACAAACAAACATTTGGTTATAAGTTCAATAACATCTTTTACATAAGTACATAACCCTTGGTGCTAATTACATAACACCAAACTCCCAAAAAATCACTTGAAATCCACAACATCACTTGAAATTTTTATCCACAAAACTCTAAAAAAATCAGCCTTCAATCTACAAAACTCCCAAAAATATTGAGCTTCAATCGATCAAAACACATTTTTTTCACAACCTTCAAATGCTTCACAACCCTCATGTTACATTAATCACAAAACCATTAATTATATAACACTTCAATTGTTACAAAATCATTTAACATTTAAGGACTTATTTCCAAAATATAAAACCAAAAAAAAAAAAAAAATGGTTCACATACACCACCAAATTTGATTAAGAATCTAAGTTAGTGAGCTCGACCTCAACTATAAGCTCAATATTCCTACATAAATACTAACCAAACCAATAGAAAAAATTAAAATTTTGATTAGAAACCAATAAATAAAAAACATTCACAATCTACAATACCTGACTGAATGACAGTTGTTCCTTATATGTCCTTCGTTTTTACAAATGTCACAACGTCTTTTCTTAGTTGGTTGACTCTCTTTTGGGTTCTTTGATCTCAAAGACTTTGGATGCCCTTTCGTGGGCACCTGTGGAGGATCTTACACTGTCTGTGAAAAATTTGAGACAACCTTACTTATTCTATTGAACACATCATTGGTTGACTCCCCTCTACCTATGCATTTTGATAGGTAATAAGAAATTCAATTCCAAGTAAATAGGCATAGCCAAGTTCAAATAAAGTATAAAAGCAAGTATACCTGGGCATTTTGTATCTTCAATATCGTTATGATCTTCTATCAAAAGTAGCTCTTTATGGACCTTGTCTAAGGCAAGGGAGAGGTAGTCAATTTTTTTTTATAGTCGTTCCAAGTTCCGCAATGACGTAAAATTGCATCATCAACTTGTCTTTTCGCATTGTTTGAACGTCATGTGGTATTACATGCCCTTTGAGAATGGGTATGTCAATAATAGGTCGACTCTTAACATTGATAGTCCATCTGTCTAGAACATAGTGTTGTGATAAACTATGTAATTTATCTTTCTTGCAGAGTATGCACATGATATGCCTACAGAGAATTCCCATAAATTCAAACATATGGCATGTACAAGTCCCCTTGTCTCCTCCACTCTCCAAAATCACAATATAAATATGGGTGTCTTTGCGATGATGTGTCACTATTTAAGTCTTATTTTCACCATCATTGCCCATTTTTTTTGACTTATAGTGTTGACTAATGAAAAATTCATTTTGGAAAATCATGAAAGACTTTATTGTATACACTATGGTAGCCTCTTCTTCAATTTTGTAAGCTGTTTTCAATATAGCCAGGGTAGATTTTGTTCGCACATCATTTTCTTTCTCTTTAAAATAACGTGCATCTAATACTTTCTCATATTGATGCACAAAATCACTAACCATAGTCTTGGAACGAACATAATCTTTGAAAAACTTGTTCATACTTTCACTTCTTTGAGTTGTTGACATACCGACATAAAATGTTGAATGCAAGTAAGCCGGAACCCACTTCTCCTGTCAGTTATAAAGATTCTGTAGCATGAGTTATCTTCTAGCTCATACTTCACTAATATAACACCCCATTCATGCTCAAACTCATTAATTGTAATTGTCTCATGAATACAATGATGAATTTTTTTTTGAAAATCCATAAATATGTTATATACATGAGTCAAATGTTTAGAAATTTTTTGCAGAATATGCCACAAGCACGACCTATAAGTTGTATTTGGGAGTACATCTACAAAAGCTTTCGCCATTGCCTTGTCATCATCAATAATTAAAATTACAGGGGCACGCCCAAGCATTGCCTCTTACCATGTTCTCAATAACTAGGTATATGATTCGGCTGTTCCGTTTCGTTAATCAACAAGGCACAACCAAACATTATGGTTTGGTGATGATGGTTAACTTTAGAAAATGGAACAAAGGGCATCTTATAAATATTTATCAAATATGTAGTATTGAATGTTACAACATCTCCAAAATATTAGTATGCAGCCATTGATCGAGCATCGGCTAAAAAACAACTTCCCATAAAACCATTTTCATCAACTTGCATGAAGTACACAAATCCAGACTCTTTACATTGTCGATCAAGAAAATACATATATAACCTTTGTGCATCTCACTTTTAAAAAAGTTTTCTCCTTTGGTTCCCCAAGTAATCTTCTACATCCTTGCCAATACACCCAACATTAAAAGCACCACCTGCTTCTTTACTCAACGTCGATATTATCTTTCTTGTCGGTACATTAGACTCATTCAAAGTCATAATAAGTTTTTTTTAGACACGTGTCACTCTCCTATGTCTATGAAGCAAACTAATACTTCTTGGAGTGAGTAGCATGTGATTATGTTGAAGCACAAACTTACATACTATCCACTTTTCACCTTATTTTTTTTATCCTCATCAATGCTTTATAACCAATATTTGTCTCAACGGATTTTGAAATTATTCACTTTTTTTGTTTGCTCCTTTCCTGTCGAAATCATTCCCTTGAGCAAACGTAGTCTACAACACATAATTTTTTCTCCTCTTTCGACAATCATGTATGCTGGATCCGAATGGTAAAACGTTTTTTTCTTGCATGCACCTTGTAAAATGCTTGGACGTTTTCTATGTCATCAAATACCATACTGATGAATGGCTCGTTTAGACCACTACTCAAACAAAGTCTCAAATCCACTCAATCTTTCATATTTACTACATTTTATACATTCACATTGTCACTCAAACGAACTTCGTCTTCCAAATTCACAACATCTTCTACATCTTCCAAATTCACAATATCTTCAACTTCGTCACTATTAGAACTCCAAATTTGATTATTTGTCATAAAATAAGAAACAAAAAGTTTAGTACACAAATCACATCAAATCACATTTAATTGATAGACTAGTTTATAGCTAGCTTATGTTATATATATAGCTAGCTAATGGATTTCAGCTTGGGAGGTTGGAAAGCTAGGATCTATCAAATATTCATTTTGATTTCTTTATTAACAACTATACTTTTGATTTTTATATCCTACAATATTATTCTATTGGAGGATCATTTGGATATAAAATATTAGGGAATCGATTGTCCAGATTTTTAGTTTAATTTAGTACATGTAAACTTGATTTATTTAATTATTAAAATGCAGTTAGAGAATTGGAGGTATATTAATACATAGGCAAATGAACATGTAGATGACAATGCCCAAGTTGCATTTTTGTTGCTCATCTTTGTGTAGTAGATATGCAGACTTTTTGAGCACCATACTTACCTGTTCCTTTGGACCACACTTGAATTATTAATCTACTCAACTTTTCTCTTCCTTTTTTCTTAAAAATTTATTATTTAGGGATGACTAATCTGGAGCATGCACTTATCTCTTAAAGTTAATTAATTAATGGTCCATTCAATATTATATAACTTATAAAGAATATTTGTGTTTGATAAGATGCCTAATTTGAAACTCCACTTTAACACTTTTTGCACATGGTGTGGGATGACCCAATAATTACTTCCAATGATTCGACCCAACAAATAGCTATCTATTTCGTATATGCCCAATAATTCCACCCAACACTTTTTGCACTTCTATATTACTGTCCAAATAATTCCAAGTAAACGATAGTAATGCTTTTCTATTCCTTTCGATTTCTTTTATTAGACCAAATTAGTACTCTTCAAAAAATCATGTCTGATATTTTTACAAATAGTTAGTGGCCTCAATTTCTATTTACATTTTCTAACACATTATTGTTTTGATAAGTAACATGAAGGGGTGAAACAAGAGGAAATCGGGAAAAAAAATAAAAATCGAGACTCTACATTCAATGCAAAAGAGAGACAATAATGTGTTGGTATTGTACAAAAATCAGAGGCCTACAAGAGAAACAAAGTGCAGAACCATGTGTTAGTTTATAAAGTTCTTATATGCATTTTTTGGTTTGGAAAGAGACTCTACAAAAGAGATAAATAATGAGCAAAAATCAAACCATTGATGGCGACGACGGCAACTAAAATAGCTAATTTCCTTATCGAAGAGATTTCAGAGGAGTATTTTATAGTGACTTTTGAATCCCTTATACAAACAAAGGCATCATAAATTTTTAAGTTGATTGCTGGACCAGTTGCTCATTGCAATCTATCCTGAACTCAAATAGGAAAAATAAACATGAAATGACCAGAGTGACAGTAATGAAGCATAAACTAAAGAATAATGCTAGAGCTCCCGCTAAGCGCTCTCGCTGGGAGCTTCCGCTGGAGTTCTAACATGTGTTTATATATATATTTTTTAAGTTATTTTTTATATAGATTTTTTAATACTTTTAAATATTTTGAAAAAATAAAAAAATTCACAATATTATTAAAAAATATTTTCTTAATCACGAAATAAAATAAAAAATTATTTTTAATGATTTTTTTACTTTTTAATTAAGAAAGTGTTTTTAATGATGTATTAAATTTATTTTATTTTTTAAAAATATTTAAAAGTGTTAAAAAATCTATATAAAAAATAATTTTAAAAAAAATATATAAAAACACATGCTAGCACTCCAGCAGAAGCTTCCAACGGAAACTATAGTATTGTCCTAAACTATAATAGAAAAATAAGCTTTGATAGTTCTGAACGGGAAGGAAAAGGAAAATAATAATCTGTTTTTCTTCTATTATGAATAACCTCTCATGTCACATTTTACTGATGAGCTGTTTTTCCCCCAACTCCAACCGAGCTGATCGCTCTGAATAAAGAAATATCAGCTTAGAAAAAAAATAAATAAAGAAATATGAATTATGATGGCAAATTCAACGGGTCATCCAAAAAGTAAGAAAAAGGCACAAGCAGAAAAGCAAAAAGAAACGCTCACTTCCACTCATACTTCGTGTCTCCAACTCCACACAGCAAAAAGAAAAGCATCGTTTTTGCCGATTCTGTTCGAGGAGGAAATAGGGCTTTTCTTGATTGTTTTGCAAGATTACTCAGGGGGTACATGGAGGTTTCAAATTTCGAAACGAATATTCAAGCTCGATTAGGTATCGTTAATCTGAAGGAGGAGGATAAGGATGTGGTTCTAGAGCAGAAGCACGCAATTGACTGGGTCTACAGAGGCGAAGGAGCTGCTAATCTTGTTCTCGCATACACCGGATCATCTCACTCGTTTGTACGCTCCTACTTTCTTCCGATTCCTCAATTATCTTTTCCGTAGTTTTTTTTTTTTGACTGAATCAAATACTTGAAAGTCGAAATAATTTCCATTTATCCGAATCCTCATTGTAGCCGTTTTCGAACCTTAGTATAAATGTCCATTTGTATAAATATTTAATGTTGCGTGTATAGATAGGGAAAGTAATGCGGATACCGAAGGCGCCGAGGAACGGATCGCCGCACATGAGGAGTCCGACGGCGTTGAGCACGCACGAACGGCTACTTTGGAGAGACGTCGACGGCATCGTATCGTCCCCAAACAAAGAAATTGCTGCACAATTTTACGTGCAGCACGTCATGGTCCCTCTCTTGGGTTCCGAACATGTTGATGCCGGGGTACGCTTCCCGAGTCCTTTATCTCTCTTTCGGATTCTGGAACTGAAACTTGTTTTTTTTTCATTGTAAGACGTTTAACATGAACAAGGATAAAAGTAGTAGTGTAGCGAACTTATTCATTTGTTGAAATTTTGGGTTTCTGCTTTTTCCGTCTCCACTCACCAGTTGCGTATTAGCACATGGCTTATATCTTGTGATTTTTAGAAGCATTCTTTTTGGTCCGCTAATTTGTCTATCCGTGAGGAATTTCTGGTGGAAATAGTGTGACGTTTTGTTTCTGGTTGATTTCATGATTGATAATCATTTTAAGAATAATAACGTAGTTAAAGTTCTGTGACCTTGGCTTTCAATCAATTTTTCCAGATGCGTGTCCTTGTGTCCAGGGAGTTCCTGGACTCGGTTGAGAAAAATGTTATATGTCAGCGTCCTGCTTGGCGAGTTGATGCTGCCAAGGTTGATACGGATCGCGATTCTGTGCTTCTCCTAACTGATCATTCGCTTTTTCCTGGCGGTAATTTCTTCTCTTTGGTATTACTGTTTGATGCGTTTCTCTAGGTTACACTTAAAAAAATTACAGGTGTGTAACTCACCTTTGTGTCACACTTAGCAAGCAGGCATAAAGAATCTTAGGTCTGAAACCTTACGTTGATGCAAAATTCAAATTGGTGGCTTATTTTTTAATCGACTCACAACGGCATTTGTTTCTCCTTATTTTTTTGAGCCAGAATAATTAGCACCCAAACGTACATTACTTACAAAAAGAAAATTGGTAGTTAATCTTGCTAGATACGAACTTGTCAAAGATTCGATCACAATGGTTAATGTAATTAAGTTTGTCATCAATTCTACCTAATATGCTTTAGGAAAATACCAGTGCGGGACTCTGATAGGAAGAGTAGACTATATATGGGTGCCTACCCTTCTTAGAATTCTTTCGTCGAATATCTTTGACAAACAACTAGTTTGGTTAAATCCAGCACCTAAATCTCCCTCATGGTATGCAAAGTAGTTTGCATTTTGGTATAGTATAGAAAAATTGCTAGTTAATTCCATCTTTTCCATGCCAGGTACTCTCAACAGTCGATCCTGTGTATCTGTTGAAATAAAGGTTCCACTCCCTTACCATGTCCTTCGTCTTATTTCTTGTCTTTGCAGTTTGATTTCTTTTCATTTTTTGTGTTTGAGTGACATGTCAAAATCAAACACCAATAATCTTTATTCTTTTTTTTTTTCTCTGTTGCACTTCCACTTTCCCAAAAGCCCAAATGTGGATTTCTCCCTTTTTCAAGATTCATATCGGACAGAAATGCCATTAAACGGAGCATTACTCGATTTAGAATGCACCAGGCCTTGAAGTTGCATCAAGGAGAGGTACATTCTTTCTTTTCATCTTGATACCAAGTTAGCTTGTATTGAATTATCTTCATCTGTATTTATATTTTATGTTCGATCCGATGGATCCAATTCCACTTTCCATGGGAATTTGTGAAATTATTAATCTTTTTTTTGCTTAGAAGACCTCTTGCAGTAATGATGTTATTTTAGACGTTTGTTTCTGACTCTGGTTTGTTCCAATGCATGCTACAGATATCAGAATTAAGCGAATATGATCCCATCGATCTGTTCTCTAAGTGCAAGGACAGGATAGATAAAGCTATTATCAGTCTCTTTAACACCCCTCAGAATAATTTCAGGGTATTCTTGAATGGTTCTCTCATATTTGGGGCCTTGGGTGCTGGTGCGAACAGTACTAGTTTTGTGATTAGTGAAGCATTTGAAGATGCACTCAAGTCTGTCATCTGGGCAGATAATAACACGCGTACAATGAATTTCCTACAGCTTGTTTCTGAGACAGTTTATAAGTCTGGAGTACTGGATCAGCTTCTTGAGATCCAGAAGCTTGATAATTTTGACATAGAAGGAGCGGTTCATGCATATTATGACATCATATATGAGTCTTGTCCAGTATGCAGAGAATCTGGTGGAGACAAAGTTTCACAGATATATACATCTTTGCATTCCATTCCTTTGGATGAAAGCTTGAAGATTGTAAAGGACTATTTGATAGCGGCAACTGCAAAAGACTGTAGTCTAATAATTAGTTTTAGACCAAGTGAAGATGGTTATTCAGGATCTCCATATAATAAAATACACCTAGAGGCAACCAACCAAATCTTTGATTACAAGGTAGATAGCGCTCAACATGTTTCATTTGAAATTTATATGCATAGTTGATGTTGATTTACCTTTGGGAATTTCATGTAAGAAAATAGTATGACTTATTATCTTGATATTTGGAAAACTCAAATATTTTCTTAACAGGAAAAGAAGATTGTTTAAAAGATTGACAATAGCACCAAAAGTTTTGGAATTACATCTGAAACATCTTAGATAAATTTAATTTACTGACTAAATTCCTAGTTGAAAGTCGAACATTTCTATTTCAAGGTGTCATTTCTTATGACATTGATATCTTACTTGAGTTTCAATTTCCTAGGCATCTTTCATTGACCTAGATTTGAAACCGTTGAAGAAGATGGAAGACTATTATGAGTTAGACAAGAAGATTGTGAACTGCTACACTCATATGGTGGAAGCAGAAAGAAGCATAAAGGCTAATACGACTTAAAGAAACTCAACTTAATGCATGGAGGATAATTCTGACTGAGGATTCTACTGGTATGTGCAAGTATTTTGAGAGGGCATTCCTTTACACAACTGTTATTTGTTTGTAGGAATGCAGGTGACAACTCCTCATCTTTTAGCTACTTTTTCATCCTGTTATCGCAGCAAACATGTTTTGCCTTTGTATAAAGTATTATATTTTTGTATCGTTTTCTTGGTAATTTAAACTTACAAGCGGCATTTTTTAAATTCCTTCTCTTCCCCTTCCCCTTTTCCATATTTGGCTTTGGTGTAGGAGGAGTTTATTTGGTTTAGAGTGTGAAGTCCTCTTTCCACAATCTTTTCTTATGATATATTGCAAAGCATACTTGGATTAGGATTTAACCGCATGCACTATGAGCATGTACTCTAGATTTGATGCTTGCCACTGATTGTTAATCATTGTGACAAAAGCATTCCGAAATTGATTTTTCGTCTTTCATCCACATGCATGCCTATTATGGGTTTTTTCATTGACATACATGTGTATGCTGCTATGTACATCACATGCTATATGGGTTTCTCACGGAGGCCTAGTCATTGGTATTTTCTTTATCTTCTTGTTGTTATATTCAATGGGACTGCAATAAGAGTAGAGGCAAAAGTGACAGAACACTGATTTTGTGCTCAGTGGAGAAAATGATACGTCAACTATAGGGGTGTAAATTTAAACCGGAAAACCGGTCCGGTCCGGAACCGGTTCTTGAATTATGCAAACCGGCCGGAACCGGTCCGGTTCCGATTCTACAATTTCCAGGACTAGACCAGACCGGTTGGGAGAAAAAAATATAATATAATATTTTATATATAAGTTATATATATAATATATAATTATATGTGAATTTTTTATATATAATATATATAATTATATATCATATATGAAATAATTTCATATTATAATTTATAAATTATAACATAAAATGTTAATCTTAAATATGAACATTTGTAATTTGTTTGATCATATGTTATTAATATAATTATATATAAGATAATATTATTATAATTTATAAAATAAAAGTTTAATCTTGAAGATGAGAATTTAATTGATCATATGCTTTAAACATAAAATATATATATTAAATTATATTATATATAGTCTAATATATTATATAGCTATACTAATATATAAGTTTATAACTAATACTAATTTTTTTACTAAAACAGATTTTTTTAGCAGTGCAAATTTTGTAATAGGAAGAGATTTTTAGAACAGATTTTTTATGTACAAATTTTTATTTTTTAATGACAAACTTACATTTTAAAATACCGGAAAACCGGAGCGGAAACCGGTAAAATCGGAGATACCGGTTTAGGAGGTTAATCGGTGCGTAATCGGTTTTGAAAAATACAAAATCGGTACATACCGATTCGGTTCTAAATTTTGTCCAAAACCGGACCGGACCGGACCGATTACACCCCTAGTCAACTACTTCAATGCCATTTCATCTATGCTCACATGTCCTATAAATGCATACAGCTGGATTTCAAATTGACCATGGTGTGCAGAGAAGTGTTAAGATTGAGTTACTGTTCTGGGTAGACCCCCTGGAAGCAAATAACTAATTGCAACAACTCTGCAAACCCGAAAATTGATTAACTTCTACAAGATGTTAAAATTTATTTGAAGGAGTAACTGCTTATACAAATCATATATGGATATTCACATGTTCTGAGATAGTAGAAGCTGCCAGTATATTTCTATCACCACACCACCTTTGTTGTCTTTTGGGTTTTAATTACATCTTGTGCAAGTTAATTATGGTTTGTGGTCTCATCAGCCATCAACCCTACGAGATTGATGATATAGCCGTTTGGTATAAATGCCCGACATCCCTTTTGGACCTAGTTTGTGCACCAGATGTGCCTTAGATGGCATACATGCAAGTTATATGGAGGAATTTAGACCAGTTATGGTTGCAGTCTGCAGAGAGCACCATCAGACTGGTCGGATTGTTACAGGGTTATCCTTCAGGGGATTTGTTTTTAATGTCCTCAAGTTTTAGTGTATTTTTGTTGCTACTATGCACGTGTATGATGGAACTCTGCTTTCATTTGCTGTTTTTGTATCTTTTAAACGCTCTTTTTCTTTTGTTTTTAATTATAAAGGATTTTAACAGTTTTAAAGGATTTTATTAACTCTAATAATATTTCATCTTAGAGGCATGGCATTCCGTTAAATTGTTTGTTTCAAATTTATCATAGTTGGTTAAGTTTTAGAATGCCATTTTTTGCTTAATGTGATCTTATTTTGAGCTTTTATTAATATGTTTATAAGCGTTAGGATGTCTTGTTTCTTAAAAATTGTCTAACCATATAAAGATTCCTAATATTTTTTAAGAGTGCTGGGCCATCCCACTTCAGCCTTTGGCTGGAGGTATCGTTTGGGAAATTCATGTTTTTAATTGCATTTTCGATTGCTCCCTTCTACAGAGAACATTATACTGAAGCAGCAGTTAACCCGACGCTAGAGTGATGGAAGACTGTGAGCTCTGTTCGAGAAGTCCTGATATTTTAATCAGCTTAGTGGAATGATTTTGCGGTCCAATTATGTTTGCCTGCAGCTTTGCTGAAACACGTGCTCAACAACTAGCTCCTGAGCAGTGAAAAGGTATCCCCCCCTCTCTCACTCTCTCTCTCCGTCACACAAAAGTACGAAACATATATTAAAAAGCTAGAGTTGTTCTTAATACAACCAAAAATGACTGTTAAGACAAGGCGCATTGTCTGGTCATTATTTATTATTCTTCTCAGGCTAAAGTAACTTATTATTGCCTACATAGGATCATAGTTCCAAAAAGCACGAAAACTGGATATGGTGCAACGAGTAATGAGAGGGCGGACTTGGGGTGAGTTGTAGAACCAGACATCTTTAAGTTCTCTTTTACACTAGTAGTTTTCGCTGGTGGAATCGTGTACTATGAATTTCCTCTCCCGTGGTGGATCTGAAAGGCGCTTCTTGATGATGTTCTAGGTCATAAAAAAGGGGGGCGGGACCTGTATAGCGTGCGTACATTGCAGCCGTATTCATCAAAGTTTTGTATCAGCGATTGAATGTTTTCCTTCAGCTTCCCACTTGAGCGCTTCTTATCCAGGGTGTGAAATTAGAAAATAAAATGTCTTCCTATATAGAATTGTTAGTGAATGTTAGTTGGAACTAGTGGTAAATAGTATGATTACATTGTTTGAAATATCTACCTCTGTCTGTCTGCATTAAATGCATATGGGATGGCATATGTGATCCAATCAACACCCTCCTTCTGACTGGCATTTATTACCAGTCACCAACTAACAATGTCACTCTTGTTCTGTATTCAACCATACCTGTTCTAAGAACACAAGAAAGGATATCCTAGCACTCTCAAAAACATAATAAAAAGAGAACAATTTATGCATTGCAACTTTCAGATCCATCCATAGTTCCCGAGCCGTTTGTTCTAGTCCCCAACTTATTTTCATCCAAGCATGTCAAAGGTTCCATCTCTCCTCTGCTCATATCCTTTCATACTTAACGCGTATTTCTATCCTTTTGCCTCTGTTTAATTCTTGACCTCTCATTCTCCTCTGCCCTTCTATCTCTTTCACTGACTGACACTGCATTACTTTTTCAGTACATGTGCTGTGTAATATAATTTATCTCCTCAGAAGTTCGTTCTAACCAATCTGAGTCTTCTCTGTTGCAGAAAACTGTGGTGTCAGTGGAACTGCTCTGTTCGAAGTGCAGGCAGAAGGTAATGAAGGTAATTGCAACAATAGAAGGAATAACTTCTATAGTGCTTGACCCTTCAAAGAGTACGGTGACAGTAATTGGAGAAGCTGATCCAGTGACAATCATCAAGAAGGTCAGAAAATTCAGAAAATCTGCCACAGTAGTCAGTGTAGGTCCTCAAAAAGAAGAGAAGAAGGATGAGAAGAAAGACGTTCTTCTTTATACACCAAAGGCATGTCAGAGATGCGATGTGTGGTATGTTATTGCTGAAGATTATTACAATTATTGTTCCATTATGTAACCAAATCAAGCAAGTCACTTTTTCTCGAATCCTTTGTGTTTACTGTTCGTTCCTTTGCATGTATTTCGTGCTGCAAGATGTCATTATTGGGAGGAAAAAAAAATACCTTCTCTTTTACAGTAATTTTATGAGAACTATTACATACATAAAAATATTATACAAAGTAAACCTACAAACTAATGTGGTTTCATGGAATCCGTTAGATCTACTTTATAATGAAAATAACTTTACAATCTGATGTATATCAAGTCATTAATTTGTGTAATCCTTTTGTGACTAAAGTATTTTTTTAATTTTATTTAAAAACTTAACGATTTTTACCGAGTAGTTCCGAGTTCGTTTTCCTTAATTGATAAATTGTTTTTGGCTATTAAATCAATGGGGGAGGTATGTTATATGAAATATACTGTGAATATGCAGTGTTCTATAGGTATTGAATGCTTCTCTCTTCTTTGAATCAAAAGCAGCTCTGATGCGATCTTATAGTTTTTTTATCCTAATTACTGAAATATTTTAAAAGCTAAATACAGTACCCGAATTGTAGAAACCCATTTTAAATTACAGAACCAACAATAATGATAATAATAATAATAACAAAAAGGATAATAGAATGGGTGAGACATAATAATATCATTTGGTTTTGCTTGGATGTGACATGCTATAATACATAAATCAACTACCGTAGTGGAGTTTGTGGCCCAGTGGGGCATTATTGATTTTCTTTTGGTTTCTTCTCTAATTGGACAAAACATAAAATTTGGAGGGGTTTTGTGCAGATTTCCGACCACTGAGCGGTCACTATTTGGACGTTTGAGATGTTAATAAAGTATATAAATAGAGTTTTGCTATGTACAATAAATTTTACGTATTAATCTACGTATTAATGTTGTTATCTTCATATTCTAAATTTAAATTAGTATTATTTTTAATAAAATTTATTTTCTGATCAATCATAATGAATTGATATGCATATTAGTGTGCAGAATCGCTTATAATTAAATTTTTCCATAAAATCCGAGGCATCCATCTGAATCAACATGAAAGGATCATTCTAACTTTGTACAAGGAAAGAGACTTTTAAAAGAGGTTCCGAGAAACCAGAATTTAAACCATCGTCACACTTTGGATTGCAATCACTTTTAGACTGCCCATCAAATACCCTGCCTTTTTTTTTTTTTTTTTCCCCCTTTCCCTTTCAATCATTTCAATGAATTAAATTATCTATATTCTTTATTTGTTGTAAATCTCAAATAATTTGGAGTAGATTTATGGAGAAAATTATTACCATGAAAAGTATTGACTATGAAGGCATGTTGATACTTCATTGAGAAGGATTGTGCAGTGTAGTTGCACAGTTCGGATCTGCTTTAATTTCCTAATGCTTAGGCTGAAAGATGAAGGGGAGGGGGAAACAGTAGTCACCGACGAGGTTTTTTTGAAGCACCATAGCTCAATGGGCTTCTCAAAGTAAAGAAAAAGCCCATTATACGATGGAACGGGCGTTTCATGTTTTTCGGTTTGTGGGCCGTTGATCCAATCCCAGAGACCAAGAAATAACTAGCCATCCATCGCGTAGGATGATCAATGTGAATAAGGGAGTTTACAGATATTTGTTTATCTTACATTTTGTTATTTTTAATGACTTTAAATAACTTTATAAAATTTTATTTAAAGAAGGGATGCCTATACCACACATTTTATATCTTTTAAATTTTTTTTATTAAATTAATTAAATTATTCTACTTATCATCTATACATCACATATCTATTATAAGAAAAATGAAAAAAATAAAAAAAAAAGTTGTGCGGGTATGGTAAGGAAATTATTCTTCTAGTTCCCTACTCTTTTCGCACCAAAAACGAAGAAACACGAGCCTTCTACAAAGTTCCCAACTTTCAAACTCCCCGAGGTCGGTTTCCGACTCTCTCTCCACTAAGCAAACCCTCGTAAAACCCTCACACTTCTCATCCCAAGCCAAATCAGAATGGTGCCGATCAAAACTTTTCTCCAAAACCAATCCATGATAATATCAGTGGCCACCTCTCTCGCCGCCTCAACAATTCTCGTCCGAAACATTGCTAACGATCTCCTCCCCGAAGCCGTCCATGAATACTTCCAGAAGCTCTCCACCCGTTTGTCTTCCCAGCTCACCGTCGTCATCGACGAGTTTGAAGGGCTCACCCAAAACCAGATGTTCGAGGCGGCCAACGTTTACTTGGCCAGAAAGTTATCACCTTCAACTCTGAGAATCAAGGTACATAAGCCGCAGAAAGAGGAGGAACTAGCAGTGGCAATCGACACGGATCAAGAACTGGTCGATTTCTACAAGGGTGTGAAATTCGGGTGGGTTTTGGCGTCTTCGCGCATTGACATGCCGGATTCAAATAAAAAAAGGAATCCAAACGCACTTTCGAGACCCGAGCTACGACGCTTTAAGCTTCGTTTTCACAAGCAGCATAGGGACATGGCGCTGAGCTCTTACTTGCCCCACATTCTGCAACAAGCAAAAGCGATAACAGAAGAGACAAAGACGGTTAAGATTTACACCATTGACTACAATGGTACGGATTATTGGAGCTCCATCAACCTCGACCATCCGGCAACTTTTGATACAATGGCCATGGACCCAGACACGAAGAAGGCTTTGATGGAGGATCTTGATAGGTTTACAGTAAGGAAGGAGTATTATAGGAGGGTAGGCAAGGCTTGGAAACGTGGGTATTTGTTGTATGGACCGCCCGGTACCGGAAAATCAAGCTTAGTGGCAGCCATGGCCAATTATCTTAAGTTTGACATCTATGACATGGATTTGAGGGAGGTTCAGTGCAATTCGGATCTACGGAGGTTACTGATAGGTACGGGGAGTCGATCAATACTGGTAATAGAGGACATTGATTGTTCAGCTGAGTTGCAGAATCGGGATCTGGAGAAGGAAGCCAAATCTGAAGAGGATGGCAAGGTACTTCTCTATTCCTGCATTTACTTGAAAGGTATAATTCAGACCAATTTAATGTGTTCTTCCCATCGCAGATTACACTGTCTAGTCTTTTGAACTTCATTGATGGATTGTGGTCAAGCTGTGGAGACGAGAAAATCATTGTGTTTACGACGAATCACAAAGACCGTCTAGATCCTGCACTGCTGAGGCCCGGTCGCATGGATGTGCACCTCAAAATGTCATATTGCTCCTTTAGTGGTTTCAGGACATTAGCATCTAATTACTTGCAAATTCAGGAGTATCCACTCTTCGGAGACATAGAAGAGCTGTTAGAGAAGACGGAGACCACACCTGCGGAAGTTGCAAGAGAGTTGATGAAGAGTGATGATGCTAAAGTTGCACTACAGGGGCTTATCAAGTTCCTCCAAAGCAAAAAAGATGAAACTGGGCAAATTCAGTAAAATCTCGTTTGATTCCGCAATTTGATTCCGCAGAAGAGATAAAATATTTTATTAAAAATTGAATAAAATATTATTATAATATAATTTTTATTTTAGAATTTAAAAAATTAAATTATTTATTATATTTTATATAAAAGTTAGAAAAAAATTTAATGATTATGTGAGATGAGAAGAGAAGTTTGGTTTTGTTAACCAAACCAGCCTTGAGTTAAGGAAGGGCATTTGTATAGGTTGGGTCAGTACAACGAAATTCCTGCACAACGTTTTTTTTTTCTTTTTAACTTTATACAGAACATACATTTGCATTCTCAGGTGAGTATAGTACGAGAAAATTTGTAAATAGTTATGAAATAATTTATAAATGTTAATGAAATTATTTGGTTAAGATATTTTATGAAGTTTTAAGAAAAGAGAGTTTAGAATTTCTTAATATAGAATTTTTTAATATTATAAAGATAAAATATTATTTTTTAATATTATTTTTATTTTGAAATTTAAAAGAATTGAATTATTTTTTGTGTTTTGTATGAAAGTTTGTAAAAGTTATAATGATTAAGTAATAATTTGATGAAAAAATTTAAAATTAAAAAGTGTTTATATTTGTGGAATTTGAATATTAAAATAAGATGAGATGAAATGAGAAGATCTTGCAATCTAAACGGACTCTAAGATTTCGATTTTGTTAATATGATTATCAAGTACCAATAAATTTCAAGGACTCCATCTTAACAAAGGCATCTGACTGATTTTGTAAACATGAAAAATATAAAGAATCGACATCATATTTTCAAATTTATATTTTAATTCATCCTCTTTTTTCCAAGGGTTTAATCGATAACTTTGAATATGCCTTGAAATTGCAAAATAAAATTTCTGAGCGCCTTTCCAACCAACAAGCAAACACACATACGCAACACTCACAGGATAATAGGGCAAAAGATGCCTCTCCAGAATAAGAAATGGGTACCTCAAAACTAGCATGGGCTTTGAAGGGAGAAAACTAGCCGAAAGTACTGTACTACCCTTTTAAACCTCTACACTGCCATTTTCATTTCTATCTCCTGGTGAGGATCATAGCCTACAAGTTCAAAGTCAGCTGCCACAAATGAATCTATGTCTTTCTTTGCTGGATTGATCTTCAAAATCTGCATTAGTGTGTGTAAGAGAATGCATTTATCAAAGAAATAGCAATAACAAAAATTAGTAAAACGGTATAATAAAGCAAACTCTTGTAGTGGCATAGTTTCCATGTGCCACTTGTTTTTCTCAGGTAGCATTGAACGCCATTCAATTCTTGTTCACTTTTCTAAAAAGGAGAAAAGATAAAAATCTTCGAAGTTTGTGGCACTAGGCTTTGGAGAGTGCAGTTAGCTCAATTTTCCTCTACAAAACACTGACAAATCAGCCTTGAAGAATTCCAGAGATGAACGTAGGAAAGGCTGTTTTATAACTAAAAAGGACAAGCAGTCTTCAGACATAATAAGGATTCATTTTCAATGGCCTTTTAAAATAACTTATAACCAGAAATAGACAGCATCATATCAAGGGCAAGTCAAGTTCTGCATAAATGCTGTTAATTAAAGGTTGTCTACGTTACAAACCGAGCGGAATTCAAAACATTTATGTGAAAAGAATAATAGGTAATTCGACATCATAAACACTCATCAAATGCAACCAGCATTTATATACTTTGTTCTACTCACAGGAAAAGGTTTGGGAAGTTTCTGAAGCTGCTCCTGTAGAGGCCTGATATGAGTTTTATAAACATGGGCATCCCCAATTATATGAATAAAATCACCAGGAAATAGGCCTGTAAATGCAAAATCACATTTAAAAAATAAATAAAAAATCTTAACAGGGATCTCGATATAAGAAGACAAATGGCAACAGTGACATAACCCTAAGAGAATGACAACTATAAATTTGTACCAAATTTCCAATAAACTTCCATAATTCTGATTGTGATATAACTGCATACCACAAACATGAGCGATCATACATGTCAATAAAGCATAAGACGCAATGTTAAATGGAACACCAAGACCCATATCAGCAGACCGCTGATACATTTGACATGAAAGCTCCCCATTGGCTACATAGAACTGCAAGAAAGTCAAGTATACAAAATGGTCGATTACATGTAATAAAAGAACAAATAAATGAAAAATAAATAAAACTGGCAGGTTACCTGAGCGAACATATGACAAGGGGGAAGTGCCATCAACTTAAGATCTTGTGGATTCCAGGCTGAGAGGATAATTCGCCTGTCATCAGGTCTATTCTTGATCTTGTCAATAATATCTGACAACTGATCAAACCCTTGGCTTGTATAGTCAGCATGCATATTGGTATATCTGTAACATGGTACATTAATAGAGGATGACTAAAGTTTGAAACGGGAGTTACAATTACTTTCAGTGCAAGCTAACTACTGACCTAGCACCGAAGTGTCTCCACTGGAATCCATAAATGGGTCCCAAGTCACCTTCTTCCCTATCTGGCAAACCAATACTAAGGAATATACATATATGCTAGTTAGATTTGCATAACCAAAATAAATTTATGACGAGTTAGATTTGATAGCCAAGTAACTGCCTGTCAAGGAAGTCTCTGGATCCATTTCCATCCCATATATGTACGTCTTTCTCCTGTAGAACCTATTGGAAACAACGTCTATTTTAAACTCAATTTCAATCTTCAATATAATCAATTTACAAAAATATAGCATCTTTAGTACTAATGTCCATCTAGAAATAAAATTGTAGAATGAAAAAACCTAGAATGAATTATGTCCTGTCAGTATATTACCATTCTGGCAATGGAGACTCGAGTGATAAAAATTCTGCAACAGACTAAAAAGAGAATGAATCACTTACTCTCAGTAAAGTAACATTCTGATGATTCCTAAAATCTCTACCATGACTCAGGCTCAGTTATATAGGGAAACTAACCTCAAGACTTTGGGTGTACAATTATTAAATTCCACAAAAGGAGGACTACATTACCACTCAAAGAGTATGCCTTTATTGACAGTTTTAAGGTTGTGTTTGGATGTTGAAGTGAGTTGAGTTGAGTTGAGTTGAGATAATAAAATATTGTTAGAATATTATTTTTTAATATTATTATTATTTTGGGATTTGAAAAAGTTGAATTGTTTATTATATTTTGTATTGGAATTTGAAAAAGTTGTAATGATGAATTGAAATGAGTTGAGATGAGTTTGGCAACCAAACTCACCCTAGAAAATGAACCCAACCGAGCTGCGTTTGAATGTTGAACTGAGTTGAGTTGAAATGATAAAATATTGTTAAAATATTATTTTTTAATATTATTATTATTTTGGGATTTGAAAAAGTTGAATTGTTTATTATATTTTGTGTTGGAATTTGAAAAAGTTGTAATGATGAGTTAAGATGAGTTGAGATGGGTTTAGGAATCAAACGAAACCACGTTAAAGAAAGAAAGAGGGGGGATTAAAGATAAGAGTTCCACTATGTCACTCTTTGAGTCAACTTTGATCATTTACAACAGAGACACTTTTTCTGAAAGAGTGAAGAACCCCATAAGTCACATAATATATCACTAGATCTAAGAAAATATAGATATAGATTTAGAATCAATGTCGAACAAATAGTAGTAGAAAAGGTAAGCCAGTTGCAAGAACATTCATGCCAATTAAATATTGGCATTTTCCTTTTACATGAAGCATATGTTAGCTTATTTGCATTATTTATAAGATATCATTACCTTCGCATTTGTTGAGCCACTGATAAACCACAACAGTTCTTCAACAACTCCTCGCCAAAATACTCTCTAGTAATTTGAAAAACAGAAAAGCATAAATATCACCTATAAAAAACATAAGATAAAATTTTCTTGAAAGGCCTAGAAAGTGACCTACGGGGATTTGGTAATAAACTCCAAAATGACAAAACATGACCATATGGGCAAAAAAGAGCAACTCTCAACCAGATGAAAGATAGAACACTGTAATGGAGAAGCAATTTAGAAGGGAGTAAATACCTTAGTTGTAAGAAGCGGGAAAGATCTGCGAAGATTGAACCGCATCTGCAAACAGTACAAGTATTAGAAAGGTGACCGTGGACATAATAATTTGTATGTTTGTAACTAGGTTCAATATTTGTATACTTCCTGTGCACTTGGCTTTGGCTTGTTACTTGTCTCAATAAAATTTTCTTATTCATAAAAATAAATAAATAAAATTATGCCAATATTGGACTATCAACAAACAAAAAGTTACTACCGTCAGAAAAATGAAAAACACAGACGTGTAGGTAATCTTAGTTTCACACTACCTGGCAACCAAATTTAGATAAAGTACCAGTCCCTGTCCTGTCGTCTTTCTGGGTGCCACTAGAGATAATTTCTTGAACCAATTTCAGATACACGTACTCATCATGTTTCTCAAATATCATCTTTGGCAGGAAGGTAAACCTTTCTACGTCAAACTTACTGGAATCCTCACTCCTTGAAGCACGAGCTTCAATTGCGGAACTTCTTACACGAACATAACTCACAAAAGAATATCGTATATGATTTTCCACCAATGGGGAGGATGAGTACCATGGCTGAAATACGGAGAAATCAATATTGGGAGTGAAAGTGTCGCATTCAATGCTTGTCTCAATTTCAGTAATGTGGATGGCAGCACATTGTGAAGAATTGAGTGCTTCCCTGTACCGAAAGCCATCAGTATCCGTCTTATCAGTCAATTATTGATTAGGATGTATATATTAAGCAACAACTTACCTTAGTATCTGGCTGCCTCCAATAATAAACACTTTCTCTACCGACAAAGAATAAGTAGATTCGGCCAATAATTTTAAAGCTGAAGGAATGCTTCCACATATTACAACATTTTCAGCAGTTGCAATATCAGTACTTCCAGAACGAGTCAGTACAACATTCAGGCGACCAGGTAAAGGACGGTACTCGAGGGGGATACTTTCCCATGTTTTCCTACCCATTACCACTGCATTCTTCTTCCCAGGATCTGATGTGGCTGTCGTGAGCTCCTTGAAAAATTTGAGGTCAGAAGGCAACCTCCATGGCAATTTTCCATCCTTCCCAATACCCATTTCACGAGTAGCAGCCAGCACAACTTGGTAAGTCCTTCCGGGATCAGCATCCACATCACAGTTAGAGCTACTCATTGGAGTGCCACCAGCCATGACAGAAAATCTTGGGTAAGATCTGTACTTCTGAGGCACATTCAATACTCCAAATAAGCGTGAGGGTGCAACAGAAGCGAGATTAAGAAAGCAATATACCTGTTAGCAACGAGTACAAAAATTGGTGACAGAATAAAATGTAGTAAAGTTATAATAAGGGCCTCAATTAAAGTACTAGCTAAAATTATAATGGAAATAAAAGAAACATGGCCTGTTCGAATTAGGTAATGGAACAAGGGAAAAAAATGCTGGGGCAAACCAGGAAGCAAGCACAACTGTAGTTTCAAAGTGCAAGAACAACTTCATCTTAGATGGTCACGAAAAATGAAAGAGGCAAGGACAGCCATTGTAATAAAGGAGATAGCTTAGTATACTGTAGCAACCTTGGAAAAGGATATGGTCCTCAGAGCATAATATTGCACCAGCATCTGGACATGTGCCCAAAGTTAACAGGATTTACTCGTCTTTGCCTGGAAAAAGGAGAAAAGCCTATTCCAACAACACAACATGCCTACGCATTATCTAGCATTACTGCCAAGAATACCAAAGATTCACCAGAGAAAAAAAAAAACAGAAAAGAAACTAGGAAATTGTACCGAATAAATCATCGTTGCAGTTTGCTTACGAGTATGTGAAGGGAAAAGACACGTTCGACTATTATTTGCTGCTTAAATTGAAAGAACTTAAACATCTGTGGGAACCAAATTGGAAAAGATATTGAAGTTGCTATAACATCAATGAGAACGCCAATGCGATAGATTCATCAGAAGGTCGAGCACTGCCTGTAATGAGAGAGAAATTAGGGTTTAGTGGAAGGCAGCTTATGCTAATGGAAGGCTTTCAGATTCGAATGCGAAAATTGACCAAAAAATGGGGAGAATTTGCTTACGTGGTGATCGATTAAAATGAGATAAGAGGGAATTTGCTTCGGTTTTTTTCAAAAATGGAGAGCGTCCAATGGAATGTGCGCTGCCTGAGGTACACTCGCAGAGCGAAACAAAAAGAATAGTTTACCTGTGTATCAATTTTCCCAATCTGCAAAGCCCAGCCCAACTCAAAACATAAGTAATGAAATCGATTGGGCCAATATTTAAGGCCCCGAATTTGTTAACAGCAGGTAACTTTCTTTGTAAATTCTGTTAGATTTGGCGTCAAATTTCTACTTGCATATAAAAAATAATTTGTGTAGATTTAGAGCGTGTAAATTTCTACTGCTTTTTTTTTTTTTTTAATAAAAAATCCTACTATAAAAAAGATATTTTTTCATAATAACATCCACTATTTTCCAAAAATACTGTACGAAACTATTTTATTGTAAGATAAGAGTATTGCATCATCTATATTTCAAAATTACCTAATAATTTTGTTAGAATACTTGGCATCTACAATTACCTAATAAGTTTTTGTCGACTTTGTCCGACTTAGACTCTTAATCCCTCGTAATTGTTAAAAATATAATATAAATAATAATTATTAAATTACCACTTATTTAACAAATTTAAAGTATCTATATACTTGTTCTTATTAATTCCACTTAGTTCTTGGCTACCGCTGAATCATGCTGACGCACACGTTATTACTCTCCTCAAAGGTTCATTGAATCTGGAATAGTAGCGCATCACTAATGACAGAAAATTCTAGGCTTGATTTCATGATCCAACGCAAGATTCAAGAAACAGTTCTCATCTACGTATGGCTCGCTGGTCAATGCGATCGCTTCAATTTAGGGCCACTTCTCTTCTTCTTCTTCTTCTTCTTCTTCTTCTTCTTCTTCTTTTTTTTTTTTTTTTTTTGTTTCCCTGACAATTCAAGAGATCAAGATATGGCTGTACCTATGGATTCGATCCGTAAAAAATGATTGCTTATCATACAATCATTTCAACAAATTTAAGAAATACAATAAATTAATGATAAGTGGGGAATACATTTTATAGCTTTGTTTAATTACGGAGTGTTTTTTTGTTTTTTTTTCCCCCCCGAGCAATTACAGAATATATTTATTCACGCGACAAAAAAACTCTGGAAAATAATCGTTCGAATATACAAGCATATATTAATGAAGTAGAGCCAACGTACCGTCTCTCTTTCACCAGCAAGACTTCTTCTGAGGGAAACAGACATAAACAAGATCTTCAGTCGGCGGAAGAGGTAATAGGAAAAAAATTTCCAAGGTACACGGAGAAACAATATCTTTTAACTTACTCTTAACTTGGCTTCTTCCTGTCTGTCTATGTACGCTAGAAGTTCTTCCTGCCTCATTAAAGCTTCATGCAGAGCCTGATCAGGAAGAAGCGTATAAGATTACACGCACAGTGAGAGAAGGATGAACCGTGAATGTGAGGAACATTTTGCAGAAAAGCCACTGACATAGAGAGATCAAAAGATAGAAATGTACTCATTTCCTAACAGAGACTAATGCCATATGTTTCAAACATCATATGCCATTTGCAAGAACAAGTTAAAAACTTGGCTAGAAGATCCAAGAATGTTGAGTAGCAGATAGGCAGCTCTAAAAGGTTTTAACCTTTTAACCTAAATGGCAATCTTCCACAAGGAAGTACATATCAGCATAGGCAATTGTTACTGGAATAAACACTTCAATCCATATATTTCCCTGGGGTTAAACTTTGGAGTGGACCCCAATATACAAACTCGGGGTAAAAACTGATAGCTTCTTTTTAACTGATGGAACACCTGCACGAGGATATAGTGAAAGGCTTTCATAGTAACGGACATTAACAAGCATATATACCTAATTATGCAGATAGGAGCCACCTAGACTTGTAAGTGATGCAATTTGTAGCTCCACATCAAGTTACCCAACAAAGATTTGGTACAGAGCTAGTTGTTTACAGTAAAGAGATGAAAACCACAAATTACTACCATCACTAGGTTGAGTATTAAAGAAGACATGGTATAGTCACCTTTTTTGTTGCAATGAGCTCTGCTTCCAATCCATCAACACGACAAACAGCAGCATTCAGCAACTCCTCTTTCTCGTAAGGCATCTCAAAGGGCTTTGCCTGCAGCATGTCTACTTTCTCCTCAAGCTCACCCAGTCTTTTCAAAGCAGAAGACAGCAGGTCAGCATCTGTCAAACGTGGAGCAGGGGACGGTGGTCGGAACTCCTCCTTGGGTGATTCAGCCATCAGGTCAGGAATGTCGCAGATAGAATCAGGTGCAGTCACAGCAAGTTTCTTATTCACCTGGAATGCCACTGAACGTAATAGGGTAATCAGGGTAATGAAGAAGGCCACCAGTGTAGCCCAGAGTCGACTGAAAATTCCTTCTGAAGCTTTTTCCGTTCTTGGCAGAGAACTTGTCCCTGCAATTGATTTCAACGGGTGTCAAAACCTTTTCACTTTCTTTGGCCTTGATTTCAAGCATTTTTAACAACAATGCATATAACTAGGTCAAAATTATCCAAACATGCCGAAAACCTTTTGCATCTGGTGGCATCAACAGGCAAAGACAAGAGTTCCTTGTCTGTCTTTTAGAAGAAGTATGGCATATTATGCGAAAGAGACTACTGTTCAACAGAAGTGGAGTTAACAACAGCATATGAAGACCAGGCCATACAAGAAATGAGTTCAATAAAAGTACAATCAAACTATCTAACCTTCAGAAGCACGTGGCTCTTGAAGTGATATTTGTTTCTTCCATTCGAGATCCACAGGCTTGTCAATCATGGGAATGTATTCATCATACTCCAAGACACCACCACCACTGCTCCCCTTACCAGCAGTCCTAGCCTAAATAAACATCAGACCATATCAGATATGGGCTGCAAGTTTAATATCCAATACCAACATTTAAAGAAGTTCCCTCATAACGATGTCATGCAACATTTGTGTGGATTTTGTATTTTCCTGTAGCAACGAAGTTTTTCCCCTTAATTTTGTGTAATTAAAAAGACAGAAGGGCAACTATACTCAGATGTTATGCTGTCATTGTTCTCTTAAAAATTGAGATAGTCAAGCCTTTTAATTCAATCCAATTAGGAAAACCCATACAAAGCACTGATTTTTTTCAGCCTTTGTCATGCATGCCAATATTACAATCATTTATATAGTTATCAAGTTCTAAAATCAGGGAAAGTGAATACATACATACATATTGAGCAGTTACACACTGAGTGACTTTGACAATGCATATTCTTCCAGTTCATTTAAAATGTAAAACTCCCAAATCATCCACCAGATGGGAAAATATGATTTCATCTAAATCTGTGTTGTGAGTTAACTACAGTCATGTTAATATCTGAAAGCAAACATTAATCCTGGTGTACAAAAGGACAAAAGAAAAGGCTAAAATAGGAAATTCCTAGTTGTCTTGATGTTAGGCTGTTCCCACCTAGAGATTGGATCTATTGAGCAACATCTAACGTAATTACGAAAATTTAAATAGAGATGTATAAATGCAGTTTCAAGTTATGCAAGAGATGTTTGGCCGTTCAGATGACTCATTTAAATAAATCAAACTAATTCACATGAATCATGCTTTGTCCCGTACCAAATTGATCAGGATATGTCTCCTGCCAATTACTCTCAATCAACACACCGTACAAACACTTACTTCTTCACAGACAGGAGTCAAGCTTGGTTGTGAATAGCTCCTAGTTTCTTTAGGAGAAGCAATTTCTTCCACTTCAGATCCTGACTCTGCAGTAGATGTGTCACTACTTCTTATCTGACTCAACAAAAAACAAAATTAGCATGAGAGAACACAGACTGAACTCCAATGGTAAATACAAAGCTCAGCTTCCATGACGCAGACCGTACCATGTTATAATGTGGCTTGTCACATTCTACTATCTTCCCGTCACTGTTTGAAACAGTTACTATTTGTCTAGAACATTGTGCTTCACCACTGAGAACCATCTACGCACATACAATTTTTGAAGCGATATATATATAGTTGCTGAGAATATAATTAGCAAAACTAGTGAAACAAAAGCTAACAATAGAACGGTCCAACAATATCAAGTGAGCACCAAACCTTTAATATGTTTGGATCATTCCACGGCCCTTTTTCTGACCGCATACAACCTCCCTTATCAGCACATGTACAGCTACCGCCCAGAAATTCTGGCAACTCACTATACAAGTCCCAAAATAAAAATTTTATTCATGACTAATAAAACAGTCCCTAAAAAGAAAACGCACCGCATATCCAAAACCCAAAAAAAAAAATCCAATCACCTTGCATCAATTATTTCAAGTAATTTGCTTTGGTACTTGTTCCCAAGAACCTGCGAGAAAATTCCACTCAGGTAATCCTGTAGATAATTTCTGCTAAATGTGAACAGCACATGCTTAAAGGGACATTAACAAGGTGCAACTTTACATCCTTGTACGTACATGAATCTTTGTAGTTGTTCTGGGATCAAGAAAAGTTTTCACCGTGTTCCAGAGCAGCTTGAAACCAGGGCCAGCATTAATTATGAACATTTGGAAAAGTGTCTGTAGAGATGTGGTTACGTGTTAGAGGAAAAGGCATGACTGCATATGATTCATATCCCATAAGAACCAGAAACTATTTCAAGGGTATTGACAAATGAAACCACGTACTTCAGGATAGTTGTCATTATCAATCTTCTGCAGCCGTGTGATGAGTTCTCGTGCAGACTTGGTTAGGTTTTTAAAACCCTGAAGTGAAAATGATTGAAGAAGAAACACAGGACAGTCACTACAATCTTACAACAAAAGGCTAAATTTAAGACCAGGAAAACTTTAGGCATCAAAATAAACTAAGCATACCACTCCTTGAACATCTAGAATTGTTGTGCTCGAATCTATGTGTCTTTTTGCAGCAATTGAACAAGCGGGAAATTTAATTGCAAAATTCTGTTCAAACCCCTGTACATGGTATCTCACATATCGATCCAAAGTTGTTGCTTGCATAAGTCTGTTGGGATCAATTTTTCCCAGTCTCTCAATGTATATAGGCCTTCCCTCCCTATCTACACCGTGGTAACCCTGAGGATAGTGTTGTAAAACTTCATTCAACTCAAAAAACTCAAATTCCTGAAAAAAGAAATCAAATAAATTAAGAATCACATCAAACGTTTAAAACTTTATAGTTGGAAATATTCCAGTATTTCCTACAAAACCAGCAGAGAGTCAGAAACGTAGCCTTGACTTATGGAAAATTAACTTACCTCCAAAATTGTGTCTGTACCAAAGTCTTTCCTCCATTGAATCATGTTAGTCCACATGTTCTTTGCTTTCTCAATATCAAACTTCCTAGCTTTCAAGAATCTGCAACAATAAAGCTGACAATCAAAACTGTACGCATGTACATTACAGCTAATATGCACCAACTTGTGGTAGTTGTCCCCCCCCCCCCCCTCTCTCTTTTCAGGATGAGTGCCACCAACACATGCTAGCTGAAGTCAAGGTTAAATATGACTGCATGAAGCATCTTTCACGCAATAATCAATGTCTTCACAAAAATGCGAATCAATTTACAGAGAACAAAAAAAAAAAAAAAAAACAACAACAACAACAACAACAACAAAAGGCCATAATTAAACACATATTATAGTATTTATTATAGTATTTGAAGCCTGTAATTTTTGTTTTTCTGGTTAGAAGTCCTTTTAGATAAGTCCGAGAAATCGCACACTTAATGCCACTTATTCAGGACCAAGTAGGATAAAAATATGAAAAATAAGTCCAAATTTTAAATGAGACCAATCTATGGAAAAACTTGAAGCAGACAAAATACCACCATTACAGCCCATATATGAACCAGGATGGTGCAGAACACATAAAAAGGAAAGATCATTTATTGAACATAATGAGAAAACAAAGGGACGGCACCTCAACAACATGTGGTAATCATCGTGTTTCGGAGGAAGCAATTCCTCCAAGATAAGTGCCAGTCGAAAAGCGTCTACGATCTGCAGCTCCTCAACATCCCGCACATCCTCAATCGAAACAGAATTACTGCGGCTAGAACTCTTCTTCCGGCTCTTCTTCTTAAGAGAGTGTCTGAATTTGCTAGAAGCACTGATTGCTTTCTTCTTTAGACTCGCAATTCTCGTCCGCTTGTCGTCCTCGGAGTTCTCGAAGTCTGATTTCCGTTCTTTTCTTTCGTCGTGACCAGAGGACCCCTCAAAGCCTAAAGAAACAGCAAGAAAGATTCTAGTCACGTGCTATTCAATTGCAAGACTTGCTCTGTAAATTCATTTACGGTGGACAGTGAAGTCCAAGATCAAACTACTCGTTGAAGCAAAACCTTAATTTTAGGCCTTTCGAATTCTTTATGTGATTGCATTGCCAAGTAGCAAATACCGACAATTGTGTGCCACCAGAATTTACAGAATTACATATAAGATAAATTCAGCATAACACTCAATTGAAACAAGATTTCAGGAGGCGCATGAAAATCCGAGTAGATTTAGCGGAAATTTAGGAAAAATAAGTAAATGATCAGGAATTAAATATCGACTGAAAGCAAATGTACTCACAAGGCCTTGCGAAGCGATCGAGCGGACCCGACATGTTAACGATATCGAGTCAAAAAATCGCAGGTGAAGGAAAAACAGAGCATGAATTACAGGATTATATGGCACGAAACCGAGTAGATCAAACCGAGAGACAATTCTCAGCTAGAGGATAGGCAGACGGAAAAAGGTAGATCAGCGAGGGAAGGGAACCTATATAATAAATTAAGAAATTCGGCGAAGCAATTTAGCAAAAGATGGCCCAAAAGATCTTGAGAGTTGAGACGCTCACAGACGGTGAACTGGGATATGTATCTCACATATGCTAGATTTTTCTTTTCTTATTTTTATTTTTATTTTTATGTGGGAATTCGTAGGGTGGTTGGGGGAACTTGCCACGTGGTAATAAAGCGAACACCTCTTTTATAGACAACCGCAGGTGCTAACCCCCGCGGCATCGTACTGCCACATCAGTCGATTAAAAAAAAAAAAAAAAAGGGGCAGAAGACAACATGAAGAAGAGAAAGTAGTCCGAGCCGCTAGTGATTTTTTCTTTAATAATTTATCAAACACTTTGTATCAATGTTTTGAATACCGTACTGGACGTTGTACCGGTTAAGGCATCGGAACGAAATATTTTGATACCGGTACTGTTTCGGGATAGCGTTTCAAGATAACGTTTCGGGATAGTCGATATATAAATAAATTATATATATAAATATATATAAAAATTATATTTCAAAATAATAATCTATATATAAATACATATATATAAAAATTATAAATAGTCTAGTCTAAATTATGGGTTAACATATAAATTTGTAGTATGAAAAAATGAAAAAAAAAAAAAAAACATACAAGCCGAAATATCGGCCGGTACCGGCCGAAATATAGGCCAGTACAGGCCGAAATTCAGTCCGAAATGGCCGGTACCGGCCGGTACGGCCGGTATTTTAACCGGTACGGAATAGATATAATACCTGTACCGGCCGGACGGCCGAAACGAAAAATTTCGACCATACCGGCCGGTACGGTACGAAATTTAAAACTTTGCTTTGTATGCATTCTTAACCCTCATCGCAGCTCTTCTTCAATTACATCATTTCTTCTTGATACAACCAAATCAACAAGAAGTTTCTAACACTCCAAATACAATGAACTCTATAGAACTCTAATATCTGTCAGTCTGCCCCTTTTCTCTCCCACCATACCTTCATCTGTTCTCGGTTACTTCATTATTCCACGAATAATTTTAGCAGTTGCAATAACAAAAAAGACAATAAAAATAGCAGAGATTGCAAAGCAGCAAGGTGTTGGTGATCATGTCCAGGTACCACATGAGAATGAGAACAGGGAGACACTGTGAAACCTCAGCAAATTCAGCCCATTAATTTCTATCTTTATGGCTCTTGCGGTTCTTGGCTTTGGATGGTTTGGTAGTCATGCGAGCTCATACTAGATGTATACCTTTTTATTCTGGTGTTGGGAGCATTTGTGAATGAGCTTGCATGCTATAATATTGGTGTGGGTTATTCTGGGATATACTTCATTTTTCTTCCCAATCTTTTTTCTCTATGGGAAATTACTATCACTGGATCAGACTTTTCGGTTGACCTCGGCGACTCCTGCAAGCCATGCTGGAGATGGAGGGAGGGAGAAAAAGGGGGAATGCATCGAGTTCATGCACTCGACAATTTGATAAACTATAGTCTGTAGGCAACCCTCGCAATCACGATGGTTCTCTGGTTGTTGCAAGGTCGAGGAAAATAAAATCTAAACACTATAAATGCTAAAACTTGGTCTGTTCGATATCTTTTAATGACGGTTTTGATTAGATTCAATTGGAATTACTTTATGGGCATGTTAAATCGGACACAGATTCTTAATTGCAGAGATAAGTTCTAGAGATTGGTTTAAGACTATAGTTAGCCTACAGAAACCAAAAGATGGCAGGTCAAAAAAAGCGGATGGGAAAGGGGGGAACGAAGGAAAACAAAACAAAAATAAAACAGGATCGTTTTTGTTTGCCACGTGGAAGACGATGTCGCGGCGGGGATGCAAACAAGTTGTATAAAGAATTTTTGTAAAGTGAATCGTGCTCTTGCTTAGTACGCTTGGTGAGAACTCTTTCGTCAGAGTTGATTGTACTTCTCCCTAAGATTTTTAAATTTTAAACATTTTTTTAAAGAAAGAAAATTAATTACCATCTTATCGTTACGTGCCATTAAATAATAAATTATTAAAAATTAAAAATTTATTATTACCTTTACTATTAGGGTTAGAAAAAGTCTATTTACAATCAACCAGGGAAACCACGGGAGCACCGCATCCCATATGGCCAAATTAAAGTTCAGAAATTGTTCATGCATTTACCTTCGTTTTGTCTGCTCCTTCAGTTTCAAGACAAAGAAAACTTTTTTCATCTACTCCTTTGTACCAAGATCTCGAGGTTTCCACGAAATCGGCTTGCAATGAAAAGTGTTGGCAACACCACAACTGCTACTTCCTCTTTACCAACCTTTAGATCTTGGTTTCTGTCTTTTCTATTTTTTCTCCCATCGGACCCATTTTTAGACTCGGCCTCTGGATCATTGGTCTGCAATTTTTGTTATGGGTATGCTGCAATTGTTAATAATGATTGGCAATGAAGGGGGAGATTATAGGATTGATGGATACAAGGGAAAGAAGAAGAATAGAGAAATATTAGTCAGGATTTGTCACCCATAAAACTAAGAGGATGCTTCTACTGTATTTATGGCATAAATGGAAATGGAAGAAAGATTTTGAAGGGAAATAGATGAGTGTACGCGATCTCTTCTTCCAGACCCAAATTTTTTGATTTTTTTTTGGCTTCTAAACTCCCCCATCTGTGTTTTCTTATTTTTTATTTTTATTTTATTTTTATGTGCTGACATGACATGCCAATTCCCCCACGGTTGTGGATCGGTTGCCTGTAGCACAGCTGTTAGGATTTTCTTCTGTCCTTACAAAACCAATTTTTGTTAAAATCTCGGGATGAGATCTCTCTGTTCATATTTCACATGCATAGTTGGCCAATAAATTATATTTCCTTTTCTTCTTTAATATTAATTATGAAGTTAATAATTAATTAATAGGGTGGTTTTATATCGACCACAGTAATTAACAAAATGAGAGTTTTCCTTAAAATTGGATTTTGAAATTCTCCTATCTGTTAATCTCACATCGCAAATCATATTAAAAAAAGTATGTTACCTATTAATCAGTGTCCTGAAATGAATATCGGTGTGTTGAAGTGCACTACGTGTTTCACACGCTAAGAAAGAGAGGAAAGAAATGAAAGATTCCCAATGGCAAGGAGGAGAGTGAAGTTACACAACAGCCCAGCTCCCACATCAATTCGGGAGAAAGGAATAGATAACATAGCCAGCTGGTGCAGGGAACTGGGACCAACATGCCTCCCTTCAGCTCGATTCCGCCAAAACTCCATAAAATCTTCCAGCCCCACCCTGACTTGCTACCTTCTTTTTGTCACAACGCTACTGCTTCCAAGTGAGCTGACCCAGAGATGGTCCAACGGTCGGATAAAATAGAACGTTAGATTGGGCATCACTGATTAATAGATTACAAGTTTCATATAGATAAATTTGTATAAATCCTTTGTAAAAAAATAGATCTCACTAATAAAGAGATTAGTTAAAATCATTTCAGATAAATTGAAAAATATTATTTTTTAATATTATTATTATTTTAAAATTTAAAAAAATTAAATTATTTATTATATTTTATATAAAAATTTAAAAAATTTATAATAATGAGATGATATAAGATAATTTTTTAATCCAAATCAAGGCTAATTTTTTACTTTCCTAAGTTAGAATTATTTTTTTTATAAAGACTTACACGAAATTTGTACAGATATTTTTCTTTTTTTTTTAAACATCTGCACGTATTCCGCACCCCAAGAGAAGAAAAGAATATTTGGTAATGAAATTACCTTATTCGTTCCGAAAGAAAAGTGAGATAATAGAAGAGAAACGAACTACTAGAAACGATATCATGGAATCAACGAACAATTTGGCAACCAGACATCACTTAGAGCTGCTTGCCTAGCATCCAAAGCACGGCCGGCAATACGCCGGTGACATGAAACTGAGGATCCTTACTTACAACAATCCATTAGCATCGAACCCAGCTAAAGTATGATACACAAATTCAAGGAATCCCACATGTTCAAGAGGTACATTAAAGTTCGTATTTACATATATTCACAAGCTTGCCAGATACATATGGGGTAGGGGTATCAGTGTCCTGATGAGGGACCTCATCAACTTTGAACCGATTTTTTATGTACACGTTATACAGTCCAAGAGCTGAGAAAAACAAAAAAAGAATTTGTCAGTCCAATAATTTAGTTGCTTGCATTGGAGAATGGCATTAAAAAAATCAGTTTTCTATTTCCTTAATTTTTTGGGAGGGACAAGAGGAAAGGTGGCGAGAAATGACCCCACAATCACAGCAAACAAAGTTTCCAATTGATGATAGTATAGATGAGCTACATACCTGTTATTTAAGTTCCTTCTAGCCCGAAGCTGACTGAGCTTGTCACGCCACTGAGCTGTAGATAGCATTAGAATCATGAGAATTCCAACCCTCTTAACATTAAGAAGGAAAATCGACCATAATTACCATAGTTTAAGGGCAAGAAGGAAAGGAACACAAGGATGCCATTCCAAATATTTCCATCTATTTTTTTTTAACAAGTAAAAATTTTATAAATAAGAATAGAAGACTAGGCGAAGCCTGAGTAAACAGGAGGACACCACCGGGTTAAAAAAAATTCTGACAATCAAGTGATGACACCTAATTGTCAGAAAATCAAGTCCATACAAACAAGACCCGCAGTCTGATCCCACTTAATGGTGTAGACCCAAGGTCAAAATATTACAGGCTATGCTTCAAACCTACGGTAAGTTGTGTATGACTTCGATTTAAACATAAGAAGAAATTAGTTATTTAAGAGAAATGACCCAATGCTAAGCAGAGGATAAAAATTTACCAGCATCTCTGTAGCGTTCTTCGACGGCAGCAATCAGCATGTTGCGCACAAGATTAAACTCTTTTGTTTCAATGCAAGGTTGACCACTTGGCCTGAAACATATTATCTTCAATTCTCATTTATCAACTCTCCCAACTTATGGACAAGAGAGTTGGTCAATGCAACATGCCAACATATTTAAGCCACAAGCAAAAACTCATATAATTCAACAACAGATAAATATCGGATTATGCAAAAGCCAGGTAGGCTGAAAGAAAATCATCCAAATCCCCAAAAATGAAAAAGCACTCATACTTTCATGATAGAAAATGGCCCAAACTAAATACCCAGAACCCAACTTGTCTAAACATCCAACATACCAACTCATTCCGAATCAAAGAAAAATCAGATAAAAAGGCCCGAAGTCCGAGTAATTATAACAGTTACCTATCCATTTCAGTAAATAATAAGCCATCTGAAGCTGGAGTTTGCATTAACAGCTTGCCAGATTCAATGACTCTCATTCCATCACTATATGCCAAGTACTTGTTTACCTGTATTGGTACCTACACACGAAAAACAAAAAGACGGTTCATCATTATTCTGTTACTAGGGCATTTAATGCCTTCATATTTCACCGCATGCAGTATAACAAATTCCAAAGCTTGCAAAAGTCAACCTCAGAGAATCATGAAGCTACAACAAACGGACCTTCCTCCCAACCAAGAAGGCTCCATAACAGCGGGAATCGAGACTAACTATAAGTTTCAAGTCGAGTAAAGAGAATGGGAAAGAGAAGCATGAAGCCAAGACCAAGAGTGAATCCAGTCTTTAATATTGGCAACAAAATGAGTCCCGTGCTAAGGAAATCAATCAAGCATTACAGGTACATGTTAAGCCCAAGGCACCAATTACATAGTGACACATCCATAATTCATCGCAGAACATTGGGGCAACTAAAAATTTCAGGGAAAATGTTTCAAGAAAGTATTTCTTCCCTACCATAGCAAACCTTCACTTATGTAAATTCTAATTATTATTGATAAATCCTTCAAAATGTTTCAAGAGCCACTTTATGCATGTAAATAGCTTTGAAATAATGCTGTTCCAATACTGACAAAACTATATAAAGAAAAAAGTTCATGGAGAATGGCATGCAAAGAGTACCTTGCATCTTACTGCAATGTTGATGGCATCTGAAGGTCGAAGGTCAAAACTGACGAACTCTGTCCCATTACCCACCTGTTGCAACATTGAATAGTGTAACCAGACATCTTCCTAAAATCTATGGTTGTATAATTTAGCACACCCCCACACCCTTTTTCTCCAAGTAAAAGAATATACAAGGACAACTGAAGTATAAGGGTATGGTTGATATTTGCCTTGGTAAGGTATAACTGAGCAAAATATGCCTCATGCACTCTCTTAGTAACTCTAACAAGTCTGACCTGCAGAAATAGTCAATATAAATGCTCTCTTTAGTATCATATCAAATCATGCTTTGAAGGATGTTTGAACGTATATACTATGATTATAACACTGGTATAAACAAAAAAAAAAACACATACTTCATAGCCCATCTTATCAACCATCTCCTTAACCACTTGATACAGAGTGGGTCTAGCCTGAAAAAAATAACCAAATATTAGACACATACAAGATTTTGCTTAATTAAGAATTTGACAGTATAACACACTTGGAAACAAAACTCATATAAGAGAGAAAGTGGTAAATAAATTGAAACATACAATTGGAACATTGCGCACTGCTGCCATGAGCAACACACTAGGCATTTCCACTGAAATTAGAGCCAAAGAACAACTATCAAAATGACAGTGGAACTAAAGCAGCAATTGATATAACTTCTGCCATAAGGTTCTATAAAGAATCGGAAGCAAGATGACCATACAAACTATTATGGGAAGAAGAAGACCGGTCCCATCATCAATTTTTAACACAATTGCAGGATGTGGAGCATAATCTGGCAGATGCCCACCATGAGGGTTGTTGTGGACGCATCTTAGATGCCTACCATCCCTCATTTTGACCACGAAACCATCTGCCCCACTCTTCACCTCAACTATATCGAACAAGTAAGGATATATGTATCGACAATGGAGAATTGACCATCACATGATAGGAACATGAAAATGCAAAATCATGAAATTAGAAGCAAAACCATATCTTCTAAAAAACGCCAACATCTGAACAATCCATAGATGCAAAGACATGAGCTACCCACTGGCTTAGCTTACCAGCTTCAATCACGCTAGAGTTAACATACTCTTCATCGTTTTCATTGAAATTCTCGGCGGAGCTTCCGTTCCCATTGGAGGATGAATCGTAACTACAATGCACCCTTTGGCACTTTTGCACGTGTAAATGGTGAGAAAGACTCCCCACTTTAGCCTTGCTACAACTGATCCCTTTGAACCCCAAGAACTCACTTCTAAACAGCCTAGCCTTCCTGAAAGGATCGATCACTGGCAGAGTGTAAAATCCCACTTGCTTTGCTCGAACCGTGGGGCAAACAACTGGCCCTTGCAGAGACCCCATACTACCTTCTTCAATACCTACTAAACCAAATCCAGCAAAGAAATTAACATTTCCCAGCTTTAATGTATACAAGTGCCAAAAAGACCACACACTGTTTGCTGCAAAGAAATGAGCGAAAAAGAAATAATTTTAGTTTTCTCATGATTTATATATCTTAAGATTCTGAGAAACAAAATATTAAATAACTGCTCATAACATAGTATCCCATATTTCTTCTTTCTTTCTTTCTTTCTTTCCTTTCATCTTTCTCGGAAACCAAATAGAAATCAGGCTTTCGAAGAGGCACCTCTATTTTTCCCTCTCAAGGATTTTTGAGTTCTAGATTAGTGTTGGTCAGTCTGAAGTCTACGAGAATCAGCCAGATAGAATAAATAAATAAAAATCTATAATCACACCTGAAAGACTCCAAAAGCCCTGGACCTTAAACAGAAATCAACGATCAATAGCTATTGATCACCGATCACGGATGCAAACTGGAAAATTTTGCCACAGTTTCTGGACCTCCACACGGGATTCCCAATATTCAAGGATTCGGGAAATCAACTCCGACCAGGTGAATTCCTGAAAGAGAAATCGTCGTATGTTTGGCCAAGGAATTACATACGAGTATAGAAGATCCGAATCGAGGAAACCCTGGAATCGGAAAAAGAAGACGGGGGAAATGGTGAGTTTTTTAGCTGAAGAAGAATTAGCTTGCAGAGGAAGCAACTGGAGGGGTTGGCGATGGCCGACAACGAGGATTTGGATAAAAAGAATGTGAGACGAGCGAAAAGATAAGACTAATAAAGGGGCAACATTTTTCAATCGTGTTTGGTTGAATTACGATCATGGCCCTATAGGATCATGTAATTTTATTTTTTTTATAAATATAGGATCATGTAATGGTTGTGGACTAATAGTTTATAACTTTATTTAAGCCTAAAGGTGTTTAATTTGGATATAGGGGGTTTTTCTGTAATTTGATCCTGGTATTAAGTGGACGATTTCTTTGGTTATATGCGCACATAATGCTGAGTCGTCTCTACTTGATAAGGTAATTACTAATTAGCATTGATAAATGAATAAGGCCATATATGAAAAATGATATTGTTTATGTCTTGGTACAAAAATTCCAACGATAGATCCATCTTTTTTATTTTATTTATTTATTTAAAAAAAGTATATTTTTGTTGTAATTATAATTTTTTAACGTTTGAATGTTCAGCTGAATTTAATTTTTTATGAATAGTAATAAGTTGAGATGGTAGAGAAAGTTTTGCAGAATCCACCTAAGATGAGTTTAGATATGTTTAGATGTTAAGATGAATTTATATATATATAGGAAGTTGAAAAAAGTTTATGAATCATACATATAAATAAGTATTGAGTTAAAAAAAATTGTAAATCTCACGTATAAATAGGTTTTGAGTTAAAATGAGTTTAATAATTTGAGAGTTGATATTTAAATATTAGATTCATATTAAAATTAAATTAAACTGAATGAATCTCAATTCACTTTCAAACGGGACTCAATTTGTATACAAGAGTTAAATATATGAAATAAATTTTATAATATTTATTAAATATTTTAAATGTTTGATACTATTAATCTCAAGAAAATGAAATAATATCTGTCTATCAAAAAAACCCACGCAGTAATAAAAACAATAAGAATAATTTATGTATACTTTCTTTACTTTAGGCCTAAATTTTTTTTTTTAAAAAGTCGTAGTTTTATTTTGATATTATTACACTCTGATTGATGTTGTAATCCATTAGTGGGTATTTTTATTTGATAAATAATATTTGTAGTCGTAAAGTGCGTAAGCGTCGTGTAATTTATTTTTTTAAAAAAATAAATAAATACATAATTGACATAAAAAACTTAATTTTTAAATAATAGACCTAACTATTTTCAAAACAATATACGAATTCCTGTAGCATTACGTTTTTTTGTTTTCCTTGCTTTATTATCAATTTTGACTTATTTGTTGATTTTATAAGCAAACTTTGAAGACTGATTGTGTCCTATCCCCAATTGTATGCTTCTATAAACTAAGCATTTGGACACTTAACCCAATTGGTCCCCTTGTCTATTCTATATTTCAACCCAATAAAAATGTCCAACTACTTGATCAAACACAAGGAGTTTAAGGTGGAAGAAAATAATAACTAACGAAGAGAGAGATGCAATTATTGCATACTAATATATATATTATATCGTAAGCATTATGTGGTTAGAGTTTATGCTTTATGTTTGTTTTAGACCACGTTTATTTTATTTTTAAATATAAGATAAGATGAAAATTAAAAATTAAATAAAATATTATTAAAATATTTTTTAATATTATTTTTATTTTAATATTTAATAAAATAAAATTATTTATATACAAATTTAAAAAAATATATACTGATTAAATAAAAATAGATAAAATTAATTTAAAAAATGTTATAAAAACAAACGAGAGCTTAAATCCACAAAACAAGCCGGTCATTTCATTTGTCATTAACCGTTGTCGTGGGAGCATGCGTAGACAAGCTTAGGGAAAGAAAAAGAAAAAAACAAAGGGCAGAACCTTTTGGAAGGGTAAGTATGACTTTTGCTTGAAAACAGACAAAATAAGTGTTATTATCTGAGCCTGACGACTGACAGAACATACCGCCGGCGGCCGATGATATCATGATTCTCGTAGGAGCGCCACGTGTGTATTTATTTTACGGGAGGATCGTGTGGATAATGCCCTTCTTCTCTCTCAAAATATCCAAAATTTGTAGAGTCCAGTGTCGAGTTTGCTTGAATTTGAATGCCTTTTTTGGGATTTTACTTCCAAGCTTGAATACAAATTACATCGGGGCACCCATTTTAGAGTGATTATGTGATTTTTTTTTAAATAATGGTTTTAATTTAATATCAAACGATTTTATATATCAGAATAATCATTGGCATACAAATTAACTAAAATTACATAGGATGAATTTCAAATTCTTTCAAAATTGTAAATATATATTTTTTTAAATTCTTAAAAATTTATTCGGAACCTTATTAGGTGTTTATACAAGAGATTTTATTTATTCTCTCTAATTAAGAAAAATAAAATGAAAATTCACAATTCAATGTGAATTTATTGCATGACGTTAATTCCACGTTCCCAAATCAAGCATCTTAGCTTGCTTCTAATGGTTTTTAAAATATTTAAAAAAAAACTTCCTTTTAATTAATAAATTACATTTGAAACTATATACAGGATCTCTGTGTCAAAACAAATTAAATGATGGCGTTTGTAAATGCAGACACGTAAAGTTAGAGCGAGGCAGGTGTGGATCATGTGTTGATCATTTACACACAACAAATTTGCCACTTTGCCCAATCATATGAATAATTATACTTAACATCTTATATATTACATATTATATATATATCTATATATTTTATAATAAATATATAGTATATAGATAATGAGTAAAAGTTAGAACAACTCAATTAGTTTAATATAAATAAAAAATATATATATATATATAATATGTGGTGTAAAAATTTTATAAGTAGCGAAACTTTAAATTATAAACGTAAAGTCAGCCACCTCACAAACAATTAATATAAAATATGTTATCGAATAGAATCCATTATATTATAAAAGAAAAACAAAGAGTAGTTTTTCACGCACAACTTAATTTAAATAAAATAAAAACAAACAGATTTAGCTACGATTGATTTTTTTTTTTTTTTTACTATGCCAATTTATTAATACTGATTTTCGATGGAATTTGATAAAACTACTCCAGCTACGAGGCCAGCATGCATATTGCTAATTGCTGGCCATGTTAATGTCACCAGGTAATTAATTAAAAGCTTTGAAATCCAACAGGCAACCAATTTGGTATATATGGAGATTCAAGAATATTGTCTCTCTAATATTAGTATCTGAAATATATGGTGTTATTTGATATATTCATATCTTTTTATTTTATATAGATGTAAATTGCTAATTGGCTGAATTTTTTTTTTTTTGTAATTTGTTTCTAATTTGGATTAGGTCAAAAAACTACATTTCATATAATTCTTTTTTCTTTTTTTTTTTTCCTTTCTGTTTTCATTATAAATTTTAAGAAATTGATATACGGTCCAGGGAATAGCCCGTTTACATGATCCAGCCCGTGGTTCATAGCTTTGGGCCTTTTGGGGAAGTTTGAACCTTAAAAAAGTTGTTGTTTACTGATGAATTTCATTCTTGATTGAGTCTGACCTCATAAATAAATAAATAAATAAAGCTTCAAATTTTAATAAATAAATTCAGTTAAATTAAGATAATCCCAATAATCAACTCAAGTGATAATTGATATATCTAAGGAAAAATAAAATACTCTAAGATTTAAGAATAATAGTCATAGCGTAGAGTTTCTTACTATAACTCTATTTATGTATAGTAAAAAATAAAATAAAATATTTTTCCGGCCTTATAATTCGCCTCAAAATGATTTATTTTATAAAGTATATGATGGAAATTAACAACAAATTGTACATGATTATATCGGAAGTAAGTAGCTAGTGTAAAAACTCGAAAGACGCTGTTATTACTAAGAGTTTTGCTATGTATAAATAAGTTTACATACCAATTTACATATTAATGTTGTTGCATTCATATTCTAAATTTAAATTAGTATTGTTTTTAATAAAATCTACTTTATGATCAATCATATTGAATGAGTGCACATATTAGTGTGCAAAATCGCTTATAATTAGATTTTTTCAATTACTAATTAATATAAAAACATGTCACATCAACTTACATAAAAAGATATTGGCACTTTAGTTATTGTTATGAATTAAATGCATCCCACAATAGATATTGGCACCATTAATTTTAGAGCTCGTTTGTTTTTGTAAATAAGATCATGAGATGAGTTGAGATAAAAGTTAAAAGTTAAATAAAATATTGTTAGAATATATTTTTTAATATTATTTTTATTTTAAAATTTAAAAAATTTGAATTATTTATTTTATTTTATGTGAAAATTTAAAAAAATTACAATGATTAGATAATATGAAATGAGATAAAATAAAAAATTTTGTGAAAGTGAACGAGAACTTATAATAAATACTACAATTCCACAGTTTTTCCACGACGTCCACTATAATCAAGAGTGAATTAATTAGCTAGCTAGGATTGAAACTTAGGGGGCGATCGAACGAATTAAGTCCAAATAAATAATTTCTAGAGCACACCGCGGCCTTCATTTTGATGAATAATTTCTCCTAGCTTGAACGATAGTTCGAAAGAAAGCAATATTAATAATAATTCCACCTCGATCAATCTCTAAGCTGGTGTATGGTTTCGGTTTACGCTACGTACGTACCTTATGTAACGAAGCTCTTCGATCTGTTTTACTAACCATGCAAAAGACTCACGATCAAATAAAGAAAGATAAAGAAAAAAAGAGACCCTGCCATTGAAATTAATGAAAACATGCATCTAGCTTGGTTGGAGTTAACTTGATGATCATTTTGTGACTTGCGGAAAAAAGATCGATATAAGTAGAAGCTAGATGAATCATCATAAAAACAAATTAATTAGCTAGCTAGGGTACATAAATAATGTGAACAAGCTGGGTCGGGGGGTCTCTTCAAATTTCAAAATACATGTTATAAATATTGATACATGCATCCATTGTTAATGGATCAAACTTGGTCCATCCTCAGATCATTTCTTTTCTTTTCTCTTTTTTTTTTTTTTTTTAACAGGATGACCAAATTTGCTCCACTAAATTATAGATGCTAGCTAGCTAGAACGAGAAACGTACGTAAAGGCTAGCTCCCGAATAATATTAAGGCCGGGCTTAATAGAATAAGCAGTACTAATTAAGATCTGTCTTGCATGCCCGGCCAGAATTAATTTAGTACTACGGCTGACGTTTAAGATACATGATGATTATTAATTTCATATTATATATAATTATTCTAAGTTCCTCCACCGTAGTTAGGCGCTGGAGGCCAAACGCCGACGCCGACGCCGCTATCACCTGTGACATAAGACATGCACGACAAAGGTACGAGACACAGCCCTCGGCTTCTAAGGTCTCGCTTTGGTTCTTGATCATTTCCATCGTTCACCGAACCCTGAAATCATATTAGATATATTTGCAGAATCATGAGCTAACTGATCTATTATATATGTAATCCTGAAACAGATATTCATGATGATAACATGCAGTACTAGTACTACTTTTGATAGCGAAAACTCCAATTTGTTCCTCCAACTACCAGTACTACTGATCATATCGCTTATATCTTTCATCAATATAATGATCATGATTGGTTTAAATTAACCCTAGCTAGTTTCCTTAATTTCCTATGTTGGCGATCGACTTCTATTGATTTCTTACCACTTGCATTGTTCTACAAGCTGTCTTGTTTCGTGATGATGACTTCATGTATGGGACGCTCAGTGTCTGCAGAAAAAAATAACTCAAAACTTAGTATACATTAAAGCACAGAAATATAATATCGTGTGCGATAAAAAATCAATCAATACTTTTTTTCAGTTTTTTAGCTTACTCCCTAGCTATTGTATCATGAACTAGTGGAAAATCAGAAGCACCATGCATTTAATTTGGATATTAATTTAGAATACAAATCTCTGTGACTATATATATATGCAAACTTCAAATGCCAGAGACATGCAGCTAGCATGCATATATGGATATATGCAGGATCGGACTAGGAATTTCTAAGGACCCAAGCTGGCGTTTGGGTTGGGGTGGGTTCTTCACCATTGTTGGCTCTGATCATGGGCAACTGATCAGAGCTAACTCTCATCGATCTCGGCCTGCAGCATGTTGCCGCAGCGAATCTCTTTCCAATTAAAACAGCAACCAAACTCTTTTCAAAGTCAGAATCGAACTGATCTTAGTGCCTGCAGGATCGGGATTATAATTAATTATAAGATAATGTTGTCTCATGTTTTCCTGGTCCTGGACTCGTTTATAACTTTATGCATGTATATATTTTGAATAGAGCCGCCATTAAAAACATTGAATTCCTATATATCAAGGCCCAATAAATATATTCTTACATCAAACTCAAGCAAAGGTTGATGATCAGTACGTACGTAGTGACTAAATAAATAGTTTTTAACAAAAGGAAATGTGCCAATTAGTATATAATTAAGCTGGAGACAGCTTCAAATATGCTTACATTTTATCATTCAGGAAAGGCAGATCATTATATATACAAATTTACAATTATATATATCGCCAATATCTATTTTTTTTGTGCGTTTTTCCCAATATTAGATTGAAGTACTAATTATATATTAATCCCTCTTTCTTATATATTATCAGTACTACGGGATAGGTGTAGCATGCATGTGTATTTTGCTGATCTAATTAATTGCACAATTAATAGTACCCTTTATTAATTAATAGCAATAATATTATCATTAGTACGTACCCTTTATTAATTGATAGTTTTAATACCACCAATAGCAGGAATAAAAATTGCAACAACAACAACAATTTTTGATAAATTAGCACATGATCACCATCATATATATATATATATACACACACACACACACACACACATATACACACACACCTTTAACACCGTATCATGCCGTGGTGGTACAGGCGATGAATTAAAAAGCTATAGCAGGGAATATATATTAACTTAGAATATTTTTTTGCATATATATATATATATACACACACTATAATAACGTAGTGCACGTGAATCTCTAAACAAAAAACGAATGGTTCAAAATTTTTGTATTATGTTATAAAGGAAGTAAAAGAGCCAATAGTATTAGAACCCTAGCTAGCGGCCTTTCTTTTCAGACGCTGCATGCTGGAATCGTACCCAAGTTTGACCTGCTAGCTGGGGCATGATCTTAGAAAACTTCAAATTTCATTTTCTTAATATTCTTTGAGGACAGACTAGTTCAGAGTCGTCAGATAGTGGGGATAAGAAAAACGACATTCAAGAAGAATGTTGGGAAGTGAAAATACCTCGACCTGGTTTTGAAGGAATTTTATGTACCCGATAGCCTCCATTAGTACCGATGCTGTGTCTGTCTGAAAGATTCTCCACCCCCACATGCAAAATCGACATCATTTTGCATATATTAGCAAAACATTTTTAAACGTAAACAACTTCTATATTCAACTTAATTATAAGTCTGGTGGACAATTAAAGAAGTTTTAAAAACTGTTTTTTGAGTTACATGCTGTTATTTCTTGCACAGTATCCTATTGATTTGATTGGTTAAATGAGTTATTTTATATTAAAAAAAAGTAATGCAGTCATTCACGTGAATAAAATGTGCAAATAATACTTAAAAGTGATTATATATAGAATTTTTGATTGGGAATTATATATAGTGGGCATGCGGGCCGGAAATTAACACTATACGTACCTTGCCAAAGGGAGCCACCAACTGCTGAAGAGCAGCAATTCTATCTCCTAGTTTTTCTTTCCTAACCTGGAACTCAATTCCAAGGCACAAAAATGCAATTCATAAGTTAGTAAAATTTTATATCAAAGTTTATTATATATTTATGTCAAATTGATCATCCATTGGCACCTTAAAGGGTGGACATGAAGCGCGTGACTCCAATCGCGGTTTCTTAGGTGCAGCTTGAGATGACTTTGCCTCCATCAAACTGCTGGGTCTCTTTGCTTCTCTTGCTCTATTTGTGAACAGTGATATCTTTAAAACGCAAAGAGTAAAGATGATCAGTTGAGAATAATTTAAAGTTATAAGTCTCTAAAACCAAAAAAAAAAAAAAAGCAAAAGAAAAAAGATGCATACAATGTATAAAGCTGAAGGTGCCCCTATTCTAGCAAAAAGAGAAGGCTATTCTTTTGGTGCCATGAGTGAATAAAATTGTTTATAATAAAGGGTTTCGACTTTTCTAAATTTTTTTAGTTGAAGATTAAAATGTATGATTTAATTTAATTGTGCCTGTTTATTAATCATGATCTTTATAAAGCTGGTTTATTTGCTAATTACATATATAATTCGACTTGTATTCAGTCGGCATGAGTACTGCAGATTGCAGAATACAAATGTGTATATATATATATATATATATACTCGTTGAATTATTAGGATATATGTGAAGATATTATAATAATCAAGAATAGATACCCAGCTGAGCTAACTGCAAATTCTTGATCAGGAAGACAATAATTTTTGAAGTTATTAAGGATCATGATGATGATCTTAATACCATAAACTTACTAGTAGATTTCGTGATTATATCTGAATGAATAGATAAAGTCGCTTAAAAAAACCTAAACGCAGCGACAAGAAAACTAGGTCATGAAAATGGTCGTGTGCTAGGAGCTGCTAAAGAAGAGAAGATCTTAAGAAAATCGCACTCACATTGCTAGGGCTAGTTGTTAGCCTGTGGGTTAATTGCTGCATATTTTCAAGACCGAAAGGGCTCTCTTTAAATACGCCAAGTCTATCATTCGAATTAGGCAATTGGCTAAAACTTGATCCACTACTATATCTTTCAGATGTTAATAGATCCAAGGCCTGCATGTTCATGTCCAAGGAGCTTGAAATTTCTGACGGCGATGGCGATTGATTCACGTTGGAAATATTTATGCTGGGATAAATCTGGCTGAAGTTCCCTCTACTTGGCATTGCCGCACCTCCAAAACTAGGGAGGTTCTGAGAATTAGAATAGAATCCTTTAGACGAGACGGTCTTCAGCAAGAGCTTCTCACTGAGTTCATGACTCAGATGATCTTTTTGCTCGTCCTTTATGCAGTCTGTTGGATGATGAAGATGGTAATCTTCAATACTTGAAGAACTGTTTAACATTTCAGTGAATTTGGGGAAAGATTCCGAGAGCTCTTCCTTAATTTTCGCGAGGTCGTGTAGGTCATGGGCAGACTGATCAGTAGTACTACTGGTGAAACACCCTGCATTACTAGTCCAGTGAAACCCCAAGTCTTGGACCATGGAACTGTTCAGAGAAGGGACAAGAATGTCATTGTACTGCCTCGAGTCTCTTGGGTTTGAGAAAACTCCGTCGGCATTTGGATTGAAGTTACCAGTATTCCTGCATAAACAATTGAGAGAAACATTTGAAGATTCAAGTGGAAAATTAACAATTCCAAAATTTGAGGCATCTGGAAATCAAAGATTGAGAGAGAATGTCTAGAATAAAGCGAAAAATGAAATTATTATTAATATCACATGAAGGATTTCGCGGTGTAAGTAAATATATTTCATACAGAAGTGTAATTAGAACTAGCTAGCTAGGAGGTTCTTCCTTCCAAAAGTAATCAGATAGATAGAAATAATTCCTGAACCGTTCGTAAGATATCTGATAATTGACAATAATCTAACAAGTAGGTAATTTCAACTAGTTCTGGGCACTTTCTGCTCGACGAACATCAAATCAAAAAAGAAAAAGGAAAAAAGGAAAAAGATTCCAAACTCGAAAGGTCATTTATGATAGTACTTTGAATAGCCAAAAATTCATTATAGAATCAATTCAGAGAGAGAGAGAGAGAGAGAGGTAGGTTTGAAGCTACACTTACACAGTGATATTTGGGGTCCAAGCATGGTTGCTTCCAACTCCATAGCAAGTTGGGTTGGCCAAAGAAGAAGACCCAACAAGCTGGTCTTGGAGCTGATGTTGGTGATGGAGATTTGCAGACTCCATGATGATAATCTTATATTAAAAGGCTTGAAAATCCCAAGATGAGTGGAAATTAAAATTAACTAGCTAGCTTTGCTCTAGGAATCTCTCTCGCTCTATTCAAAGAAAGACAGTTCAGGTGACACCCACATACCTGCTTGCTTTTAGCCACTTTTCTGAGTTTCCTCTTTACTCTTTCAAGTTTACAGCTTATTAAAGTAGCCTTGAAAAGAAAGAAAGAGAGGGCGTGAGATATTCATCTCCATACCTCTCTCTGACTTTAATTATTAATTTTCTCCTCTCTCTCTCTCTCTCTCTCTCCTTCTCTGTGTCGTCTCTGGGCTAGCTAGCTGTATGTGCTTTTAGCACTCTGCAATTACAGGGAGATGATTATACATCCCCTACGCCATGATTAACAGCCCTGCCTTCGATCCCAAGGCTTTCGACAAAGGTGTGAGAAAAGAAATGATAGCAACCATACTCTTCCTTCTCTCATCCCCACATGTCCAAAGCTCTTATATAATGGATTTGGTCGGTATCTAAATGAATGGATTCAGCAATGGGCAGTTCTCTGCAGTGCGCTGTCTCCAATTCTGTCCAATTAATGAACTTACCAATTCATTACATTTGCATCGATCCTAAACATGAGCGCATGTGTGACATAATCTTTTCTTCATGATCTCAAATTAATAATAATATCTAACATACAAATTATAATAAATAAGAAATAAATTTCCTATAATTTAATATCACATCAATACCAATAAATTGATATTGAAAATTGTATTTCAACAATTTTCAATATTCATATTATATATTAATATGTTGGTGTCGTGTTTGACAACCTGAGCAACACCATGCACTAGGTTGATCCATTACTGCATGAATAGAAAATGAGGGCTCGAGGTGGAGGGATACCTCCGATACCTAAATTAATTTGGGTTATGTATTTGTGATCTATGTGATCAGCTTTCAATCAAAGTAGTGTCCTCTGCCAACTCCCTGCCATGTGAGGTCGTCCATGCTTGATCATGGCGATCGCTAACAGCCTTGGGTCTTTGTCATAGCGTGCTCATCTTCGTCTTTCATTAAATGTGACGTGACTTCAGTCATGTACGCCCACCTTCCAGGTCATGCCTAAGGGCCTGGGTTGTCCATGATCCTATGCGTGTAGATTGTCGGCCAGTAAGAGTGTCAGGCCTCCTAGCTTAGTCCCATGCCCCGCGCGTACTACCTCGCTACATCTTTGTGGGTTTCCTGGGCCGACCTTGCCCTTCATGGCTCAGCTCAGCCCAGCTCGGCCCATCCTATTCTCTCATACCGATTTCATCTTATAAGGTTGGCCTTAGGCCCACCCATGCTACATGGGTTGGGCTCGTGTGGTCTAGCCCAACACTAGAAACAGCCCCCCTCACAATATATATGTAGATAATTTATCAATTGTTAAAAGGCACACTTAATATTTGATTTGAAGAGTACTTCTATACTTTGCCTCATTTTCTTAATTTGGATTTGGTTGAGTCCCAGACCTTGCGGATACCCCAAAAAAAAAAAGTGCTACAAAGAGATTATATAAAAGTAAATTGATAAACTGATATGTTTTTCTGTGATTCGTTAGATCTATTTTATAATAAAAGTTATTTTACAATCTGACATACTATATTAAGCTACATCAATTTGTAAATTTACTTTTATATAATCATTAAAATATTTTTTTCAAAAATGAATAAAGAAACAGATCGAATTAAAAAGACAAATTAGAAAAAGAAAAAGAAAGAAAAATAGCTGGACTAGCACTGTTCATCCGGGCCGGGTTTTTTCCCGGCCCGGTCCGAAACCCGGGAAACCGGATTCCGGTTCTGGGTTTCGGCCCGGATCATAACGGATCCGAAACCCGGATTATAAAACCCGGACCAACACGGTCCGGGTACCGGGTTTAAACCCGGTACCCGGGTCCTTTAAAAAAAATCAAATAAAACCCCCCGGCTCACTTCGACTCGTCTTCGTCTCACCTCTCGTCTCTCGCTCTCTCTCGTTTCGCTGCCGAGCAGAAACCCTAGTCTCTTGCTGCTGCCATCGCGACGCCGTCGCCGCATCTCTGTCGCCGTCGCCGCGTCGCCGCATCTCTGTTGCCGTCGATCTTAGATCGTTATTCCGGTAAACCCCCCGACTCATATCTCTCTCTCTCGCTCTCTCTCTCGTTGCGCTGCCGCAAAAGTAGAAACCCTAGGTCCCTAGCCGCCGCCATCGTAACCCCGTCGGGCGCATCTCCTTCGCCGTCACTGCATCTGTTTGCCGTTGAGATGGGTCGTGCAGTGGTGGATGGATGCTTTGATTTGCTGGTGACCGTGTATTTTTAGAATGTTTGGAAACTTGTTTTTTGTTTTAATCTGTATTGGGTATCGACTTTCTCTATTTTATCTGTTTGGTTGTTGAGAAACTTGAAGGAAAAAAGCCCAAATTTATTTACTTCGTCATTTTCACTCTGTTTGTATAAATAATGTACTCATCCATGCTTGTTTCAATCCAAGAAAATTTCCATAAACACCACAGTTGAGTCCAGTGTATCTCAAAATTTTTTTTTTGAAAGTGTGTATCTGGAATTTGAAGTCGATGAAAAGGCTTCTTTCATCTTTGTCTAGAGGGTTAAAAATAATTAAATAAATCCGGATACGATCCGGAACCGGATTTCCGGGTTTTAAAAACCCGGATTCATCCGGGTTTCGGCCCAATTCTGACCCGGATCAATCCGGTCCGGGTTTCGGTCCGGATTTGAGATCCGGGTTCCGGTCCGGGTATACCCGGGTTGGAACCGGATGAACACGCCTAAGCTGGACCATGGTGTAGATTTAGCTGTTGGACAAATGGAAGACACCACATGAGACCCAGCTGGACCGGTTTGACTCCTCGATCGAAGGTTCTGTGCAATGCCCAGTGCTTCATTAATCTTTCGTTGTTCGTGTCGCAGTACGTAGTACCGTCACATGCAATTTCAGCGGCATATAATACATATACAGAGAGAGCTAGCTCTTGATCATCTGCATACGTACGTACCTGGTTAGCTAGATGCTAAATATGTTGACCAATTAATTATGCATCAATGAATTCAGAATGTTTAAACCCTCTCTGATGAATTCAGAATGATATTAATTACGTATATATATTATATATATTCTACGGATTGATATATATGGGCTAGCTGGCTAGCTAGTTGGAATCACATGCATCCATGAGAAAGTATTTTTTAGTCTAGTGTATATGGAAATTAAATGATATAGTCTATAGATATAATAATTTTTCACAACTTTATTAACCTTATTTTAAATTATGAAAATTTTTATAAAATAATTTATGAAATTGACAGCATTAATTGTACAGAAATATTATCAATTTAAAAACATGCATGGCTATTATATAAAGAGCTTTGCTACACAACCACACTCTATACTTCACATTTTTAAAAATTTTTAAAATTTTTAATATATTTTTAAAATTTATTATTTTTAAATTATTCCAAATTTTCTATTCATTATTCATATAATAAATATTTAATAAAATAAAAAAATAATGTGGAGTGTAGAGTGTTAGGAAGTTGTAAAGATTTTTTGTTATATAAAAAGTTGTACGTGTATCACTACTCACTATATATATATATATACACACACACATACATACGTGTATGTCCCATATTTAGCACGGTTGATATAGGCCGGAACCTTAACTTGGATAAAATACATGGAGTGTTTGATAGAAAAGAAGTGCTACAAACATGACAAAAATATTTTATAAAAATAAACTTACAAACTAATATATATGGTTTCATGTGATCTATTAAATTTACTTTAAAATAAAAATAACTTTACAATTAGTTTGTGAGTTAATTACTTTATATATATAATCTCTTTGTGGATAACCGCGTATTTTTCTTAATAAAATACATCATGTATATATTCAAGTCGTGCAGTTAGTTTTTTAAACTTGAATGACAACTTCGATCTGAAGGATTCTCGATATATCTCTATTTTTCAATGCTTTGATACTCTTCGGAATCAACAAAGTTTTGATGCATGCTCTTATATATTTATCAATGTTTTTTTTTATTCGAAGTGCACCAACAGATCAGTAGTACTACCACTAGTCTAAAGAAAGTTGACAAAACTATCAAAAGGAATTAGTAAGTAATTATTGCCATTATTAGTTTTTTAGACGTACGTACGTTTTATTAATTATAATTTATCAAGAGTGAATTAATGGAAGATCACAAAATTAAGTTGCTAATTCATAATTAATGCGGAGTTCAATAATATTTAATTAGGACAATAATATTCCACTTAATTAATTTGCATATATCAGTATTATTCTACTAATTGATCGATTAATGCGAGGACTAGTCATGATAAGCTTTTCAAAATTTTCTTCTTTAATCTAATGATCACAAAAGTAAAAGTTAATAATTAAACGTGCCCACGTATGCTATCATATATATATATATATATATATAATATTGTAGAATACTACTTATTGCTAAGGTGGAAAAAGAAAAACATGAGAAGACCGGTCGAGACCTGGCCGGCACAAATTAACCAATCTATGTTAAGTAGTACTACGTACTATAACAATTAACGTAGTACGTCGAATACATATATAATGCATTAAATTTAGGCAAGGCATCACAACCACGAAAGTCCACGCATCATGAGTATATATATGGAATATAATTAGAGAGGTCATTCAGTTTCTCTTACCTTGAAATTATTCATGTGCTTTTATACAATAATATTAAGAGTTGATTTGGCCTATATATATAGGTTATAGTGTTTCTAGGATTTGAATTCTTAAAAGTTTTTTCTTTAATTAACTCTAACATGCATGCCCAAACATGCGCTAAATCTTAGATTACGCTAAGATCAGAAATAGATTGATCATAAATACATGAAATCGTCTTACAATATTTAATGAATATTAAATAGTACTATTTAAGAAATTAGAACTATACATAAATGGTTTAGGATCCATTTTATATTTGTAATATTTCTCTAATCTCATTTATAAAGATTTTAGAGCTTGACGATTAAAATCTAGCTCATATTTAAGATCAATATATCTCTTGCTCTAGATAACCGATGGTGTTGTCTGTAAGGGATTTTCTTGTCGGGAAAGGCCCATTGGACTTTGGTCCTAATTCAACCCGGTCCAATGATGCCCCAATATGCATATGGGATAGGGGGTCTACCAAGGAAGGGCGCTGTATGGGCGACAAGACTAATCAGCTTGATACTCTACGATCGACTTTAGAACCCAAGGACTTGCACAAAGTACAACGAAAAATGAGGAGAGTCACGCCACATTTATGAAATCGGCGCAGAGTCACGCCGCATTAAAAGAGGTCTGACAACAGACACATGAGAGACAGCACAGACTTTGTGAAGGAGAATACTATTTGACGCCTTTTCCAGACCTGTAGTATAAATAGCAGATTTCAGGTACGAGAATGACTATATGATCCCTAAACTCTCTTATTTATTTGCAACCATCTAAGAATATTTACTAATTTTGGCATTGGAGATTACCCGGCCCCTTGGTCGCCCTCTCCAAGTTGCACTTATCTCCATCTTTTGCAGGCCCATTATCGAATATCTGAGTTGTCGGAACTTGACCCAAATGTGTGCGAAACACGAAGTTAACATTGTCACTAGTTTAGAAATACTTGGGAAAAAAAAACCACAAAGATACATGCATGGGAGCTTTCCTGCTTATGATCTATCGATCCATGTTTTCCTAGCTATCTATCTGTTTAGTATGGACGATACTCATGAGGCTGCCTGGCACAGCTATATATTAGCAGCAACAAAATATAGTCTGAGTAGTGCGCTTATGTAGTTCAAGACTATATAAAGGGGAAAAAACTATTCTCTTCTCGTTGCCCAATATATAGGTGAATCATCAAAAGGAAAGACTACTACTACTATATATTTCCTTCTTTTTTTTTTTCTTTTTTTTGCGTTGGGGGAGATGATGGATATGTGTGTGCTGAGGGGGCTTGCCTTTATACAAAGTAAGATAAGATTTCTTTCGATATTTTTTGTTGTTTGTTCAAAACAATCATCATGATTCTTGAAATATAAAAAATTTCTCAATGATATCCTCATCTCTCACGGCAAAGAAAAAGACTCTAAACCTACAACCATATATATGCTAATCATCTGCTGTTGGCACCAAATTAATCATATTGCGACATACACCTACTCTTCAACCATCCATCTTTTCTGGCCTGATCAATATTTTCAAATCTTCTAGCTATTTATTTCGGTCTTGCCTCTCTGATCTCTCTCGTCTCATCTGTGCGTGTAGTGGATACCTGTCATCGTAAAATTATATGCAGTGCTATATATATATATATATACATGGATATATATATATATATATACGTACGGATCAATCTTAATGGGAAGTACCCAATTAATTATAAATTATTAACTCTTTTGGGGAGTGACCTTTCAAATTTAGAACAGCCGGCCTCAGTCCAGCTGACCACAATGATGCTCAGGAACAAATCTCTCTTCATTCCCTGCTTTTGTTTGAGAGAGAGAGAGAGAGAGAGAGAGAGATTAAGGTGTCTTTGATCTGCTTCAGATTAAGAAGGTTTAAAATGAAATGATCATCAGCCCCACCAAAATTCACATCAGACCAAAAGTTGATGGGAGAATGGTGAGATCAGAGTAGTATATATGGGCGGCAAGCTTAACTTTGCTTTTTTAGATTAACATCGATCGATCGATCTTTCGACTTTTATTACCGTGCGCGCCTACTCATATTCCTTCTACGCCCAATATTAATATCATTGATCTTCTTGAGTTATTCTAGCCAGCAGCTACTCGATCAACTATTTTTTTCTCTTGTTCTTCAAAGTTGGTCCTCTTTATTGAAAGCTTTTTCTCTTTCTTTCCCAGCTTGTTTGTCACCTTTTGCATATTTCCTATCTTGTCTCGGTCGCTACCTTCCAAGATCCATTTCATTAAAGTTAGCTAGTTGATCAAATGTCAATTTATAAGTTTATTTTTATAAAATCTTCTTACGATTATTATAGCACTTCTCTTATATCAATAGGATATTGCAAGACCAATATTTCTTATCCAATTTGAATTATAATTATTTCTAGTTAGATGGACTCGTTTGAATATTACATGAGTACTGATAACGATTACAAGAAGCAGCTGATCTTACAGCTTTTGAATCCATCTATACACACACATGCACAGTACTTTGAAATGCCAACCGTGACCGATTATATATATATATATATATATGATATTAATGTAAGAGGCACCCTAAAGCAATTACTTTGCTATCATTAATGACTTTAGGGGTCTATCACTATCGTCGTCTAATATAAAGCACATCTCTTTTTCAAGTCCTAGCTAGCCTGTCAACGTTGGGTCAAACGCCCACGATCGATCATATATATTTGTGGCACTGACCCTTTATTATATCAGCTTTTTCATAAAGTACTTATACCATCCTCCGAAATAAATATAAAATTATTTTACTTTATTAATTAGTTAGCACCTAAATATATATATATGTTATATTTTTAATGCTATAATTAGCTTTTGTCTTGTTTATCAAATAATAATGTAGAAGCTGGTTCTAATTAACCCATGCAGTACTACAACTACTACTTAAGTACTTACTAATCAAATCCCAGTTTACATCAATATTCAAACTATATATAGTTTCCGGCCTATTAATGGTTCATGGTTTATCTTCCGGCGATTCCATGCATGCCGGCCTAATTGATCTCTGTGGCTAATTCTAAGGTTTGAGTAACTACTGTACCCGGCCATTAATATATATATATGAGTAAAAGTAACTGTTTTACTTTGGTGTTTATTAAGCAAAGGAAGTAGTACTACTACTCATGCCTGCGCCCATGAAATCACTGCAGCTTTTGCCGCTTGATATTCATGATCGTGTGTGTTGATCAAGTAATAGTAATTAATATCAAACCTCATGGCTCATACCATATATATGCAATATGCATTTTCGTTTCTAATTAATTAAGCTCCTTGATCATCTACATGATTAGTGTTAAACTTGATCAACACAAAAAAAGAAAAGAAAAGAAAAGAAAAGAAAAGCTTATGTACTATTAATCTTGATCATTATAAAAGTGTTGGCATTTTTCTGGACAATTTATTAATCACATCAGTACACAAGCTTTCCTTTCTTCTACCAATTATTAATCTCATTATTTGGTGATGTGCTTTTGAACATGAATATATAATATACCTTTTGAGTCAAATATTTGGCAAAGCCCTTAAAAGGAGGTCTAAAGCAGCAGGATTTAAAGTTGTCTTAAGAAGAAGACAAACATTGCAACAGGAGAATATATGCTTTCTCAAGCTTATAGGGGCATGAAATCCAAAGCTAGCTAGGGGGGCCATGCTTTCCTGATCTTTGCTTTCCATGCCCACTGAGCCATTAATATTACCTTATTCTGTGCGATTCCTTCAACTTCCTATAATCTTTTAGGTTTTCATACATATATATATATAGCGATAGCTAGCTCTGAATGAATGCAAAGATTGTCCACAGTTAACGGCACAGCTTTTGCCACGCTTTGTTGTCTGCGTATTTACAAGTATAGTGGAACATGTCTTCGCACTGATGCGTTCCGATTGCCTTCCTGTAGTACTAGCAGACCAGATGAATGATCAATTATGTCGTGCACATGAAGGTTCTCCTAAAAAAAAATACACGATATATGAGATGCATGGAATTTTTTCAAAGTTATACGGCGGGTACATTTAATATTCCCCATGTTTCTGAAATTTACTCCAATAAAGGACCAAGATAAGAGCTTTTTATGTATCTTTTCTTATTGAGGGAAACATGTTCTCTAAGGACAAATTATGGCCATTGATCTTGAGGAGGCCGAGGAGGAGAAAAAAAGAGAAAAGAAAAAAATTAGCTGCTGATCTATAATCTATAGCACCACTACCCCTCCCTTCCCACCTCTAATCTTTGATGCGGTAAGCTAGCTACAAGAAAATTATTTATTTGTGACCAGTTATTTTTAATGAAAATGATTATTTTTTATCAAAATGAATCTATTTTTATCGTAAATAGTTATTATCGTCGTAAATAATCCATCGCAAATGTTTATTCTTCTTGTGTGTGTGTATATATATATATATATATATATATATATATATAATTACTTAAGCTTCATGAGTTACTTTTGTGTGCCATGCATGATTGATGAATTAACTTATAACTCTAGCAAATCTTATTTTGCTTTACTAAATTAGAGATTATAGTTTCGTCTCAGTACTTTCGTACAATTGTAAATAACATATATATATAATTACTATCGTATCATTAACGGACTCAAATAAGAGTAAAATGTTGAAAGCATAACTCGATTCAAAATATTATTGTCACAAATTCACAATCTTTAATATTTTTTTTTCCTTGGGAATACGTACGCGCCTACGTATTACAAAAACGGATTAGTGATCAGGTGGATCATGAATTGAATTGTTGATCCGAAATAAGTAAGAGGCCGGTACAGCTGGACGGCCAGTTGTGCGCGATTGAGTTGGCACTAGGGGTGTAACCGGTTCGGTCCGGTCTGGTTTTGGATAAAATTTAAGACTGAACTGGTATGTACTGGTTTTGTATTTTTCAAAATCAATTACGTCTCGGTTACCCACCTAAATCGGTACCTCCGGTTTCCGGTCCAGTCCGGTTTTCCCATTTTTTTAAAATGTAAAAAATATATAATAAAGTGTTATATCTTATGATAAAATGTTATTAATAATTTAATATATATATATATTATGTTCAAAACATATGATCAATTAAATTTTTATCTTTAAGATTAAACTTTTATTTTATAAATTATAATAACATTATCTTATATATAATTATATTAATAACAAATGATCAAACAAATTACAAATGTTCATATTTAATATTAACATTTTATGTTATAATTTATAAATTATAAATGAAATTATTTCATATATGATATATAATTATATATATTATATATAAAAATTTAATATATAATTATATATTATACATAAAACTTATATATATAAATATTGTGTATAATATATAAAATTAATTTTTATATATATTTTTTTCCAACCGGTCCGGTTCGGTTCGGTCCGGTTCTAGAAACTACGAAATAGATCCGGCCGGTTTTCATAATATAGGAACTGGTTCTAGACTGGACCGGTTCAAAACCGGACCAACCGGTCCGGTTCGGTCCGGTCCAGATCGATTTTTTCGTTTAAATTTACACCCCTAGTTGGCACATATATCAGTTTTCTAGGCTGACCTATGATAATAACGTCCCAATAAAAGTCTCAAATCACATAGTCTATATTCTAAAATGACTAGTCAATGATACAATTGGAACATCATTGAAATCTTATAAAGAGAAAAAACTTCTCATTTCTAAGTAATGTGATATCTCATACATCACCTACACTTATCTTTATCATATGAGGTATCACAATCTACCTCCCTTATTCTCGACGTCCTCATTGAGCTTGTCCATTGTAGGTGGCATGGCACGACTCAAGTGTCACAATTATGATTGAAATAGACTTTGATACCATTGCCTGTCCATATCACTTGGCAGCTTGGCTTCCAGTAATCAATTTTAAAGCTCGAAATAATCACACAATATATAATTTTTTTAAATTTTTCTTAAAAAAAGAGAGAGATGAAGGGATTTTCAATTAATTGCCTGACGTTAACATATGAGCCGTTGGGAGTCTTGGGACAATATTGCATGCATATGCGTCAATTCATCATGAGTGAATATATATGTTGTACCATTGATGATATTGTTATTAAGGTGAGAATCATCAGTTAATTGCGTTCTAAAATGAAGGGGTCAGTGTGTGTGTGTGTATATATATATACTAGCGGTGGTGCCAACGTGCGAGGCACGTTTGCCCGGTTGAAAGAAATATATATATATATATATATATATGGATTTTTTCATGTGATAAATATTTACAAACCAAAATAGATTGAGAGATAGTTTACAGACAATCAAGTTGATGGCCAACACATAGACACCATTAACTACTTCCAATGGTGTACGTACGTCGTAGTATAGAGTTAAAAAACTGAGACTACTTTCTGTTTCAATGATGGGGTGTGTGGGCCAGCTCCATTGCAAATGCATAAATTAGTTTTGAGGCCTAGCGTTTGGGCTCAGTTGGATCCATGGGGCAGTAACAGTCGAATTTTCCAGCCATGGCCATGGGCCATTACTCTGAAGTGTAGCCAGCGGTATTTGGTGTAATTGTTACCTACCCATGCATGATCAAATCTGCCCATATAGGGCGAGTATCTATCCTAAACATGACCTCCTAATTGTCACGTGTTAGGCACTTGACATGGTCCTAAAGTTTATAGGGTATCTATTTTATATATATATATATATATATATATATATGATATGTCAAGAATTAAGCTTCAAGTGGTCTCATGTGCACCATGTTAGAAGAGAGATTAATGTTGTTGCCCAGGCCTTCATGTCTTATTTCCTTGATTTAAAGGAATTGATCAATAAAACAACATTCGTTTTTTTTTTAAAAAAATAGTGATAGGGCATGCAGCCTCATTAGGCTCTTCAGTTAGTTAATGCCTGCTCTTTATCTTGAATCCAGTATACATAAAGTGTGGGTGTAAACCTGACAGGGTATTTTGTATTTTGAGTTTGGACCAAACAATTCTAATAATATCATTAACTGAAGAGTGTATTGTACATTGACAAGGCATTAACTAACTGAAGAGTCTTTTGATTTTACTACCTTTCATCAAGTTATGTTAATAATTTAAAGTTCCTATTAGAAATATATATAATATTTAGACAGTTTTATACACTATATAGTGTTCAACATATTTTTCAAAAGACCTAATAATTTGATATTAGGTCTTTCAAAAAATAGGAATTTACTATTATTAATTAAAATAAGAATTTTTTTTACACAGTATTAAATTTTTTTAGTGATTTTATACATTTTTTTTTTCTTTCAAAAGACCTAATAATTTGATATTAGGTCTTTCAAAAAATAGGAATTTACTATTATTAATTAAAATAAGAATTTTTTTTACACAGTATTAAATTTTTTTAGTGATTTTATACCTTTTTTTTTTTTTTTCTTTTCCACACGGATTTTCTCCTCTGGTGCCCCGAGTCATCCGGATTTTATCCTCTGGTGCCCCGATTCATCCAACGGACCGATGTGTTTCAACCCAGCCCAGCGCCGCCGTACGTCGGCCAGCCTCACCGCCACCACCGGCAAGTCCCCCTCACGCCGACGACCAACGCAGCAACGACGGATGTCCTTCACGCGCAGCCGTCTCTCCCCCGCGGAAACCCATCCGAAATGGGTTTCTCCCATTTCTGTCATCGTTGGCCGCCGTACGCGGCCACCCAGGCCACCTCACCTCCACCACTTCACACCGGCGACAACCTCCACCAGACCCAGCCACCACGAACTTCCGTTTCTCTCTCCATCGCACACTACGATTCGCACACATACGGCTACTCTCTCTCTCGCTCTCTTCAAACCAAAGCAAATGAAGAACAGAGAAAACAGAAAACAGAGATGCGAAAATAATTCTAAATCGAAGAAGAAATTATACAGGGAAGAAGGGAAATGAAGAAGAAAAACAACAAGAATTGCCGAGAAGAATATGCGAGAAATATGCGAGAAAAAGAAAAACAAACAGCACTGGAAAAATACAGAAAGATGAAGAAGTAGAAATAGAATAATTTTGCATACCAATGGCGAGAAGAATCCTCAAACAGCACTGTAAATTTTTTTTCTTCTTCCACCTGAGTTTGAAAAGTCTGCAAATGCTTGAAAACCGCGAGATGTATATACATTCCATCCCTTCTATCGATAGCTTAGATATTTCCAACCGCCACACAATATTGCTAATCAGATGTTGGGACTCAACGAAGAAGTAAAATTGTGACTGAAGTCGGTGACTAATCAGAGGAAGAAGGATTGCTGGGTGGGTAATCAGATGTTGCCAACCAGAGATGAAGACGAAATCGGTAGACGCATGATTTATACTATTCATTACTGTAGATGTTATAGGCGCTTTTAAGATATAGGCAGATATATATATATATATGTTTTAAATTTAACGTGATTTTCGTTGTATTATTTTGTGATAATTAAGTTGTGAAATTTATTTTGACATGCTTTCTTGATATTAATTATTGTTTAGTATTTAAATTGCTCTCTATTTTAATTTATTTCATTGTTGGGCTTTATTGTTTTATTTTATTAATTTTTAGTTGTAGTATTTTTATTTGCTTTTTTTCTATTTTTTTGTGTCTTTTTATTTTATTAGGCCTATATTTTTCAGATAGGGCTTGTTTTTAATGGATTTTCTCTGTTTTGGGCGCAATCCGTTTGGTTTTGTGAAGCCCAACCCGTGGGCTTGTTTTCAGCTCAACCCTCTCGTCCTCAAACGGTGCCATTTTGCTTTTTTTGTGTCTTTTTATTTTATTGGACCTATATTTTTTGGATAGGGCTTGTTTTTAGTGAATTTTCTCTGTTTTGGGCCCAGCCCATTTGGCTTTGTGAAGCCCAACACATGGGCTTGTTTTCAGCCCAGCCCTCTCTTCCTCAAACAGCGTCGTTTTGGCCAGTCTTTAGGGTTTTCTTCTTCTTCTTCTGCGGGCCGATGCCTTCCTTCTTCTTCCTCTTCTCGGTTTTCCTATGTTTTTTCTCCATTGCAAGCTTTATCTGTGAACCTCCTCTCTCTCTCTCTCTCTCTCTCTCTCTCTCTCTCTCTCTCTCTCTCTCTCTCTCTCTCTCTCTCTCCCCCTCTCCCCACCATTTCTCCTTAGTGCCCCGCACTCCAAGGTGAGAACCACCATTTGCCCTCACCTCCATTTCTCCCCCATCCCATGCTCTATTTTTTGGCCCCAACCCGTGAGCATAGCTGAGCCTCCATGCTCGCCACTCTCTTTTCATCGTTCCCTTAGTATTTCGGGTTCAAGCTTGTGAAAAATGCCCTTACATTTCCATTTCTTTTTCCCTCTACCTGTGCTCTGAGAAGATTTTTCGGTTTCATCTTTCTTCATCTACAAATATTGTTGTACTGCAACTCTCCTCCTCCTTTTTCGTCTGGTAATAGCTTGCATTTTAATCTCTATGATCTTGTTACTGTTTTGTTGCAAATCCGAGCCTTCTCTTCTCTTCTCTTACATTATTTTTCATCTATTTTACTCTTCAAGTTTTGGGTGGGGGGCTTCGGAGCTTAGCATCTCTTTCTTTCAACTTTGTAAGTATATGTTTTATTAAGTATTGTGTTTCTTTGTTTTGATGTGATTTCATGCCTTGATTTATTCATTTATGGTTTAATTGTGTATAATTTTATACCAATTCAACTCAAAAGCTCCCTATACCTAAAAAAAGAAGTTTACAATAGCATAAAGAACATAACATAATAAGCATATGGTAGTTTAGGATATTTTAAACTAAAAAAGATTATGGGTTTCAAATTCTTCCTTTCAAAATTATGAAATGTTAGTTATATGCACTAGATATTTACTTAGATTTCTTTATTAATCTTTAGTAACTTATTGATAGAAGACTAGTATGAAATATGCAGATCTTGAAGGTAAAGCAGGATTTTTTTTTCTCTAATAGTTAACATAAAACAGATTAATAAAGATATGGATGATTACCTTAAATCCAAAAAAATTTGAAATAACTCCAAACAGCAAAAAGATCAATATAATCTGAAACCAAAATAGAGGAGAATTTTTATCTTGGGATTTAGAAGAGAAGATAAACATAAACCATATATTTGAAGAACTAAAAAATGCTGATTAATGAGTAAACCCCTAGTAGCTTCCAACAGCACAAAGATGAATACAAACTCAAGGAGAAATAGAGGGGATTTCTTCTGCTGTAAAGGTGTACTTGATGTGTTTGTGTGAGTTATTTTTTAAATTTTATTCATTTGTATGTTTTTTTAATATGTAATTGTCAATTGGAGAATTGTAACATTAATTAGATGATATTAATGTCTAATAGAGTAAATACAATGAATGACAGAATGCATATGCATGCAGATATATCGGCAAGAATTGATAACAGATAAAAGATTTAATGGACTTAAATATTTGGTTTAGGCTCGTTACATTCACAGAACGAATGGCATTAACTTTAACGGAAAACAACAAAAACCGTTTAAATAAAATTTGCCATCTGATAACCACTTTTTATATATAAATGTTCAATATAAGACGAGAGTAGTGGAAATAGATTTCAGTTAATGTTTGATACTTGAATGAATTTGCACATTGATCATTATTCACTGTATCTGTAACTTCAGAAAAGATGGTAAAGAACGACCTCTAAATAAGATTAATTTTATCCGTAGAATTAAATTGAAATCGAAGCCAGAATTCTTGTTGGCAAGGAAAAGGGCTAATTTTAGCCCAAATAGAATAGCCACTGTCCTCTACAAATGAATGAATTGTAAGTTGGTTACAATTCATGTAGTGTTTTTCTGATTCTGATATACAAGTGGCAGGCTGTAATGTATAACTACAGCGTATTATGCTCATAATTCAGAACAAAAAAATTAATGAACTGATATACAAAATTTGTCAACGTCCCTTTCTGATCCACCGAAGACACTCGCACATAAAAAAAACACTGAGCAAGATGGTAGTAGTGGCAGGAAACTTCAATTCAAGTTCAAAAGCTCACCACCTCTTTTCTCTGTTTCTTCGCTAAAGAGGAATATTCTAGCTCTATTCCATTTTCCAGCTCTCTCTCTATCCACGCCTCACTATCCATCTCAGAATTTGTGGCTTCCACAAACTTCATATCCGCAGCAGTGTCGCGTCTCTTCCGTTTCAATGCCTCTCTGATCCGGTTAGCGTCGATCTTAATGTGGTTGTTTTGATTGGGGAAAATCTGGTAGCTTGACCTCTGATCAGATTCTACTGTTTTTGGCTTGACCTGACCGTGATCCGCAACAGTACCACCGTCACGGCCACTATCACTTGGCTTAGATGTTAATGCTTCTTTAACAGAAAGAAGGCGGTCACCTCTTTCCAGATTCTGGCTTTTATTAGACCTTACACCTCCAGCCTTGACCAGGGTTCTACAGCTAGAAGAGCAATCAGCAGCTGAGCCTCCACCAGGGTTCTGGCTATTAACCATTGCCTTTTGAACTGGAACTACAGATTGAGTGATCCTCCCATGTGTGGCTGGCGGCACTTGTTTTCTGTTTTGCTTCATCGTGAGCATCATATGCTGGATGACCTCTGAAAAAGCTCATCAAGTTCAAAAAAGGCTTCATATAAAAAGACAGCATGAATCTAACTGTCAATAAAACCAGGTATGGAGAGGTTGAACACACAGATACGGCAATCCAACTGAAACCAAGCAACCATTTTATGAGATGAAGAGATGACGCATAAATCCTACCATCCATGCTTTTGAAAATACAAAACAAAACAGAATAAAGGGGATTCACATACACACCCAGGCAACAACCAAGTTTCCAATTTACAATCGTGAAGTTTTTATTCGATATATATCCTTCCGTCCAAATTACATGGTAGAAAGACAAACATGAAGCTAACTTCAATCTGCACAAGTCATAATTCATGACATGGAAATTGTAAGGAAATTTTCCATAACTAACCTTTTAACTGTTTCTGTGAAATTTCAAACTCCAGCCCCCAAAAAATTTCCTTCTTCGTAAGCAGTTCCATACTTTCTAAAGCAGTGGCAGCAAGAAAGATGGAACCAGCCGCAATATAATGAGGCTTGTACTGCAAACACAACGTTGTCCGAAGCCTACATGTCCCATTTACAGGAGGCTTTTTAATAACCAAAAATATCAACATTAACATCTATTCAATACCACCAAAAAAAAAACCGACCAGAACAAAGTCTTACGAGTCATTCACAAAATTCCATGCTACTTTAGCAAGGTTAGAGAGATCCAATTTCTTCAGACCGGTAACAAGAGGCTGGTATGGAAGTTGAATATCAAGATCAAAAGCAATTGTTGACAACAAAAGCCTCTCCCCGATTAAGATTAGTTCCCTCTGTTTATCATATAGTTTCTGCATGCATGTATTGGTGGTAAATAAGGAACAGTGATCATGTCAAATATAGTCACAAGGAAGCATGGGAATCTCATCTTACACGTTCTTTTCTTATTCTTTGCGGGGCTAAAGAATCCCATTCGTACACCATCTCATAAGACAGAAGAACAACATCCTTCAGGAAGCGTGGTGTGTCCCCTATTTTGCAAGCAAGAAATGTGCTTGCAGTAGCAATTGTCTGTAAAATGGGGCACCAACATTGGAATGTGAAGAAGCATAACCAGCCTAATAAATATAATCAATAATTGAGCATATTCTTTCAAGCTTCCACCTTCCGCATGTCAAGAAAAACTGGCTTTCACTGAGAAAAAAGGTCAATTAGAACACTTGATATCCTAATAAAGGGTTCTATTTCAAGTGAACATTTGATATCCTTTGATTCTTTTAAGTGTACAGAATTACAATATTGAGGATAACAAAACAGCAAAGATGCCTCAATAGGACAATTTTCAACATGATATATAGCTTGTCTGCTATTGAAAAAATTGTAATAGTTTATGCACCATAAAAATTATTTAGAACACTTTTCTCATCCATCCTCCCTTGTGCCACTTACAGATTCAGTTGCAGGCATCTAATATTTATAAATTAAGGGAAGGGTGTGACGTGCAAACTGGTCAATGGAGCATTTAAATGGTATGCTCATATATATTTCACATAGTCAAACAGTATCCATTTCAAGAACATAAACTAACTTCTTAGCATAGAATAATATCTACCTGCCAATCATTCTTAGCATGAGATTGATGCATATAAAACCGGTGGCACAACAACATTCCACTTGCTATTTTCACCTGAGGCCTGAAAAGCAGAAGCAGACCATCATCGTCAAACAACATGCCAGGTGAAATACCAAAATTCATGACAGGCAATTAAATCTTATGGTAACAGAAACCTCACATTTCTGGCACTAGTAGATCTCAAAGCTAAATGTTATGAACTAAAACTTAAACTTACACTTTAAGCTTCTCGCCAAGCCTTTGAATAAATTTGCAGTATGACTCCCGCAAATGCGACTCATACTCCAAATCAATTCCATCCTTCCTGGAGGGGGAATGGTCTTCAATTTCTTTTCTACTGAAATACCACTTACGTATATCGCAATGAGGCTCTTCTGGCAAGCACATGCTTCCTGCAGCTCTAGAAATCCCCTGCTGATAAGAACTATCAATGAAAGATGATCCAACAAATTTCAAATCTGATAACTGAGCCAGGGTTTCTTGGTTTGTTTTTGACAAATAGTATGTAGCAGCTTTCACTTAGAAATTAATCATTCGCTGAGTAAAGGCCAAGGTAAAAAACTGATTCAATTAAATGAAGGACAATCAGCTGGGGAATAAGATTTCAAGGAACTTTAAAAAAATGCCTGTTCTTTATAATAGATAAAGTTGAACAAATTCAGCCATCTACATCCAGCATCCAAAGGATTACCAACATTCTTTTCAACAACTATTTCGCCAATAAGATTCAGCGGCATCCCCTAATTTTTATGGCTTTCCCCTGAAGATCCACATGCCCAGACGGCTTCATTTTATTAAGATACCCACATTCTCAATACAGATACAGATTGCGAAAGATTCTTTCTGGAAAACATGAAAATGACTAATCTTACTAGGATAAACAATTTATCCTCTTAGTACGACTATTTTTTTTTTTTTTGGGGGGGGGTGATGTTTTCAAATACCTACTACCATATTCACCCTATTCATCAGAATAGAGAATCAACGAAGCAAATGTACACGAAATAACATTATTAGATATTCTAGCAATAAGATAAATCAATTAAATATAAAAATGTATTAAGAAAATAAAGATTCGATTTTTCTATATAAAACTACTAGTTGTTAAATGCAACATTCAAATATTTGACGATTTATTTTATCAAAAAATATATTTGAAGGATTACACAATACGAGCATGCAGTAACATAGATTGAAGATCACAAGCAGTGACTTCATTTTTAAAGTCCAGCATGAATAAGGACAGCCTGCAATCCGACCCCTACCATTGCAGCCCCTTTTGGATAAATGAAGTATCACGCAATGCCTTTAAGATCACCCACAATCAAAAGAAAAGCTTTGTTCTATTGCTATTTTTGATTGATTAAGAAAAGGATCTCTCTTAAAAGTAGAAAACAAAATCTTTTCTTTTCCCCCGTATTGCATAGTATAAGGTTTTCATTTTGACTTATGTGTTATGGCCTCACATGGGTCTGGTAGAATTCTAAAATTATAATCCACGAAATAGATGGAAGCTTCAGATCCACAAAGAAGCCGAGAGAAAAGTTACGAGAAGAGGAAAATAATGTAATTAGACGTATACACTTGAAGAAATTGCGTGAAACACTTGCTGAAAGAAAAACCATATCGATTTTAATTGAGTTTGACTCCAAATAGTATTGCCATAATCTCTGTGTAGAGGCCGATAACTCACAGGAAAGGATCATTTATGGAAAAGAAAATGGAACCCGGAATTAACAAATTCAACTACAAGATGTCCTAGGTTACGAGAATTTCCCAAATATTTCTTGTAAAATTTCCCGGGAACCATAAAGTCGAAATAGAAAGAAAACAAAGAAAAAATAAAGATTACGGAGAACGTAGTACCTGAGGCGTAAGGAACCGAAGAATGAAACATCCGTGTACTCCTGATCAGAGAACCCTATCTTCGATGTTACCGTTTAGAGCAGCGGGGATATCAGCCTATCAGGGATCCGCGTCAACCCTCTTTCTTGGTCGCTACGCTTGAGCGTGTGCCTTTTACGCGTTGAGATCTTTTTCTTTTGCTTTACGTTGTTTCCGACTCAAGAGAGTTTCCCAGTAGTAGGATAAATACAAACGAGATTGGTAACATACTCAGCACGTGTAAAAAAAAAAAAAAAAATTCGCACATATTTTTTAGAAAACATTAATTTCAAAAATTGTATGAAGTACGATTTTATTAATCAAGGGTCCTGTGACTAATTTATAGAGATTTGGAAGATATTTATAAACTTTTATATAGGTAGTTGTATCCTATAATATAAAAAGAAGCTCCGAGGATATAAATCCCACATAATTTATTAATTTATCTAATCATTTTATCATTTTATTTATGCATTACATATACTTATCTTTATACCCAACAGGTCCAACACCACAAAAGATGGATTCTCTTTTCTTGGAACTTTTTTCTTAACATATAAGCACCATCCATCTCAAGTTCCTTAGTAATTAAGTACATAAGAAATTAGAAGGGTGGGTCCGAATGGTCATGCCTTGAAGAGGTTCCTGACATAATTAAAAAAAAAAATTAGAAGTATATATGGGAGGGAAGAAACAATTTTCTCCTCCCCCTTTTGTTCTCATTAAAATCTTCATGGCACAGACCTCAAAAACTGTTGATTGTTGGAGGAACAATATCAGATATTGTCTGCTAAATTGCTAATGAACTTAAGCTTTCTATATTTCAAAAGAAAACTACAGCTAACATCTCAAGACTCCTCTAGTTTTGGGGCAGTTAAAGAAAGATTGAACTACTGCCAGCAACTTGAAATGCTGTCAGAAGGCTGACTGTTTGAACCTCATCTACATGATAACAGAACCCACGTCGACCTTGTCATCTTTATATGTCTGCTGCAAGGAAGTTCCCAGATAGTGATACCTACATATAGACATAAGTTGTGTGTATTATTCTTGTTTCTCAATTAAACACATCCCAGAGAGAGAGAGAGAGAGAGAGAGAGAGAGAGAGAGAGGCGGGGGGGGGGGGGGGGTTGTCCTGGAATTTATAGAGTACCTTCTCGCCCAGTTTGAAGGCCGGAAGACCCTTGTAAGGACATGTACTGCACCGAAAAGCATCACCTAGCCCACACTGCAGGTTGTAGAAGACCGTTCAGAGTATTGCAACATTTATGAAAAAAGGATGATTGAGATATGTTCAGCGCAGTGGAACAATAAAAAACTGCATGCATGATAAAAGAAAGGGCAGTTTTGACATTTTCTAAAGCTCCTGAGATCTACTGAGGTAAAATTTGATGTTTGATCGTCCTGTACTTTCACAGGAAAACACATCTAACAGCAACACCTCTATAACCCTTTGCCAATAAAAACCCCCTATAGCCCCTTTTTTTATATATCAATTAATTATTAAATACCAGGATAACTAGGATCTAAAATTTTACCTTTGAACATCCTCACCTAAATTTACTTATTTCAATCAGTATACCGGTATTACTTCTGGGTAGGGACATCACCCAGGTTCTCACCATAGCATAAAAGCCACATGTATGATCGTGTCACTTCACTCACTCTTAAAGATAATGGTAATCAACGTGTGCCACACAAAAAAATGTCACTACATGCAGCAATTAATAATTGTATCAAACAATAGATACATACACTGCCGCAAGCTGATTGAGGATTATTAATCAGCTCCACAGTCAGTCCTATCTGTACTTTCTGCTCTGCTTCAGCCCGCCCACACGTGCAGTTTTTGCAAGCTTTCCTCGTGCTTCCAACTTCACAATCACCAACTGCACAAGAAGTTTTCATAATTAATGGAACTGCAAAGCCAGGGAAGGGGGAGGGACAGGAGGCAGCAGAACTCCCAAACTCTATGCCAATGAAGAGAGTTAACATGATAGTTGTTTATGGCTCCAGTTTATCTCTTACCCAGTGGTAGCTGTGGTTTCTTTAAATCCTCTTCACTTAATAGGCTATCTTCATCAATCAGATCTGAGTCATCATTGATCTGAACTGTAATCGGTATTTTTGTGGCCTTCTTGATAGCAAATGAAGAACCAATCTTCCACGAAGCCTTCTTAGCCTTGACCTATAAACAAAAAAGAGGACACTGAAATTTAACTAACTAGTAAAACATACATTACAAATATTAACCTCCCAATCGAGGTTAGTCTTCCACACCCAAAGAATAATAAGAAACCACTAAATCAAGGTGTTGATACAAGAAAGTACCATTGACTTGTGTCCAAGGACCTCAGCTTCTAAGAACCCTGCCAAAAGCAAGTTGCGCTCAAGAGCAGAGGTTGTCTGTAAGAAACCCTAGTCAGACTCTCACTACAAACTAATTTCATGCAGTCACAAAATCCCAAACCCAATTACCTTATCTGTTTCCCCTGTTGCGGACTGAAAAGTCCTGTGAATTAGTATTGTGCCACCAGGCTTCAACACTCTTGAGATTTCCTCAAAGAATGGAACGCTGGGAAATTCAGCTGATCTACTGATACAAATAACAATATCTATAGAGGAAGACTCCACAGGCAGATGATCTATTGCAAGTCAAGACCAAAATCAGGAGACAGCTGTAAAGAGAATATTTGAATTACAGCTACTAAAACCTAGACTTAATGAATCTTCAAATTAAAAGAACAAACATGAAGATACTGATAAATAAATAAATAAAAAATAAAAACAAAAAAAGAAGAAGAAGAAGAAGAAGAAGAAGAAGAACAAACATGAAAAAAATAATTTCAAATACAAGAGCATGAAGATTTTGCCATAACAAGGACCATAAAAAAGATATTTAAACTAACATCCAACAATGTTAATACAAGAGCTTGACAAATGGTTTGAGTTTTTAATTTAAAATTTCTCAGGAAAACAATCTAGCATCCTCCCCAGTACTATATTATAGAAAGACTATGCCAAACACAGTTTTCAGGCATATACCCGAAAAAAGGTCACAAACTCGAACCAAATCTACAGAAAACCAAAAACACCTTCAAGTATCAAATCGATTTATACTTCAATGGCAGCAATTCAATACATTCACAAGTAATAAGCAAAATCTTATTTTTAGTGGATAATAGAAGAGAACGTACTCAAAGAAGATGCTTGAGTGATAATTTGAGGATCGCATAGTTCAAACCCTCTAATGCCAAGCTCAGTAACTGTAGTAGATACAGCACTGACTGGCAGAACAGCGTCGTCTGTAAATGCCAGCACACTACCTTGCATTGTGTTGTTCTCCTACAAGACCAGTTCAAAAGTGAAAAAAGGTGAAAAGATGACCAATGAAATTTCCATCTTTATCAGTCAACTAACATTATGCAGATTCCATGCAAGGGTTAGAAAATACAATAAAAAGTGGAATTAAAAACACAAAAGAAAATAAACCCAAAAACCTGTGAAACTCATGAAAGTCTCATGGTCTATATAAAATCTAATAGACCCGTAGTTTATATAAGAGTAATTAATCATACAGCATAGGCTCATAACATGTTTAATTGCCCACAAATTCTGGGGCGAAAGAACCCAGTTTCCAAAAACAAAACATGTACAATCGGTTTGATGAGATTGGGCTGTGGTTTCCTCTTGCGCATTTGTGTCTCCTGGAGAGAGTGAATGCTTTGGGTTTTTGAGTGGTATGGAGAGTAGATTTCAGCGATAATCCATGATGATGAAGGGTGGATTCCGGTGATTGAGAAACTTCGAGAGAGAAAAAGAGAGAAGAGGGATTAGGCAAAAACGTTACAAGTTGGGAAATTTTACTCAACTTATTTGTTTTGTAATTGAAAGGGGGGAAGAACGACAATAAAACAAGAGGAAAGTCTACAATTGAAGTGATCCTTATAGCTAGAGAGATAAAGATTTAAACAAAACCACAGAAACCGAGTCTAAACGAACCGTTCTTTTTTTTTTTCTGATCAAAGGAGGAGAGTGATGAGAAATAAAGGGACCATTCTAATTTATGCGACAAATCATTTAATTTTTTCCACAAAAAAAACACCTGCCGCCAGGCGCCATGGCTAGATATTTTCGTTTCCTCTATCTCGCAAATGTTTCTGGGCAACCAAACACCAGGTTAACTAAAGCAACGTGAGAATTCCAGTATATATCACAAATGAGCAGGGGAAAAAATCCAGAATTAAATACCGAGATAAAATCAAAATGCTCAAAAAATAAAATAAAATAAAATAGGCCGATCAGCAAAATGCTGTGCGATCTAAGAGTATGCTTTATATTTTTATATAACAAAACTCATATGAAAAGAAATACGACTCACCATCGATCCAGGAGGATAAGCAACTTGGAGAACCCTTAGAAATAAGACTTTGCGTGAAGGAATTTCCTACAGTTTATCGATCTCTCTCTCTCTCTCTTCCGGTTTATAACTTGAGAATCACGAAGCCAGTAGTTGCGTTGGTCGGCTCGTTGTTTTAAATAAATTGGGCAGGAGGGAGGGATTACGTGGAAGAGAAGCCGCCAAATCAGGTTATGACCTGGCCGCTAAGCGCGTGGAGGCTTTCTGGGAGCCTAACCTTGGGGTGTGCTCGTACAACGTTGCCACGAGTTCGGCCTTGTTAGTTAGACTGGGCCCAGAGTCTAACATACCACACAATGCAGCGTTATCAACTTCGTTTCCATTACCTCCGAGGTCCAACCAACAATCGTATCTCATTTCTTTTTATAAAATTTTTCATTTTTTCTCATTTAATTATTATAATTTTTTAAAATTTTTAAATAAAATAAAATAAATAATTTAAAATTTTTAAATTTCAAAAATAAAATATATATTAAAAAATATATTTTATCAATATTTTATTCAATTTTTAACTCATTTCATTTTTAACTTATTTCATTTTTAAAAACAAACGAGGCCTAAAAAAACGATATTCATAAATCTTTTTATTAATTATTCATTTTTATCACACTTTGAGAGAAAGTAATTTATTACTTTTAAGCTGTTTTTCCCGACACTATATCCCAATGTTATTATGTATCTTAATTATTGTCATCGTAATATATACACGTTTAAGTAACTTCGTGAGCTAATTACTTTAATAGAAATTACTTAAAATACGATATATTAATTACTATATCGATAATAAAATAAAATCTCTTACCTGAAAATTTCTAAAAGACTTTTTTTTTTAATATCAAAATCTAAAATATTGTAGCCCAATGGTACGATATCTGTTGTAACTTGTGTTAAGATGATAGTGACTATTGTAGTGGTAGCCGATGGCCCGACCCATGTACTAGGGATGGGCTAGCCCGGAAATGGGGCCCAAAACATTGACAATACTCCGAGTTTATTGATTTGTTTTTTGTTTTTATTTTATTTATGATTTAATTTCAAAATGAACCCCACCTCTAAGGCCTAGCTGTAACGTTCAATCTCGTACTTTTGATTCAGCATCTTGTCTTCAAACAAATAGCGTTCTGTCTGTGAATAATGAATCCCAGCCAACAAGTGAATCACAGCTAGAAGAGACAGATCAGACAGACACAATCATACAGAGGAGAGAAGCTGTCTATGATGATTCTTTTATTTGTGGGTTTACATTAATCGACACTCATCACATCAAAGGGTTGAACCATACGCCAGTTATGAAACCCGAAGTGTACAAATTATTTATGTTTGGACTTTTTCTGTTGTGTTTTTACAACAGTTCAACCCATTGGGGGACATCCCCGGATGGATCTAATTAGGTTTTTAGATAAGCTTAGGGATAAAGGTCCAACTACACGGAAACTTGTGACCCTCGTGTGGGCATCCTACTACTCTGATTTATATAGAATAAATACACACGTCGTATAAATGTATATACTTGTAGAGGAGTGAAAATAATTTATATAGATTTTATGATGTCCAAATTCTGTACAGTACTTTTGAAAAATATTTAGATTTTATTTTATTGTTTTAAAGAAAAATAATAAATATGTATAATTTTTCACAATATATTACACAACTATGTTTTAAAATGAAGGGTAATTTAATAAAATATTGTATAAAAGTAATATCACTTTATAAAAATATCTTCACTTTAAAATATGTGTTACGAAATATATTGTGAAATGTATTGTATGGATATCATTGCTCGCAAAATTCAGAAACCATTCTAATTACACAAGTATTTCTTAGGGAATAATAACTCATTCTAGGCATCACAGTTAACAGATATTATACCTTAATTAATATATCTGAAAATATATTTCTAAACATAACTAAACTGAAATATCTTCAACATGTTTATAAAACGATCTAGCATGATAATTGCAACATTTGGAAAAAAAAAAAAAGGAATCAATTGTAGTACTCAGGCAGATGACTTGAAAGTGAACTGAATGAATGTCTCGTGACATATCCTATGTAGTGTTTATTTCTGTATCTATTTTTGGTTGTGACTAGTGTCTTCCATTTTTGGTATGCAAGTCTGTTTTCATAATTAAAATATTAGAGAGAGAGAGAGAGAGAGGATATGTTGCATCAAATCACAGACATGCATATACTACGGTAACTATACTCTTCATAAAACATTGTTCACGCATTAAGTATCGAAAAATAATTTACACATAACATTTTTTACAATACTTTACATAATTATATTTTAAATGAGAGATATTTTTATAAAATATCTTATAAAAATAATATTATTTTATAAAAATATTCTCATTTTATAATATTATATTATACAATATATTGTATGTATATTATTATTCTTAATTGTCGATGCTGATACAATTTTGGCGACAAAAGCACCTTATGCAAACAGTGACAATGGGCGGGCGGGCGGGCGAGGTAGAGGAAAAATTACTAGAATCACATATTGAGGGGACATATCAAAGTCACCCGGCAAGATTCTCTTATTTTGTCTCTCGTATTGTCAAAAATCCATTAAAAAAAAAAAAAAAAAAGGGTCTCATTGTGCCGGGGATGCCATCCACTGCATGCGAGGCCAGTCCTTGATGAAATCAGAAAGAAATTGAAAATAATAATCTATAGTACCTTACCTTCTCAACAAATTCCCTACACTCTAGTTACTATTATTATCTAGTTTGTTTTTATAATTATTGTCAATTTATTTCATCTTATCTTATTTAATTATTATATAAAATAAAATAAATAATTTAATTTTTTTACATTTTAAAATAAAAATAATATTAAATATATATTTTAATAATATTTTATTTAATTTTTAACTTTAAACTCAAGTATGGTACGTAATGTGTAAAAACAAACGACGGAAAGTGTTACCAAACTGCCTTTGTTTTCTTCTCTCTTCCTGTCTTTGCATTGGCTTCTTCAACGTTATTGACCGTGGAATTCAGGAGAAAAACTATTTCTTCATTAAAAAGAAGGTGTGCATGTGTCCGTATGTTCAGGCATAATTCAGGTACCAGAAACTGATGCATGGGGAGCAAAAGTATATTTTGTCTATTTGTTATATTATTATTTTTAAAAAAAATGCAAAATGTACTATCCATCAGATATTCCGATAAGCATTTTCCAAATTCAGGCATTTATTTAAAATCTTAAAGAGTGTGCGTTTTCATTTAAATTCAAATTTTGTTAGTAACGTACATGCTCTAGTTATTTGTGAGAAATGTTATAAACACAAATAGATTACATAAAAATAAATTTATAAACTTCTATAATTTCATGTAATCCGTTAGATATACTTTGTGATAAAAATAATTTTCTAATTTAACGTATCACATCAAATCATATAATTTTGTATGTTTATTTTTATGTAATTTTTTTATAGTTAAAGTATTTTTTATCCTGTATTTAAACATGATCGTAGTAACATTAGAGGATAGTAAGAGATTAATGAATCATTGATCATGACATTGAAATGAAATAAAAAAAGAGTCTATGAGTACATAATTTCACCCCCTTAGCATTATTTTCCAAAAAAGAAAAAGAAGAAGAAGAAGAAGAAGAAAACTACAATCTATACTTTTCCCATCCACTAACTAAGCGGCAGCCTCCTATGATTTCCAACTTCAATCAACTTTTGCTCAACTTTGTCGTTGTTGGCTTTGAAGCCACCCCCCGGCCAACTAACATGTGGACCATAATGGAGGCTGCTTCTTTATCAGCCCGAACAAAACTTCACCAGCTGGACCTCCAAACACAAATATGCCTGTTTGACCTTCATTTCAGTTTTATTTATTTTATTTTATTTTATTGCGCGTGGACTGTAGAGATGGGTCAGTGAGTAATTAAATTGAGAATAATTCTATATATAATCGTGAAGTATACAATTTTTACGTAATCACTTTAAAAATAAATAAAATTTATTATTAAAAAATTAATTTTTTTTAAAATGATGACGTAGTGATTTCATAATTTATAATTATAAATATTTTTTCTCTTAAATTAATTTAAAATTAATGGTGGATAAGACTCAAATTATTTATTGCATGCTTTCAAGATACAAAGCAGAAAACATGGTATATATAAAAAGCTAAAATGGCAATAAATTGTGTTTAGAAGAAAGATATGCTGGGAAGTAGTGTCGACCCAGCAAAGTGTCACGTTCAGATTATAAGATTTCTTGCGATGACACTATCTTTCATGTGGATCTATAAAAGTAGCCTAGTAGTGGCCTAGTGGCCTCATCCTTTCCTCCTCTTCTCATGACAATTATTATTATTATTGACAGGAGGACCCACTGAGTTTTTGTTTTTTTTTTTAATATTTAGTAACCGACCCATTCATTAATGTATTAATTATTAGTGTTATACGGTTCATCTTATTTATTTATTATATTTTAATTTATTTTATTGATATTGCTGTACTATATATATATATATATGATTCCTAGCCTCCAACCTCAACTTTTTCGCCAACTTATACATTATCATTCCAACTCATGCCCTTCCACTTCAAAGAACAGAATTCTGTAGGCCATGTGAAGCATTGTCTTTGTCAAAGGTACAAATCCCACCTTTTATTCCACATTTTCTACTATTTCCCACTCTTCAAGCTTCCGGTTCTTATGGCGCGAGTCCCCTCAAGGTTGAGTCTAATTTCATCTTCCAATAAAGATCATGTCATGTTCATTGGCATCCATAAATCAACAATAAGATGGTTAGGATCTCGATATGATGATTTTAACGATTGAAGAGATCATGGGATGCTTGGATTTTGACTCGCACATATAAAACAAAAAAGAGATTAAGAAGAGGAATTAGCAATTATATATATATATATATATATGGTGGTTAAATTAATTTCAATCCATTTAATTTCTTTTTCATGTATATACTGTTTTTGTATGAAAGAATAAACCTAAACTTCAAGTAATTATTTGACCAAACAATGTAGTTATTTTCATATTTTAAATTTAAATTAATATTGTTTTTAATAAAATTTATTTTCTGACCAATCATATTGAATGTGTATGTATTAATACGTAGGATCGCTTACAATTAAATTTATCTTTTATATATATATATATATAAGACATGAAATTAATTGGATTTTTCGAACAGATCTCGACTACCTAGATCATGAAAATTAATAATAATCATAATCATAAAAGACGATCGAAATAGATACCCTCAGCTAACCTCAACGGACCTTTTCAAACTGATAACAACAGACATTCACATTATATATATATATATATATATATATATAGCCTCACGTTTTAAGAGGATGTTATAATCAAGAATAATTCAATGATCCACTACTAAAGCTAGCAGCTAGCTAGCTTGAATCGCTGTTTTTGAAAATGCTGGCCTATAAATAAAACTGATATTTAAATGGGTGGCCTATTCCCCGGGATCACATGCACGAGAAAGAATGAAATTATCTTTTAAAAATAATAAAAAGAAATCAAACAACGCTAGTGATTAATTAATTAACCTATAATTGAAAGAAAACCGCCCTAGTCTTGTTGGTTGAAACAGATCGAACAAATAGCAGAAGACATATATGGCACCGGTAGCGCCACTTTCGAACTAATTAATATAAAGATAAGGATAGGTTTATTATTTCCTATCACCTACTTATTACTCTCTTTATTTTTTTAATTATTATTTTTATTTAATAGTTAATAAAGTGATTATTAATAAAATTATATATATTTTTTAATTTTTTATTAATAATTAAGGAGGTTAAAAAAATTTAAAATAAAAAAATAAAAAAATTACTGAAAAGAAAATAATAAAAAAATTCAAATATATTATAAATTAATAAATAGATAATAAGAGGTAATAAACTTATCATTATGTGTTGTATGAATGAATAATTGAAGGATGATGATTCGGATCATACTCATTCAATTAGGCCGCATTAATTAAACTAGCTAGAGATCATCCACGTCCTAGTTTTGCATCCGACGTTGGTGGATCGAAGTACTATATATCATTCTTTATACCTCTTTATAGTTATATAGATTATAGAGCCTATCTGTTGATGAACATGAATAAATAGTGTATATTTTTGTCTTCCACTTATGTCCCTAATCTGTACAATCTCACTACCTCATAACAAATACAGACCAAACTCCCTGTAAATCATATTAAAATCATTATAGGATGATCATAAACTCATAGTAAATCATCTCAAAATTATCATAAGATGATCATAAACTTACTGTAAATGATCACAATTCTACAAAATTACAAAATATACAAAATCACAAAATGAAAGAGGTAGAGGCTTGACTGGGCATGGAGGAGCAGGGGAGATGCTGTGGAAGGCTGGTGGTGGCGTTGTGAGCTGTAGGCGGCAGATCTAGGCCGTTGTGGTAGTGTGGTGGCATGGGGTTGGCTAATGGCGGCGCTACGGGTGCGTGTAGAGGTGCTGCGTTGGTGGGGCTAGGGAGCAGCTTCGGGTGGTGCGGGTGGTGGGTTCCATGGAAGTGGTCCACAGCGTGCAGGGAACTCGGTGGTGATGCTTAGTGGAGCTGGGGCTGAGCCATGGTGGCGCAAGGGTGGAGAACCCGTGCGTTGAGACCCATTTTGGATTGCTCGCGTGCGGCTAAGGGAGGAGCTGCCAAGGGGCTTCAACAGTGGGGTTTGGTCGCCAGCGTGAAGGGAAGCTGGTGAGGTGGTCGGTGACGCAGTAGGGTGGTGCACGGTGGTGCTAGGCTGTTTGAGGGAGGAGATCAGGTGAGAGAAATGTAAGACGTGAAGCGGAAGGAGAGAGAGGGAGAAAGGAAAAATGAGGGGAAAATAAAAGTTTTGAAGATTTAAATCCCAACTCTTATTCTTAAGTCCCAGATTTGATCAAATGGTAGAAATTTAAACATTGATTTAAACTATTTTAAAATAAATAATTAAAATATAAATATCATATCATACATAGACTATCAAATTTATTATATAAAATATTAATAATTTATCATTAAATAAATGATAAAATTTTGTTAAATATTTTAAAAAAAAATAAAACTACATAAATAATTAAAATTTTAACATAATTTAAATATAATAATATTATTAATTAATTAAATTAGGTAAACGTCCCTTAGAGATTACTCTGTTACTAGTGTGTATATATCTCTGCCTATACTTAAAAGCCGCTATAACGTTACTATTCATTATTGTTCACCGTGAACAGTAAATCTAAATCAGTTTTTTTTTTTTTTTTTTTTTTAAATATCTTATTACTGTTCATCGACAGTATGATGAATTTGATGAACAATAATGAACAGTAAAGTTTTTTTTTTTTTTTTGTCCATGTGAATGCCAATGTGCAACGTAATACTGCAATCGTGCGTAGGGAATGAGAGAGAGGAAGAAAGAAAAAATAGAAAAAATATTGATTTTTGAGTTTTAAATAATCAATGAAGAAGCTGCTTTTTTTTTTTTGTTCTTTGCATGTTTTTTCGTATATCCTATTACTGTTTATTATATCATACACAATCTAAATCAGCCGTTTTTTTTTTCATATCTTATTATTGTTCATCGACAGTATGATGAACAGTCATGAACATTAAAGATTTTTTTTTTTTTGTCCGTGTGAATGCCAATGTGTGACGTAATATCGCAATCGTGCGTAGGGAATGAGAGAGAGGAAGAAAGAAAAAGTGAAAAAAATATTGATTTTTGAGTTTTAAATGATCAATAAAGAAGCTGTTTTTTTTTTCTTTGCATGTTTTTTTCGCATATTCTATTACTGTTTATTATATCATACACTAAAAATCAACTTTAATTTATAAAACACTAATTTGTTATCATTAAATAAATGATAAAATTTTACTATACATTTTTAAGAGAAAAAAACTATCTAATTAATTTGAATTTTTAATATAATTTAAATTTCATAATAAATTATGAACATAAATAAATAATAATTTTATTCTTATACATTAGACTATTTTAATATTTGAAATTACACTTTATTTTTTTTCTTCAATTTGACAGATGTGGCAAATGTGCTTTTTTTTTATCAATTATAAAATCTTACGCCATACAGGATTTTACACAAGTACCACTAATTTCAAAATAACCAAGCCATTTATAAAATACTAATATTTCATCATTAAATAAATAATAAAATTTTGTTAAATATTTTTGAAAAAGTATAACTATATAAATAATTAGAGTTTTAACATAATTTAAATATGATAATATTCTTAATTAACTAAAGAGAACTGCTACAACTAATAAAAAAGTAACTTGAAAATATATCATGAATGTGTATTTCATTTTTTTATTTATTTTTTATTTTTTTCATGTATTTTTTTAATCATCATAAACATTTTTAAAAAAATAAAAAATTTACAACATCATTGAGTCAGGAGGGAATTGACAATCTATCTCTTCCCAATAATATTTTAACTTTTATAATATTTTTATTTTAACTTTTTTTCTCTCATTTTCTAAAATCAAATAAAACATCTTAATCCAAATAATTTTATATATTACTATTCACAAACAATGTCACTACTATTAATACATCGATCCAAATCATATCTAAGGATATGATGTCTATGTGCGTTGTTTTTTGAAAGACGAGACTGCTGCTGGTACATTAAAATTTTTAAGATTTAAATCCAACCCTTCATTTTACCATTTCTCATTTTTTTTTTCGGTTGGATTGTTTCGATTTATGCAACGAAGTACTATCACTATCACAAAAATTCTCCACTTCTCTTTTCACTTGTTAAGTGCTTCATAAAAAATTTTCTATATACTACTTATTTTATTTATGATTATATATATTTTTTTAATCTAAAACATATTTATATTTTATAAAATAAATTATTTTTCAACCGGATAAATATACCTCGCACATTGTCCAACCGCTAGTTTCTATATATATATATATATATATATATATATATATATATTCTCTCGAGCATGCGTTTGAAAAAGAATCCATTATATTGGTCTAAAACGGTGTAGGACTTTCCGACCATACCCTAGGGTTTCATGGCGCTAGCTAGGCAAAATGGTTAGGGGCCACGGGCGGATCGGCTTAATGGACGTGCACGAGGGAATTGACCCTTCAAACTTTGAAGAATTATTTTTTAACGTCTTATACTGAAACTCATTTCAACTTTATAATTTTTCTTAAAGTTTTATATAAAATATAATAAATAATTTAATTTTTAAAATTTTTAAATAATAATAATATTTTAAAAATATTTTATTCAATTAATCTATCTTATCTTATTTCGCTATTACCTTAATCGCGAAGGTGGCTTTACAGGCGAAGGTTTTTTTATTTGTTTTACAATGCTGTAGTTTACCTAAATTCAGATGCATTTGCATGAAATGACAAGTGCTAAATTAAGTTTCCTGCACAAAAAATAGAAGGAAAATGTTTTCGGTGGTCCTGATTGTATTTTTTATATTTTATAATTTATTAATTAAATAAATATTTTTTTAATGATATTATAACTTATTTTAAAAAAATATTAAAAGAAATAAAAAGCTTGGTTAACAATCGAACATTAAAAAATGTAAAAGGGTAGCTAGGTCGGAGTAGTACTCCCTATGGAGCAACCTGGACAGTTACCGTACGTGGTCTGGTGGCATTCCTTCCACAAAGTCAGCTGGCTAGATGCATGGACTAAAGCACGAGATTCAAAACTTGTTACTGTTCATGCACTGATATTTATCTTTAGGAAAATGGGGTACGTACTGGATGACTTTTAGCCACGGCAGAAGAACGTGCGTTTGAACGTAAAAAGTATGTTAGATTATTTATAAATAACAGTAAAATTATCTGTAAATAATAAAAAAACAATAATAAATAATAATAAAATAGGATGCAAATATTCAAAAGCAGTTACATTTTTAAATGAGTTTTATTATCTATCCGTCATTATTTATGTATATGTCTTCTGATATATTTTTTTAATTTTTTATAAATATATATAATAAATAGTGATTAATAAGAAGAATTATCCCTTTTTAAGTAGATCCATATTGACGAACCTTGGCAGCAGCCGGTTACAGTTTGATCAAAGTTGCTCTTTTGTTTGGTACGGTTTGATAAAAGATCCTCTTTTATTTGAGAGCCATTATATACAGTAGAGGTTTTATTTATAAAATTAATTTTATTATTTATAAAATTAATTTTATAAATTAAAATGATTTAATATGATATAGTAAATTATAAAATTATTTTTATTATAAAAGAAATCTAATATATAATGTAATTTATTTTTATAAAAAACTTTTGTGACTCCAACCCTTCTCAAAAACTTAATTATGAGTGGCATGATACCTACCGCTTCAGTCGGAAGCTACCGTTAGTTATAGGATTTTTTAAAATTTTTTTTTTATTCATGTATTTTTTAATGCTTTTAAATATTTTTTTTAAAAAAATAAAAAATCATAAGATTATTAAAAAATACTTATTTAATTACTAAATAAAAAAAAAAATTACAGTACGTAGTAGAAATGAACAATAAGAGCATTCTCATTGGATTAGCTAAAAGTTAAATCCAATGAGAATTTAGCTATTAGGTGGATAAATTGCTCACATTGAATTAGCTATATTCTAAATATTTGGAATATAGCTACAGTAATATCCAAACTAATTTCCAAATTTGGAAGATACTATTCATTCATCAAATCCTTTTTATATTATTTCTTTCTCTTTCCTTTTAATATTAATTATTTCTCTCTCCATTTTAAATGACAATTGAAAAAATATAATTAGAATACAATTACAAATTAATATATAATATTATAAATAGTAAAATATGAAAAAATAAAATAAATTCATAATTAAAAAAATTAAAAAATTTTTAAAATTATTAATTACTCATTACTATATAATGAATAAATAGATAATTCAATTTGGAGATTTGATGTGAATAGTCAAAATTAAATTCATCTTATATTATTTTATTGTCATATAATGAAAAAATGGCTATTCCAATGTAGAGATTTATATAAATGGAATAGCTAAAAGTTAAATTCATCTTACATTCATCAAAAATATACTTTAATTTAGCTATTCCAATGAGAGTGCTCTAAGAATAGTATTTTTCAAAAATTATATATACTTAAAAAGTAAAGCAAAAGGGTTCCCCTAAACTAGCCAGGGGCACGATAACATTAACATTTTAGTAGTAGTGTTTGATCTTATATATAACGATATATATATAAAGAGAGTTAAAAAAAAGAAAAAAAAAAAAAGAACACGCACTCGTATATATAATATATTAACGGATTTATTCGTACTGGTAATTTAAGAAGTTGCATGGAACGAGGTTATTTCGAAGTAATAACAAAATTCTAAAACTAGTGAGTCAAATTAATTATATATACTTTTACATGCTGGAATCACATCATCATGAGTACGTAATTAATTAGTTGCTCCCATGAATAAGCAATTAATGCTTATATGTTGGTGGAGGGTGGCGGAAAATTGAAGAAGAAAAAAGGCATTGATTTCATGAGGCCGACCTTAAGATCAAGTTATAGATCAATCCACTATTATCATATTAATTATCTTCCCCTTGACACCCGTTAGCATGACCATCTTCTTTATCCAAATTATACTCTTTCATGTAATACTCGAATTTCTCCACAATGCTCTCCGGCATGGACACGAGCACTCTCACGGCATCAAAGTCACCAACAACCGGCAAAAACAAGCAGTAAATATCACTCGTTAGAGACCCCATGTGCAGTGGCTTCCCTTCTCCAAAATCTAAGTCCTCTAAGCCCAGCTTAGACCACTGCGATATGACAAAACTTGCAGACAGGTCTGTCCTCGCAGTTTTGTCCTCCAACAGATCGATCATGGATCTTATATAGTCATTGTCCAGAATGGATTTAGCCTGCTGTACCAGTTTTACACTATTGTGCAAGTTAGCAGAGACCAAGTCCTTGGCATTGGTCTGGGCGCATCCTAGCACGAACCCATTCCCGTAAAACCCTTGTGGTATCTCTGGAATCAACTTTCTCCTGACGTTAACGGAGAAAAGCAGCTTGACATTGTGCGAGGGGGAAAGGTCCAGTGATCTAACCCAGGAGCGCCAGGTGTGGGACGCGAGGGCTTCGAAGGTGGTGCACTTGAGCAATGGCACGCACTGCCCTTTGAGGTGAAGGATATGGGAGGCGGTGAAGGTTAAGGATGCCGGTACGAGCGGCTGAGATTGTAGGAACTTTGCGATGTCCATGATCATGTGGGTATCGTCCTTGGGGTTTGTTCTGGTATATCCAGGATGAGTGAAGTTTACCTGTGGGGGGTTTCGGGGTTTCAACACGTGGCGACTGTGGAGTGGTGTGATTGGTAGATCAAGATTTGGTTTGGTGGTGACGTGGGCCCAGGCGTGTAGAAATTGAGATGTGCCGATGCCATCGCAGAGACAGTGATTGATCGCAGTGCACAGAATCATACCCCCACAACGGAGATTTGTCACCTGGAAAAAAAGGTATAGAAGAGAGGAAAAACAAAACAAAACAAAACAAATTGAAGGTAAATTAAACTTACAAAGAAACTTTTTTTTTTCTCTGTCTTTTTAAACATTGAAACATATGAAAAAAGATGGTGGGGGTGGAGCCGGGGGAACAATGAACATGATACACATGCAAACCAAAGCTCACCAACCGAGCTCGTGAAAGCAACAGAAGAATGAGGAGAAATTTCAGGGTTTCAGCGGTGAGTAGGGTCCCTTACTTTTTGGTGATTGTGGTGAAAGACCATATATCTATACATAATAATATATATATATAATATTATATGGTGCAAATATAGTTTATGTCTGTCACTGGAGTCATAGTCATTAATTTGCCATTATTAGTATTTTTGTAACCTTGTCTCAGACAAGTTGTCTGGGCTCCCAATCGATCGCAGGTATGATCCCACGAATAAGACTGCACGGATTTTCCTTATTTAAAAAAAAGAAAAAAGTTGTTTCTATATATGTATTTTCTAGCCAGAAGTAAGAAGGTAGCTGCTGGGTACGGCCACAGTGATTTCACCAAAAGGATAAAATCATGAATGATAGTGGTTTTTATGCACTTGTGTGGTGCTCATGTAGGGTTGGTACTTGGTAGCATCATCATTTCCAGGTCTGTGTGTATATGCATGACTCGTGAAAGAGAAAGTTCAAGTGGAAGAACTAGTACTACTACTACTGGATCTATATATGTATAATTAATAGAGCACTAAGCTAAGTGGCTATATTAATATGCTATGTTCTTCGATTAAATATATAGATTGATGAATGAACAACACGTGGAAAACAATATCATGATTTACAAAATTATGGAGAGCGCGCAGTATCTGGATTTTATTTTCAAAATCACCTTGGACTATGTTAATGTTTGTGTTGTTGCAGAAGGGAAAAATAAGAGAGGAGTTAATGGGGTAAGATGAATTTTGGAGAGCCTTTTTTTATTTTTATTTTTCATGATAAAAGATTCACTGGGGAAGGGAACCTAAAGACCCGGAATAAAGGAATAGGGAAGCTGTAAGGGAAAGCAAAGAATAGAAAAGGAACATTGCCAGGCAAATAAAAAAAAATGACAGAAATAATAAGATGAATTTTAGGAAATTCGAAAAAATAGCTAGAGCTGAACCATTTTATAAGGAGGAGAGACAAGAAATCGGACCTGAACTACAAGAGGAGGAACATCCAAGAAAGTAAGAGCTTCCACCCTATATAAGAGCTTTCTCAAAGATCTGTTTGGTCTCTTGGAAAGTTCGAGAAGTTCGTCAGCACTGATGTCCATGAAAGCCTCGGCAAAAACAGCACCTTCTCCATTGCAATCTACCTTAAGCTTCTGATCATCCTCAGCACTGGCCCTCAGCCTCCCAGCCAATGGGTAGTAATCCACAAGAACTCTGGAAAGAGAATATTTCAAGCTATCCAAGCCCACAGATTTCTTAAAAAGGTAGAGATATTTAATGGAGAACCTAAGGAACTTTTGGTCATCGAGATTGGAGAGATAGAGGGAATGCTTGGGTGTTGGGCTACTCGGGCAGATTAACATGGGTTGGTTTGGATAACAACAATCTGGGAGTTCCGAAGATTTTAACATATTTGCCATGTATAATATGCTCTTGCAGCTCCTTGCCGACGATGTATGTAGTTGAAGCCAAAACGAGAGAGACAGAGTGATAGAAGGGCGAGGTGTGAGAGGGTAGGCCTTGTATAGACAAGAGAGCAATGGGTCAATCACAGATCTACGGTTGGATATGGCGATGGTACGATCAGATTCCCTTGAGGAGTGATGCTAAGGAAAGGGCAGGAGCACTATGCTTAAAATATGCCCTTCCTTTAAAAAAAGAAAAAAAAAACCACAGTAGGACTTTTCCGACTAAATTTGCTGCGCGCACAATGTTAAAGATGATCGGACAGAGTTTAAGGATATTACAATATCTGGTTTCAAAATTTACATAGTATATATAAGCCGTACAAATCTTTTGTTTTGGGGGTTAAGCGTGGCCCAATCAACGAATATAATTACCCTGAGAAGCCACCTGTCCACCCTTTGACACGTACCTTTCAAGGATCACATGTTACATGAACCCTTCTGATCCATAGTAATGCCACAAAATCATGCCAAGCATAGCTAGAGCTACCTCCTTCTACCAAAAAATAAATACATAAGCTATTTTTTTTTATTTTTTCTCCAAAGTATGGGGAGGGGGAGGGGGAGGGGACACTGAATAGGTCGCCCATTTTGTTTAGAGTATCGATATATACATAACATATACAATATAATACAATAATATTATTTTTATAAAATTATAATTTCTTTAATATATTATTATGAAAAATATGATGTATAAATCATTTTCTTATTTAAGGGTCTGCGTAAGTTGACCACAACACACGATTCGATTCGATTCGATTCTTTGCTTATATATTTCGGTGGACAGGAAAATCTGTTATCTAAGAGCCATCTAGTACAGAAGCATCCGTCCTCTCCTCTGAGACTACTCTAATATATTTCGGGTGTGGGACCTTAGGCCTTTGCTCGGAGTCAACTTCGGCGGTCTTGACAGTGCATGCAGAGCATCATATCTTACGAAGGATGCCACATTGCTATGATTTCTAGACACACGTCCTCCCTGTCTAAAGCCATACTTTCAAACCAAAAAACGCCCGCCCTTCAATTCTAGAGACACGTCCAGCTCCCTGTAGGAGAGAGACAATATTTAATTTGATATTACGGTATTTAATCGCAGAGAGAATTAAAAAGTATAGGCAATAATTTTCCGATCACCTTTTATTTAATTATGTATTTATTTCTGTTTTATTTGACAACCCGTGATTCCAAGAGCTAGTGAACACCTTTTAGCTAAGGAGACCTTTGTCGTCTCACAAAAGCATTTTACAAAAGAATAATTTTAAGTATTTCACCTTATTTTGTTCATTCATTTTGATTGTTTATATATTTAATTTTTTTATTTACTGATTAAAAAAGTGACTATTAATATATTTATATTTTTTCTTATTTTTTAAAAATATTTGAAATAAAAAACAAAAAAAATACAATTTACACTAGGGGCATACTAAGTGGGCAAATTGAGAGGACATAATAACACTACTCTGAATTTTGATATGATACGTTTGATTATAAAATACATTTAATATAGCATATAAAGGCATATCAATTCGTAATTTTATTTTTATAATTTTTTTTTATGACTATAACATTATCGTGTATATATATATATATATATAATTAACTACTAGAAATGACTTTGAGCACCTTTTAACGGATGGATAGGCTAAAGTTCACCCTGACGGTTCATTAACTTTTGTCCGTCCCTCTGTGCGGGCAAAACTAAAGGGTTTTTTTTTTTTTAAAAGATTATGGCTCAGTGGTTGATATAACACAAGTATGTAGACCGTTAATGCTGATAGAAACATCGAACAATCTTTATCCAAAAGGTTACTAAATAGTTTTGAAGTTTCAATAAAGCTTGTCAATCGATTGAAATGATTCCTGCTGTCTCCACTTATTAGTCAATATAAAGAAGTATGAATATATTTGATGTTTAAGAGGAAAAGGGAAGACTCTTTGCCAGAAAAAGCAAAGGAACTAGCACCTGGTTCCCCGGACATTATTAGTAGCAAAATTTTCTTGTCAGAAAAATCTAGAGTTTTGAAAAACGAGGAGCTTTTTCTTTTCATGGTCATCTTTCACTCAAAGGGTTGTGAATATTCCTATATCTGGTTAATTTTCTTCACTTTTTCGAATCCATTTCCTTTGAGAGCAATTTTATTTTCTCATATTCCAAAGATATCCGAAAATCAAGTCCACCATGATAAAAATAAAAAAATAATAAAAGAAAAAGGGAATCTAGTTCCTGACAAATCTATCTTAAATTTTGAGGCATATATGCGAAATGCGTATCAGAGATATTTAGAGTTAGTATAGATGCAGAGTTTTTTCTTTTTTTTTTTCAATTGCTGATCAAAACCAACTTCTAAGTGTAGAATCAAACTTATTTCCATCGTCTATCATTATGAGTTTTTTGAGTCAGAAGTATAGATGCGAACTAAAGCTGTCAAATCTAAATATTTTCTCACTCTACCAAATTGAGCTCGGTACTGCTCCTCCATTCACGAAAATGCCCAATTTCAATTTTTATTAGAAGGATCATCACAATTTCAATAGCAAGAGAACAAAAACCAGAAAGAGAAAACTCGCGGGAAATATAGATTATATGATCATAATCGAGCAACATAAGAATTCGCCTGTGTGACATATCTCACCCATCGATAAAGATTGTCACTCTTTGTCTTCTTCGCTATCTGCAAGTACTTAACCTGCAGCAGAAAAGATGGAGAAAAGGGCGCCTTAAACCATTGACAACGAGATGAAATCTTTTATATAATGGGCATCAGTATGGATTTATATAATAAGATCGCATTTTTCATACTGAATTTGACCGATTACCAAACCAAGGTCAACAAGTCTTTTAAGTAAGAAATCTGTCGTATGCGGTTTGGGTTTTCTTTCAAACTTAAGAACTACGAAAGAGGAACTTTTTGATGACGATGAACTACAGAGATTGCAAACGACAAAAGAGAGACACAAAACTCCCACATAATTTTCGTCACAAAGAGCATCACCAGTGCAACTGTGAGAAATCCTCAAGTCTAAGGGGGGACCCATAACCTCTTTAAAGACAAGGTATAGATGCCACTGTGTATTTCTATACAACCATCACATATATACTTCTAGTCGATTCTATCACAACTTGATCTGGTACACATTTTCAACAAAAATGCTAGTGAAGCTATGATGAGTTCATTATCATAGTGGTACACGATCAGGACCCTAACCAATCAAGTTAGCTTTTTACCTGAAGCCTTGAAGCATTGTACATTGGTATTGTGAAGGTCATGCTAACAGGTCCAGATTCCTTCACAATATTTCCTATGATAGAAAATGGAACATAAAATCATAAGCCTTCGTGACAATGAAAACATAAATACATCACAAATTACAAAGATAAGGTAGGTAGACAATATCTTACCATGTGATTCCTGTGAGAATGTCAGCTTTGCACGCAGAGTATGTTCAGATCCGCCAACAATCTACAATTTAATGCACCGATTAATCCACGCTATCAACACAGAATACTCATAACAAATGTTAAAATGAAACTGAGGGCAGCAAAATTGTGACAAACAAAAGAGATTAAAATGTTTGAGTGCATGTGCATGGGTATGTTGTGGAGAGAGAGAGAGAGAGAGAGAATTCTTGCCTTCTTTAAGCTCCATTCAAGTCTTTTATTTGCTTCCTTAAAATCGGTTGTGTTTCCAACTGCTCCAGGCTCCAACTCAAAACTAACTCTGCATTTTTTTCCCGAGAACAAATTTCAAAATTAGATTTTAAACTTCATTTTTTAGTCTGATCTCCTTCTTCCCTTTCTCTTGGAGGCAGAAGTGATCGAGTTAAAAAGTATTCTGAAGAAAAAGTTTTGCCCGTGTTCCTGTCTTCGGTTTACATTTAAAGCCTCTTCTCAATATTTTTCCCATCCAAGTCCCCTATCGTGAAAATTATGTGCCATTCCAAGAGAGGCTTCACATGAAACTAACTTGCAGTATGGGCATTAAAGTCTGACTGGCATTGTTCATGGATAAATTCCAAGGGAGAGTTCATAATAAAAGTCACTCGTGTAAATGGTGAAAAGCAAAGAGCCATTCAAGCTTGTAGTATGGGTGCCAAAACATGCACCAAATGTTGAAAATTACAATTGGTGTAGCAAGGTGAAAAAAGAAATACCTAGTAGTATATGTTGGCAGTGGCATCTGTACTAGAATTGTATTTGCAGTGATGTTTGAGGAAAACTCAGCACGCACTTTCAGAATCACTTCAGCCTAAGAGAAAAAAAATTAAAAGCTTCTAATATGGAGTATGTAGCAAATGATTTCATTAGAGGGAAATTCTACTCACCTTCAGTGGTCCTGCTTCTTCAATCAATGTGTTAATACGAAAAGGAGGCTTGAATTCCTGAGTCATGCGGTAGTTCATGACAGGAAATTCACCATCTGGTGGTACCTATTTTATAATGATTTCATATATTATGCTTAGCACAAACAGTAAATTTAAGTGTCTCTGAAAATACAAGCTCGTGTCAGTCACTCACCAGGGTCAGAGTCCTGTCGTCTTCAAAGCTGTCAAGATGCACAGATTCATGGAAATTACAATCATCTAGGATCACTGCCCCTGAACCATATGAACTACCATAATCTGTATAAGGCAACACAATGATATTATATGAGGAAGATTTAATAAATTCGTGAACATTATTTTTGTAGAAATAGCCAGGATTAACCCCACATCACACTCCAAAAAATCATAGCAGAGCAGACTACCACAACAATATTCATTACGTAACAAAAAAAGGGAGAGGGGAGAGAGGGAGAGAGAATATAATTGCTTGTGAGGAAGATTTAATAGATAGGTGAACATTCTTTTTGTAGAAATAGCCAGGATCAACCACACATCACACTCAAAAAAAATCGTAGCAGAGTAGACTACCACAACAATGTGTATTACTACATTACACATTACTACATTAAAAAATAGGAAGAGAAGGGGGAGGGGGGGGGGTGCATTGCTGGTGTAGTGTACTGATAGGGTCAGCCAGTACAACGATGGTGAGCTTATATTTAGCTGGGAATCAATTTTGGAGTAATCAATTCAAACCCTTTCTTGGGAAAATATGGTAAGTACATATAGTGGTCATGACAGATAAAACTTTTTTTTTTTTTTTTTAAAGATGATTAGCCCATATTCATCACATAACATATAACACCTCTTGGAGAGCTCTGCCAGTGACACAATTCTAGGCTTGAGCTCTATAAGCAAACTAAAAAGTATTCTTACCACACTCACAACAAGTAATACATGCATACCACGTATCAACATGTCAAATGCTCCAGTACACCTTTTTGCAACTTAAGATTATCACATAATTCATCGTATAAACCACATATCAGATTAATAACCTGAAAGAATTACATAAACAAAGGACAAAGAGCATTTGAGAAAGATTTCAATGGCGTAGAGAAATACCATAGATTGACCTTCCACCCCTTCCTATACTCAGGTCATCATTAAGAGCAAGCCGAATTTCTGGATTCCCTGTAAGATAACTCTTCATTTGAATGGTGCCATCGATCTCAGAAGTTAGTATATATCCCTGCATAACCCACAGAATATAAGTAAAAATGCTTGAAGTCCCATCTGCAGATTAAATAAGCAAACTATTTATCCCTGAAAAATAAGCTCGATGCAGTTTGTGGGGGTTTTGGTTTAAGTTTAATGCCAATAACTGATAGTCCTAGAAGAACAAAGCAAGGAAACAACAATACTCACGCTAGAGCTGAATGTCACACTTATTTTCTCAATTATGTCGACAAAAATTTCCTCCCTCTTCCTACCACCAGGTTCATTTGCCACAACAGATTTCGTAACAGCTGTCCCAGGCATTCGTTTGGTCCCTTGCTGCAGACGTGAGTTTAATTAGTCCATAAAACCATATACAAGTCGGAAGTGTAGACCCTTCACGGCACTAGCATGCAATTGATAACATAAATTAGTACCATAAATATGGCAGCAGGTCCAAGTGATGGCAAACGTGTCACATCAACCATAATTGGCTCGTTAAAAATGTATGACTTCAAAACCTCAGTTGATGTTGTTTCCACATAGCCAAAATCCTGGCAGAAAGAGAGAACAGTAAGAGACACAAAACAATTACAATTAAAAACAAATAAAAGGGAGAGTTCTTAAAAAGAGAGAGAGAACAGTGACACAGATACACTCAAGTAAAAACTAATGGTTCTTAAATTCAACACAGGCAACGGCTAGGAGGGGGAGACAATGTGGGAAAACATAAATTGACGATTTCTTTTCAAAGGTCAACATCTGCCTATATGAACGAGTAAATTATTTTGTATCAACAATAAGACTGGAGAACATCTAACTTTTAAATCTGCCTGTGAGATCAACAAGAACAGAGATCATATAACTTTTCAACAGTCATTCTAACAAAGCTGTACATGAAAAAAACAACGACCAAACTTACAATGACTTCATCCAGCAACTCATATACAAGCACAAAGTTTTTGCGCAACGAATCTTCATTGAGTACACCAAGGTAATCTTTGATGACGCGTGCAATTCTTTGTAGAAGTTCCAAAACAAGAGAAGGTGACACATTAACTCTTGTTGTAGCAACAAATAACAATCCAGCAACCTTGACATGGAAGTAGTTAACACCATCTACATTCTGTTGACAACATGGATAAATGAGAAAATTATCAGGATGGATAATTTGGGGATACATGATATCATAGGATACATAATAGAATATTTTTTTTGATCGGTATAGGATACATAATAGAATATAAAACCGTCACGTAAGTTAATTACCTTTCTCCACATATATTACTAAATAATGTGCCCTAAAATAAATGAACAAAATAGTCTGTCCATGTAATACAATATTACACTATTTAAGTTAGAAAGGTTCTCTCTACTTACAAAGCACTGGGCATACTGGGAAAGGAACTTTTCATTTCAAGAAAGCATATATGTAATAGATTCAGAAATAATACCAAGTTGAGGTAACTCTTTTTTTTTTTATAAGTAATAAGAAACTTTATTCCCAAGAATAGGCAAAGCCCAAGTACACAGGACGTATACAAAGGAAATACCTACATCTCTCTAAAAACAAAAGAAAATCCAAAACAAATTCTGAAAGTTAACATCATCCATTACAAGAGTTTTAGCCCACAAACACAAAGTACTAAAGAAAAATCCCTAAGTTCTCCCATCAGACGTTCTTTGTCTTCAAAACATCTCCCATTCCTTTCAAGCCATAGACACCACATGAGACATTAAGGAATCATCTTCCAAATATCAACAGCATACTTTCCTCCCTTTGATCCATATCAACCTGCCAATAGATCGACCACATCCTTAGGCATCACCCGAAGTAAACCTGTCCGATTAAAAACCTCATTCCACAAAAACAAGGCAACTTCACAGTGAAGAAAAAGATGATTGACAGATTCTCCATCCTTCTTGCACATGACACACCAATCAGCTATGTACATACCTCTCCTCCTAAGATTATCAGTTGCCAAAACTTTGCCAAGGGATGCCACTCAACTGAAAAAAGCCACCTTGGAAGGAACCTTCACTCTCCAAATATTTTTCCAAGGGAACTTACAGCTTCTGTGGCAGGTTAATAAGCTGTAAAAAGAAGAAACAGAGAACTTGAAATTTCCTGTATGAACCCACAGCATGCTGTCCTCCCTTCCTAGCATCACCTTAGAACAATAAAGTCTTTCCAAAAAAGCATTAACATCATCCACTTCCCAATCATTAGCACCCCTAATAAAATCAACATTCCACTGAATATTATTATCAATGCATGAGAAAGAATGTTCCACAGCTGCAGTTTGATCCCTTGCAATCCTAAAAAGAGAGGGAAAGTCCAACTTATGCGTAGAATGCCCATACCAAATGTCATGCCAAAAAAGAATTCTCTTCCCATCTCCCCCACCTTCAATTTAATATGATTAGAGAATTCCCCCCAACCTTTTCGAATGAACTTCCACAAACTCACCCCATACGCACCTCTAACTTCTTTTGAGCACCAACCTCCCCACAAACTTTCATATTTTACATCAATCACATTTTTACATAAGGCAATTCTCTCCAAGTGATATCTCCAAAGCCATTTCCCAAGAAGTGCTCTATTAAACAATCTCAAGTTTTTTATCCCCAACCCACCACAATTAATCGGTTGACAATCCTTTTTCCAACTAACAAAATGGAACTTTTTTTCTTTTCCTTTACCACCCCACAAAGAATTCTGATATAAACTCTCAATTCTTCTTTCTACCCCTGCCAACAACGGGAAAGGAGATAAAAAAATACGTAGGAAGATTAGACAAAGTACTTTTTATCAATGTTAATCTTCCCCCTTTAGACAAGTAAATAATTTTCCAACCAGCTAACCTCTTTTCAATTTTCTCAATCACCCCATCCCAAATAGTAACTGATTTATGTGAAGCCCCCAAAGGAAGACCAAGATATCTCATAGGAAGCGAAGAATTCTACAACCCAATATATTGGCCAGGTCTGAAATATTCTAAATGGAACCCACAGGAACTATTTCAGATTTGGATAAATTAACTCTTAACCCCGAGACAGCTTCAAAACACAGCATAAGTGCTCTTAAAGCACGAAGATGATCGGAATTGGGCTCACTAAATATGAATGTATGATCAACAAATAATAAGTGAGAGACTTTTAAACTATTCCGGGCCTCATCACCCACCACAAAGCTGGACAAAAAAATTACCATCCACCACCTTCTCAATCATTATACTCAAAGCATCCATAATCATAACAAAAAGGAAGGGGGAAATGGGACCACCTTGCCTCAAACCACGCGAGCTATTAAAGAATCCAACCGGAGAACTGTTCACCAAAATTAAAAATCTCGACATCGAAACACAATGCTTAGTCCACGAACACCATTTTTCACCAAAACCATATCTCCTAAGCAAATAGAAAAGGAATTCCCAGCTAACATGGTCATAAGCCTTTTTCATATCCAATTTAATTAAAATACCAGCTTTCTCCATTTTAATTCTACTCTCCAAACATTCATTTGCAATTAAAACAGAATCTAAAATTTGTCTCCCCCTTACAAAAGCATTTTGAGATTTCACAATAATCCTTTCCATCACTCTGCTCAAGCAGTTGGCCAGCACCTTAGAAATGATTTTATACACTCCATTTGCCAAACTAATAGGCCGAAGATCTCTCATCTCCACAGCCCCTACCTTTTTTGGAATGAGTGCAATGAAAGTTGCATTAAAACTCTTCTCAAATCTCAAATCTCATATACGAATGAAATACAAAAAACACTTTCATGATATCTTCTCGCACAATGTTCCAGCATGCTTGAAAAAACGCCAAAGAGAACCCATCCGGGCCCGGAGCCTTATCCCTATCCATACCCCTAAGAGCACTCTCATTGGATTAGTTAAAAGCTAAATTCAACGAGTATTTAGCTATTAATGAGTAAAATATGCTCACATTGGATTAGTCAAATTCCAAATAGCTACAGTGACTTTTAAAAGTTTTTTCAAATTTGAAGGTTACTGTACAGACATCAAATACATATTTTATTAATTATTTCTCTCTCCCTTTCTTTCTATCACATATTTTATTGCAATTAATATATTAATTTGACTTAGTGATATATTAATTTAATAAAAACATGATTATTAATTAACATATAATAAGTAGAATAGTAAAATACGATAAAATTAAATAAATTAATAATTAAAAAAATAAATATTTTTAAAATTATTAGTTATTCATTATCATATAATGAATAAATATATAATCTAATGTGGAGATTTGATGTGAATAACCAAAACCAAATTCATCTTATATTATTTTATTATTATATAATGAAACAATAGCTATTTTAATGTGGAGATTTATGTGAATGAAATAGTCAAAAGTCAAATTTCTCTTACATTCATCAAAACTGTCCTTTAATTTTGGCTAATCCAATGAGAGTGCTCTAACCACGTTAAAGACTTATTCTTCTTCAAACTCTCTCTCCAACCATTCAGCTTCAAACTGATCAATAGAATCAAAACATAGTCTGCCAGTTTAGGTCTCCAACAAAAATCTTCCGAAAACAACTTCTCATAAAAATTCACTATGTGAGCCTTAATATCTTCTTGAACCGTAATAAGTCGATCCCCATCTCAAAGGACCTCAATCGTATTATTTCTTATATGAGAGTTCGCCATTTGATGAAAAACTTTTGCGCACCTACCACCTTCCTTCAACAACAACACCCTAGATTTTTCCTCCAAGAAATTTCCTCCATCAACGCTATATTTTCCAATTCAGAAACCACAACTATTTTTTTCCCTATCCTCCCCCGAAAAAGCCCCTTGCATCTCCTTATCCTCCAAGCCTCGCAACTCTTCCAAAAGAACCTTCCTCTTGCTGTCCAAATTCACAAACACCTCTTTATTCCACCTCTTCAAATCATTTTTAAGAGCTTTCAATTTTCCAGCCACAACAAAACTTGGAGTGCCTGAAAAATTATACGAAGCCCACCATCTTCTCACCCTATCCACAAATCCCTCATCCTTCAGCCACATTTAAATTTTTTCAAATTTAAAATACCTACGCTCACCCTCAATTCCACCACAATCCAACATAATAGGAAAATGATCAGAACACAATCTCGGCAATATTTTCTGACTCAAACCAGACAAATGAGCCTCCCAAGAGGGTGAAACCAGAAACCTGTCCAGCCTAGAACAAGTCCTGCCATTTGTCCACGTATAATTTCCTCCCACCAATGGTAAATCAATCAGGTTTAACTCAAAAATTAAATCTGAAAAAGTAGTCATTGCACACGAAAAGTGGGAATCTCCCACTCTCTCAGTAGAAAAGCAAGTAAGATTAAAATCCCCACCAAAACACCAAGGTAAATTCCACCAATCACATAAACCCGAAATTTCATCCCATAAGATTTTTTTTGATAAGTAATCAAAGATATATTAATAAAGATAGGCAAAGCCCAAGTACACAAGATGGTATACAAGAGATAAGACCTATCTAGGTCGAAGTAAGAGAAACTAGAAAGTCATGAAAAGTCAAGCCATTAAAATCTAAAGCAAGGGCCTATAGAAATAAAGTACGGAAAAAAAAGGTTCTAAGTTCCTCTGAAAACTGCTCTTTGTTTTCGAAAGTCCGATCATTGCGCTCTTACCATATACATCCCATAAGATACTCCTTTTACTATCCATATTAGGACCATACACTCCAGCAAATGGCCATTCAAACCCATCGTCTATACTCTTGAAATGACACGCCACCAAGAATTCCCCCACATAATGATCCATCAACTCTACCACCCTCCTATTCCACATTATTAAGATGCCTCCCGAAACCCCTTTTGACACTAACTCAACCCATCCCACACTATTACAATTCCACAAACTATGAACAATAGCTCGATTCACTCTTTTCAACTTTGTTTCTTGAAGGCATATAACTCTGCTTTTAGGACGCAAAAGCATATACATACAGAAATGACCTCGGCTATACAGCCCATGTGCAGCAGAGAGATGAAAGTATTACTGCCTATGGGAAATTAACAGGTAAAATACCTACAAAGATAGGTGGCGCATCTCCGTCTCCATCCTCTTTCCAAAACTTCACTTTACGGAAAAATATCTCGGCACTTCCCTTCTGTACCTCACCACGATCTGCATTTCATTTAACAGAAAATGCTGAATATGTATCATAAAACTCAATCACACGCACCAGATTCCTTAATAACAGTCATCCACAACAAACATTAGGTTATAATCTTATAAATCATACACAGCTTGAACCCTTTCTACTACAATAATTACCTCTCAGGCTTTCAAAGAGTTTTCTTTAGGTACCATATGCATAAATTTTTAGGACTTGAATTAGATAAATCAGGAAAATTTAACTCGAAATTAGGCGCGTATAAACTCAGACCAAATAGCTAAAAATCCAACGATCTGAGTTGTGTAACAGCAATAATAAAATCTGAAATTCAGAAGAGTGAAAAGTGGAGATTCAAGGAAAATAGAGGAAGAGAGTGACTCACAGTCACGGAAGACGATGTTGTCGCCTCTCTGTGACAGCACGAAGAACTGCGAGATCATCGTTGAGTCCTTCCGCCGATTGCTCTCGTTTCTTCGTCCCTTCGGCTTCCCTCGGTTCAAGTCCAGACTCCACATCTAACCAACGAATAGTTACATGCCACGTTGGGAGAGATCACGAGACAAGCACGTGGCACACGATCAACGGCGCCACAACCGATCGTTGTGACGAATGACAACAATCATAAGCCGACAAAAATTGCTGTATAAATTGTTTTAGCAGCGATTTGTCAAAATAGTTGCCAATTCAAACTAATTACGACGATGTAAGTTGCTTTATTAACTTCGTGCTCGATTTTCAGACTCAATTTTGTGCAAACTTTTGGGATATTGAAGTAGGAATATAAAAGGATTTTACATTATACATTATTCATATGGCACAATTTAATTTTTAAAATTTAAAATTTATTTTTTAAATTAAATTTTATTTATCATATAGATGATATATGGTATAAAGATATTAACATAAAATTATTTATATAAAAAAAATGATATTTACAATTTTTAAATGTGTCAATTTTATGAATTTCCTTTAAAGAAAGTGGTTAATCTGGGATTCACTTAAAAAAATTATTTTTTACTAATACCTCAATTTTTTTTCAAATGGAATGCAAGGGACTAAACTTGTATATTTTATTTCAATTAATATTTCTACTATTTTTTTTGTCACAATTAATATTTTATTTCCTATATATTTGTTAATGAGAAGATGATAGAAGATTTTTATTAAAAATATATCATATCAAAGAATAAAAAAACAAAAATAAGAATACGAGGATAAAATAATATAAGTGTAAGATTTATTGTTATTTTAATATTTCATCTTAATTTATCTTTGAATTTGATTTTAGTCCATAAAAATTTTATAAAAATAAATTTATAATAAAAATAGTTTTATAATATGTTGAATTATATTGAGTCACATTAATTTATAAATTTATTTTTATAAAAATAATTTTATGTTCATACACTTTTATTAAAAAAATTAATGTTATTTTATATAAAGATCAAATAAATCTAGTTGTTACTTTAAAAAAAAAAGTTGTTAATGAATTATATCGAGTAATTTTTGCTAAATATAAATTATAAACCTTCTATAGAAAAACACATAATTATTAGCCTTACTTACGATTTGACGGATAAGTGATGTCATTGGGCAGACAGGTTGGTCAGGACCACCTAATTCCGGTGGATTAATCAAGATTTAGGATTTTTCAATTTTCTAATACGAACAAACGGAGAATATTCCCATATACGAAAAGTCTGATTCACTCCGTCAAGCTTTCAAGTTCGAACAAAGCTCATGATGTTCATCTCAGTTTTAACGGAAACTCCCAACAACGTCGCTGTTTATCAATGGGTCCCACAAACTAGGGTGGAAAAACGTAAAATATCCGTATCCGTACCCATCCGTCGTTCTGAGAGTGTTGAGTGATGAACTATGGCTTGAGATGCAATTAAAATGAAAGATCACATGTTTGTAACTTTGTAGTTGATTTTCTGGTCTGATCGCGACGAGATAACGAATCTGATCGTAGAGAAAGCTACACAGCTAGTCTTCGAAGCAAATACCGTTAAAGAGCGGAAGAAATCGAATGCGAACTCGATTTGAGAGCTCCCGCATGGGAGGCGGTAGACCAGGTAGGGTTCGTGCGAGAATTTGAGCGAGAAAAATGTTGGGGTTTTATAATTCTCATGGAATTCTTTTCGGAGTTCCGGAGAATGAGTGAAAATCCTTGAATTTCGAGGTGAAATTTGGGAACCGGATTTGATTTGTTGTTTTTGGGAAGTTTTTGGGAGGGGATGAGATGGCAACTCCAGTTGAGCCTCCGAATGGCGTTATATCTCAAGGGAAGCATTACTATTCCATGTGGCAGACCTTGTTCGAGATCGATACCAAGTACGTGCCTATCAAGCCCATCGGTCGTGGAGCCTACGGCGTCGTTTGCTCCTCCGTGAACAGAGAAACCAACGAGAAAGTCGCGATAAAGAAGATTCACAATGCTTTCGAGAACCGTGTGGATGCGCTGAGAACCTTGCGCGAGCTGAAGCTTCTTCGGCATCTCAGGCATGAAAATGTTATTGCTTTGAAAGATGTGATGATGCCCGTTCATAGGAGAAGCTTCAAGGACGTGTATCTGGTATACGAGCTCATGGATACGGATCTGCATCAGATTATTAAGTCTTCTCAAACTCTCAGCAACGATCACTGCCAGTATTTCCTCTTTCAGGTATTTTTTTTACATTCTTTTTTGGTGCAGTAGTGGTCTGGACTTGTTTTTAGTAGTTTATTTTAAATTATTGATTAGTTTCATTAGATTTCCTTTGGGAGAACTAGTATCCCAAGTTCTAAGTAGTAACTATGACTCTGCACTCTATTACCTTAAAAGTTCTAACTATATATATATATATATAGACACACACACACACACACTCATATACATATATTCACATTTCACGTGCTCATAGAGGGGGAGCATTAGAATATTAGTTGAGTGAGTAAATCCTCAGTTTATTGTCAATTATGTGAACAGTTGGAATTTATGAATGGTGCTCCTCCATAGTGAGCTTACTCATTTTTGGTAGGGTACTAAAGTTTATGGATGTGTAATATAATTTGGTTTCTGATTGGTAACTTGACTTATGCTTTCTGATTGTTATAGATGATCACTGCTTTAAATTTAAATATGTTGCAGGTCATTCATATTATCTGCTATTTGTGATAGTCGTAATGTACAACTTATTTGTAAATTATAAGTGATGCATGTTTGTGGAATATGAGTTTCTTGGTCATGTTACTTGTGTGGGAATGATAGTCTCATCATCTTTGTAGTTTAGACTTTGTCATAGTTTTCATCTATTAAAAATGAGAACTGCTACAACCATAAAGGGATTTCACAAAAGTAAACTCACAAACTGACGTGGTTCATTTGATCCATTAGATCTACTTTACAATAAAATTAATTTTACAATCTGACGTACCATACCAAGCCATGTCAATATGTGAGTTTATTTTTGTGAGATTCCTTTGTAACTAAACTGTTTATCATTAAAAGCATGTTTTCATGTTTACAATAGACAGGTTTCAAGAAAATATGGGAATATTTAGAATTGATTTGAGGTTCCCTTGAATTAATGGATAATATTAGGTTTCATATTGACTTTTCAAAAAGAAATAGAAAATTTTTCATGATGATGCAATTCCAATGTTACACTATAAAAAAATAAACAAAAAGTTGAACAGATGTCAACAAAAATGAATAATTTAGTGAGTCATCTGAAAATGATTTGAGGAAAAAAATAGCAATATCTACTCTGTAAGCAATATCAAGTTCTGTACTACCATCAACATCTGTTTTGTGCTATCTATTTGAGTCTGTTTAGTGATTTTTTGTATCTTATGCTGAATACATGCACTTTTGCCCATTCTGGAGCTGTCGCCAATCGAAATACTACATTTGTGAGGCTTTAGTCAATGATCTTGTTAAATGTGATTCTGAGTGCTTTTTTTTTTCTTTTCCTCCCTTCATCATACTTGATTGGTCGCCACAGTAATTGTGCTATTCACACAATCAATGCTATTATTACTCAGTCAATTTAACCTTAGTTCAAACAGATTAATTAATCTTTATAAGTTGCTTTAGCCTTAATTGCTTGCATTAATCCGATCTTCCCGGTCCAGTTGCTTCGTGGCCTGAAGTATCTCCACTCAGCCAACATACTTCATCGTGACCTAAAGCCTGGGAATCTTCTCATAAATGCAAACTGTGACCTAAAAATATGTGATTTTGGCCTAGCACGTACTAGCAATGTTAAGGGCCAGTTCATGACCGAGTACGTTGTAACTCGCTGGTACCGGGCCCCAGAGCTCCTTCTCTGCTGTGACAACTATGGAACATCCATTGATGTGTGGTCTGTCGGTTGCATTTTTGCTGAGCTTCTTGGCCGGAAACCCATTTTTCCTGGTACGGAGTGTCTCAACCAACTTAAGCTGATTATCAACATCCTTGGCAGCCAGAAAGATGAGGATCTGGAATTTATAGACAATCCAAAAGCTAAGGGATACATTAAGTCACTTTCATACTCTGTCGGGAACCCCTTTTCCCGTCTTTATCCCAGTGCTCATCCCTTGGCAATTGATCTACTGCAAAAAATGCTTGTATTTGATCCGTCAAAGAGGGTAAGTGTCACAGAAGCACTCCAACATCCTTACATGTCCCCGCTTTATGATCCCAGTACCAACCCTCCCGCCCAGGTCCCCATTGATCTTGATATAGATGAAGATTTAGGGGAAAATATGATAAGGGAGATGATGTGGAAGGAAATACTCCATTACCATCCAGAAGCTGCTATGGCTAATCTGGAGGTCTGTTCCTAGTCTCTTCTTGCTTGTTATTGCAGAGTGGCCCAGAAGGCTTCTTTCTTCAGATGACGACTCTTTTATATTCATGTCTTTGGAGCCGGTCAGTTTTTTCATAGTCCTTATTTATGTTTTTCTTTTTCCTTTTTCAATCAAATAATGATCTCGAGAAATCATGCTTAATGCTATGCTATCAATGCATGCCATGACTATTGTTCTCGAGCTTAAGCTCTGTATGGTAGGTGTCCTTAGTTGTAGATAGGCGTGTTCCATTATGATCATAAAGCTGGTATGAAGAACTTTTACCCTGTATAATGTTAAAAACGTTCTGTAGTGTACATATTCATGTAAAATCTAGTATGCTACTTTTTGTTGGGGTCAATATGTTTTGTTTTGAGAAATTCTCATGCTCTCTTCCTTTTGAAGGTGGCCCCGCCCCCGGGGGGGGGGCGGTCTCTTCTCTCCACTCCTCTCATTTTTCAGAGAAAATTGCTATAAAATGTCTGGCAAGGAATTGCTACTATTCAAGCAATTTTAATTTTACTTACCAACTTTCTCGAATTCTCAAATATAGAAACGTCTAATATTTCTTTTTTTCCAAATTACTAACCAAACATATGAGTGTATGACCCCGATGACAATTGACAGTGACAGATCACTTTACGGCGGCGGGTTCTGGGTGGACAAATGTCCGAGTCCAATTAAGCTGGGCTCCTGGACTGAGTCCATCTATGCCTTTAAATCAAAAGCCCAAAAATATGCTTTAGTGCGAGTGGGCTTCTAGAAATACATCTTTAATGAAATTGGGCCCTCTCTCTCTCTCTTCCTTGATTTATTTAAAAATACCGCTGAACTAATGAGAAATAGAAATAGGAGAAGAAAACATGAAACTCGGCAGCCAAGTTTGGACCACTTTTCTTTTGACCAAAATCAAGTTTCAAGTGCTTGTGTGTGTATGTATATATATATATAGTTTAATTTTAAGCTTTTTGGGGTCTTATTCCAGTGAAAAGTGCTGGATGTGCTGAGCTGAGTGGCAACAACGTGAAACGAGCTTCTAGTTTCATGGTCGAGATTATTTTCGTCGGACAAATAAAAAAAATAAAAAACTAAAAGAAAAAATCTTCTTAAAAAAAATTGTGATGCTAAACGTGAAGCTATTTACCTTACGTAATCTACATACAGAAGATTTTAAGGTGGAGGCCATTTCTCATAAAAAACCTTGAAAATTTCATGCGAAGATTCCTGCAGTCCTTGGAGCTTTTTAAGGAGAATGAGACGAAGAAGCTGGCAATTTTCACAACATTTGCTTTCTCTCAGAAGCTATTTGGTCTTCCACCAAAGACACTGTTCCAGCCACTACTTAAGGATAACCTTGTGGCCAAAGGGCTAGTTCTTTTATTTATTACAGATTTGTTTAAGGAATATCTGATTGATAATAGTCTTGATGATTTGATTTCTATACTGAAGCGGGATAAAGTGGAAGAAAATCTTCTGTACTTTTTCCCATTTGCAAAGCGATCTCTTGAGGATTTCAATGGTTCTTGTCTTCTTCATCATGTTCTGATCTGATTTCCTTTCAACTATTTGTTTTTTTTAATAATATATTAGCTGACATGGCAGCCGATTCTCCCACGGTTTCTCACCACGGTGGTATATAGAAGAACTGTATTCCAATACTGTTTTCATGATTCACTGGCTTCATATAATAATCAAGCTATATATGTATGAATTTTCGGTCCCGACTCCCGCCCACCTCCACCATTTTTTTTCCTTTTTCCGTTACCATCTCAATTATATTGCATTTTAAATAAGAAACTAATTTATTTTATAACCCAAGAGACAGGAAGTAGAAGAGCCTTACAAAAAAATGCCTTTGTGTCGAACCAGAACATACTCTAGAATAGATCAATATGTTCTTATTTATCAGTAAATCCAGTAGCAAATTAAATCCTATTCCCCTTATCTAAAGAGACAAAAAAAGTTGGCATCTTTTCTTTAACAAACAAGAAGAAAATCTATAGGTCATGATCATAAATATAGATAATTCGAAAACAACTAGCTAGGTTGGCTCAGCTGGCAAAAAAAAACCCACTAGGTTTAACAGTACTTCACTTCATTAACCATAATTTATTGGTCAGGTTAATATTATCTGGCAAATAGTACTTTTATAATTACCAGTTAATTGTTAATTTAGAGGTTCTTAATTTTATGCGTAAATTACGCAAGCATGCATGCCTTCTTCTGGCTATTCAATAATCAATATATACCTTAATTTATTATATATTGACAAAAGATTTCGCAGCTAGATCAACAATCTTTCATCGAGCACAAGTACGTAGCAGCAACTCATGAGAACTCTAAACCCACATAACATTTATAGACTTAATCATGCCTAACTTATATAATTAATCATGAGCTGAGCTCCAATTAATATTTTATTTTTCTAATACCCAGGCTTATAATATGGTTGGTACTGCATGCAAACCATTTGCTTGTATTTTTTTTTTTTTTTCTCATTTCTTTCCAGCTTGTGGTAATCAAAGGATCGAACAGAATAATATATATCATGTACTTCATCAGCGCATGCATAGTCTAGCTAGCGTACGTAATGTTTCATATATTTCTTTTCTTCATGATTTTCATTATACGGATCCTATTTTTTATGAAATCCAAATTGTTAATTTCATCCCCATGCAAGCAGGTGATCATTGAGTGCAAAGTTAAATATGAAATTTTAAAATTCTTCGTTTTGGGACAATGAATTATTATTATAGTTTTCAAAACTGAGAGTTTGCAGTACTCATATATGTATCTCTCTCTCTCTCTCTCTCTCTCTCTCTCTATATATATATATATAGCATACATCACCTAGCTCCCAAGTTACTGATTATTGTTTTCCTTTTGTCTTTCGTATAAGGAAATATATATTAATCTACTGTCTTGTGTTGGTGTTGATCGCGTAAATCGATAATAAAAAAGCTGAGACGACCCTTATATATATAATTATAGTAATACTAGCCCTCAAACGTTACTTCATGTTAATTAATCCATATATATTTTTTACGCAGCATGTTCAAATTAAGAGGCCGACAGCCACACAAGTTGTCCCTAAAGAAGCCCGTAGCATGGCATTCTAAAAAATGATCTCCCAATTAAGTAACTTTTGATGTAGCGCGCGCACATGCTTGCGAATATATATGTGTGTGTATTTGAGGCGGGCATATATATTAAAGCTTATATTATTTCTCATTATACTTTAGTCGTTTTTCTCGTGAATATTGTTCGGTTCAAGTAATGCCTGCATGCATGTATCATTTTTTAAAGAAAAAAGCTGTTTTTTAAATCCTTACATATTTTACATACAAAGCATGCAGCTAGCAGACATGGTAAATGAATATATATATATGTATATATATATATGCACGTGATCAACAATAATATTATTGGTATATATAGAAATGGTCACTTTATTATATATATGTGACCCAAGTGACATATATATGGATGCATGGCATGGCCACCTTCGGAACTAAGGCAACTTATACGAATTGATAAGGATTTCTGGAGATAATAACTTAAGTACCCAGACATATCATGTTAATGAACGATGCATGAAATGACACCACTACTTATACATTATGTTATATATTAATTAATTAATTGTTTCGTGCCCATGATGTGATGATCATAAGTCACTTTAAAAAGAACTCCTCTTCCCGCATGCATGCATGCATGCGTGCACTCACGGTCATACTCGAATGAAGGAAAATCTACTTGCTTTTGAGATAGATATATGCAATTAAGATAAGTCATGGAGGCGCTGGAGCCGTACGTAAATTTAGAAGATAATGGTCAGATTTGATGTGGATTCTGTTGCTGTTGTGTAAAATAAAAGCAGCACGTGGGTTAAGGTCCTTATAAAGGAATATGAGTATCGGCTGCTAGTTGTCTGCACGCCAAAGCCGCCGGTTAGTACTACTTCTTGACCAATATTAAGTCATATGTCGAAATGTACATTTGAAAATTCGTCATTGCGCCAGGCCGGGTGATTGGAATTTAAGACACAACCCAAATTACCTCACCTTCAAAGAACCCAAGAAAAAAATTCAAGTTTGAATATCATTAAACAAATCGATCCATGGGGATGCAGCTTGGTCGTTGTGCGCGCAATATTCATTATGCAGAACTTTTTTTGTGTATTCATATATAAATATATATATATATATAATATATTTATATATATTAGATACCAAAGCCAGTACTTAAGATAAAGAAAAGAAAAGAAAAAGAGGAAACGTGTGAAAACCAAGGTTGTGGGAAAAGAAATTAAGGCCCAGGCTTGGGACCCCATCGCAAAAAAAGCTGAAATGGGCCCTCCGGCATGTGATCGATTCAGAAGATGGTAGTTAATGTAGTTGTAAGAAAGATTAAAGCTCATGCTTGATTAGAAAAAAAAAAAAAAAAAAGAAAGATTAAAGCTCCAGCAATGGCAGGCTGCTGGTCGATCGTACTGGGCGGTGGATTTCTTTTGAGATTACTCAATCATGAATCATATATGTATATATGTTGTACCACTCTCAGACGTAGACTCACGTACGTAGATATAGACCAAGAAACATTAATGACTTTAAAGGACAAAGTTATAGCCTATGGCTATGGCTATGGCTAGGCTACAGATTCACGTAGATATTCGGTCATGTGTACGCATTACGACTCGTTTTAATCGGTGGAGTGCATTGAGATTTGAGCATGTTCTTCTTCTAAAAACAGGGTTTGCTTGAAACAGCCTTAGCTTTACCTTTTCATTATGCTCTGCCAAAATAAATTTGTATAGAATTCGAAAGAGTACAGTAAGCTGCACTGCAAAGAACAATGTTTGATGGAAGAAGAAAAATATAAAGAAAATAGAACAAAAGGAACAAAACTAGAATCATCCGGGAATGTTACAGTACTGGGGCTGAGGACACACACACACATATATATTGTTTCTGATATAAGATGGTTTTTAGAAATTTGTTGCATGTCTACGTGGGGATCTTGGTATAATGTGGTGGCATCTAGTATCATGCATTGAGCAGGAGGGACACTTGAAGAAAAGTACTTAGAATATTCTTTATGCACCACAGCAAGCAGATGCGAAACCCAGTTCTTCAGGTCTCACTCGTTGTATTTGTCAATGGGGCCGGCCAGCTCTAAAAGAAAAGTTGCCATTAGGAATTAAGGAGCATACAGGCCAGAGGCCGAGTAGTTTGAACATGAAGATTAATGTAAGTCGTGTCTAGGTCATTTATCAACTCCTATTTACGTGTCAACCTTTCTTTCTCTCTTGAAGAAAAAGAAAAAGGAAATTTGTGAACCGAATATATAATTCTACCATGCGCTAGCTCGTCACTAAAAGTATTTAAAATCTCGTGAAAATGGAATTAAGTTTTCTGATTTTAGTTTTACATGGTAATTTAAGTACGTAACTTTGAGAGGTTTTAATACACCACAAGTTAGCTACATTAAAAGTTAATTAAAGCAGTCATCATCACGACCATGACCAAACAGGTATGAAAATTAATTGTATTAATTAATAATTAATTGAAGCTCCAAAATAATCGCATGCATGTATGCACTGATAACAAGTCATGCTAATATATATGTGATTATACACATCATGAGAAAGAAGTTATTTAAAGATAAGTTGGATAGATAATCCATACCTAATATGCGACTTTCAAATGCCCCTCATGATCAACAAATTAAGGGAGAGATCTAGAATTCTCTCTGGCCAATTAAAATGGATATATATTGTCAATAGCGCCCATATATTAATGATAAAATGGCAGTAGCTTTCGATCGATCATGGGCAACGGCTTTCGAAATGATAATTATGATCAAGGTCAGTTTGTCAACCCCTCCGAATTATTGATTGACTGCGACAATTAATTTGATCATTCAGTATATAATTACGACTTCATTTCCCTATACTAATTAGTTTTTATGAATATATAAAAACTAATGAATTCTACTAATATTTATCACTTATAAGCATATTAATTTGTAATAAATAAAAAAATAAAAAGTAATTTAATTGGTAAATGTTACATGGAAATTAAAGTACTTGGTCGTTAATTCTTAGGTCATTTAATTTTAGTATATAATGCAGTAGTACATATTATATAGTAGTACCGGTACTACTCATGTAGTGATTTGGGTAATGACAAAAAATGGAAGTACTTCTAATTAACTCTGTCATCCCTTTCACACCCTAATGAATCTCTCATTACAAGAAAATTACTTATTTACGACTAGTTATTTTTAACGAAATGATTATTTTTAATTAAAATGAGTTTATTTTCATCTTAAATATTTATTTTCATCTCAAAAAAAGGTAAAAAGTACACGTTTTTCTTGTAATGCCTTTAAGGACGACTTATTAGCTGTTGATGGCAATATTCTAGCTAGGGTACGTACAAACAACGTGCGCATGCGCCTAGCTAAGAACAAGTGGACATCATGAATATTGCAAGTTGCTCTCAAACAGGACAGTTAATTGTCTCTCTCTCTCTTCAAGTCTTTTTCGTTGAATTATCGATCACAACAGATGAGAAAGAAGACCCATTTGCTTTTATATAACATGGTGGCCGATAAAAGACTGTTCCCTAAAATGCAAAAACAAAGGGTATGGCTAGATAAGTACTAGTGGGTCATGTGGAAAATCTAGACACAAATATTAGGGCCGGGGTACCCGAGAAACTTGCTCCTCACACGGGAAAGCATCATATGCACTACTAGCCTAGCTAGCCTATTCTAGCGTGCATGTATATATATATAAAATGTGGGAGTGACTTTAATTTCCTCAGTGCCTGATCAAAGGTACCACGTAAAGTCGACTAACCTATCAACCTCAATCCATGTATATATGCGTTCTCCCTTTGGCACCAAAACCAGCTTTTTTCACCAAATTGCTCACCATGGGGAACACTTAAAAGGCGTAATTCTTGCATGCACTTGCTTTGTAAGCTGCATCCCCGCATCTTTTTTTGAGGGACCACATGATGGATTTAATTACCCATTTCAAAACACCAAAGAACCTACGTAGATAACATAGCATGCAAACAGTACTATCGAAAACTTTACCATCGATCCATAGACAATAATTGAGAGCTATCATATGGTCGCTAGCTAAAATACATAGAGATCAGCACTAGCACTCTAGATTGATGAATTTCAATGCTTTCACCACTCTCCTCTATCTTACCTTTTTTTTTTTTCACCTTTAATTAATTGGCACGGGCGAGTATACTCAACCGTTACATTAAGTTCTTTTGGAGTTTAATTTCCTTTTAATACTCATTGGAGGGGCCTAGCTTGCATGGGGTACCTTTATCAATAGCAATAGCAATATATATATATATATATATATATGAGAGGTAATTATGATACGTACTCATTATATATATAATACAAGTTGTACGTGTGGGTTTAAAAAGTAGTTTATAATTAATTAATTAGTATCCCAAAAATAACAAATTAAAGACGAATCATGGTAAGAGCAGATAGAAAGATATTGACATCATTAATTTTATGCATGTCTTTTCTCCCTTTTCTTTTACTTGATGATGATGATGATGATGATGATGATGATAGAGGGTTATATATATGTTACCTCACATGACTTTACTTAAGTTGAAAGTGAATTGAATAAATATTACTAAATAAGTTAAAACGTTAGGTACTGAATTCCTCCCCCTTCGTATAAAAAACTACATAATTATTGACGTTAACAAAAGCCAGCAAGCTGCTTAATAATTTCGTCCTCTGTTTCCAACAGCCAGCATGATGAATATATTAACCTTTTTTTTTTCCCCCAAAATCCATAATTCTACCCTCAACAATTGCATCCAATTTACTGCATGTAGTCTCGTTCTTTGATCTCAATATCTCCGTTTGGATATAGAAATCATTTCGTTTCATTTTATTTTATTTTAATTAATAATTTTATTATTATTTATAAATTATTTCAATTCAACTCATTTCATCTAACTATTCAAACATCTAACTATTTAAACAGTACCTTAATTTATTTGTCATTCAGTGCCCGCCTTATACAGTAATATTATTATAACCTTTCTCTATTTGGCCTCACTGTCGTGACATTCATGGTTGCTTATGCTGTCGCTGTTCTACTCAGCATGCTTTTAACTTTGTCAGAGATTTAAAGCCGATGCATATGATCTCACACCAACTACGATTTTCTTTATATCTCAAGCAATTTTATATTTATCTGCTTCAAATAATTTACTACCAGAAAAAGTTAATGTATGGTCAATTGTAGCCTTGTGAAAATAACTATTTTATATTAAAATGAGTATATTTTTATTTTAAATAATTATTTTTTATTAAAAAGAAAAAATTAATTAACCTAAAAGGAAAAAAAAAATATTAAAAATATTTTACAGTACTTCACTACTACACACAGTATGTGATAACTCAATCAATTGATTGTCAGATCATCACAATATATCGTTTTTATCACACTTATATATAATCCGCTAGTAATATAAACATTATAAGGGCATTTTAATTTTCATTTCAAGTAAAAAGAAAACAAGTATAATGTGATTAATCATGCATATATGCACCATCAAGTACTAATATTGGTTTGAGAGTTTAGAGCCCGGCTTATAAGTTTTATTTTATAAAAAAATAATATATATTTATTATATTTTTAATAAAACTTGGTATGGGAAAAATATTATTTATTTTAGTTAACTATCAATTATTTAATATTACCTCAAGTAAAAAAAAATAAAGAGTAATATATTTTCTTAATTTTTAACAGGAATTCATTGCGAAACATGATACGAGCTGAGCTGAGCTTCGTCAAGCTAACACTCCAGTTTGGATCGGCTGACTTGCAGTTATAACTGCATGGGGCACACCTTTCAAGGCAGGTACGTGTTTTACTAGTTTGAGCTCTGCTACATCCACCGAGGATGTAGCACGAGTTGGTCCCGATAAAGAATAAATTTTATTTATTTACTTATTTTTTTTTATTATTTTTTTGTATTCTTAAATATTTATATATAAAAAAAATTTATAATATTATTAAAAAATACTTCTATAATCATTAAATAAAAAATTAATTAAAATATTTTTTTTGACAACAGGACAAGTTTTTGAAATAATTTTTCGGACTATTTAACATTTCTGTTGTCAAATTATTATCGAATTTTGTCCAAGGGATCATTGGTTGTGATTTGACACCGTCATGAATAAATATTTTCAACTGTCGCCAAGTAGTAATTTTTCCTGCTCTTTTTCCTCTTTCTTTTATAAAAAGTTAGTACAGTTTCTGTAAAAATAAAAATAAAAATAAAAAATAAGCAATACTAGGTACAATTTTTATTTGAAAACTATAATGCAAGTCTAAATTATTTTAATTTTAAAATTTTTTAAAATTACAAAATTATCCCTCCTAAAATGATATTTTTTTTCATTTAATAATGTACCTGCACATACAGTCCTCACTTGAAGACTATAAATAAAATTTCTCATAAAAAACTATTACAGTCACACAACGAAACTCACTCTAAAATAAGATAATATATGAAATTTGTGGTATAGTGCGTAAATATTTTATAATTATTTTTAAAAAATAAATAAATACGAAATTTGTATAAAAAAATTAATTTTTTAATAATAAATTCTATTTTTTTAAATAATTACGTGACATATACGCACTTCATAACTGTATGTTGCATTATACAATATATATTGATGTTTATAATTTTGATATAGTTTTTAAGAGAATATTATTATTTTTAAATTAACTTTGATTTAAAAATTAATTTAGTTTTATTTAAAATTTGTGTACATTCTATTAAACACTTATATGTGTACATTTCACTTATAAACCTATCATTTAATGCCACATTATAGGATGATGGAAGTTGAGATGATGAATAGATTTTTTCTTTTCTATTATTCAACCAGTACTAATTTAGCCTCCCAAAAAAACTTGAATAATTTCTTTAATTTCCAAAAATTTATATTTATCATATTTTTAAAAAATGGTGTAAATTTGTATATTTAGTTTTTTAATTTAGAATTTAGCCCCAAAACTTATATAATAATAAAAAGTTTCTTGAAAACATAAAAATTTGGTTCTGAAAGTTTTAAAAATCCAAAACATATATTTTTATTTATGAAGCAACGACTCATGAGTCATGTGTACGTACTACGTACGTAACTTTGAAGTCGATCAACCGTACTGTTCTCATGAGTACTAATCGATAGGTTGATTGGCTTCTGATCAATACATTTTCCCTTAGGCCACGACTGCTCACCTCCACCCTTTATATAATTAATATTAAATTACTGATTAATAATATTATAAAGAGTTATACATACTCATAAACTATTATCAAACTCAAATGGTTGGATTATCGTTTTTGACAATTACATGACTTGCAAATATTGTCTGGTGGCAGGTGCTGTATTTAATATATTATAGGTTGGTCTTTCATTTTTCACATGATATTAATGCAGCCGGAGATTGAAATTTGTTGTGACCTTTTGAATATAGACTTTATAATACGATCGATTTTTTATTTTTGACAATTCATTTTTAATATGATATGTTAAATTTAATTTATAATATATAAAAATAATTTTATAATTTAACGTATCACATTAAGTCACATCAATTTATAAATTTATTTTTATGATATTTTTTCATGATTAAACATTTCTATTATACATTTGAGATTTGTATGTATTATTTATCATATATATATACATATAGAGTAGTGATACATGTATTTATAATAATTTGTATTCATAATACTCATTTTGTTAATTTTGTTTTAAAATTTAAAATTTAAAATTTTTAATATATCAATAATTGACACGTTAAGAAATAAATTTTTTATAAATTTTTCATATATATATATATATATGTTCTGATTGTTTTCAAACTAAATATAGTAATTTGTTTTTTTTTTTTATTTTTTCGGTTTGTTTTCCCGCCCGGGGGGTTGAGCTGAGCTCTTGCAGCCATATCGTGCTATTACGAAACGACCCCTTTCTCGAGTTCCTTATACCACTTCCATCCCTAGATTCGTGTGTGTCAAATTCAGGTGCCACTTTGTCAGAAAAAGTACCGTATGTGCTCCAACGGTAACGGTTAAAACTGGCGCTGGCGGTGAAAGAGAGGTTAAAAAAAAGAACAGAAAAAAGAAAAGAAAAGGACGTAATCGGAATTTTAAGATATTGTAGTACTGATTTTGTGATTTTGGCCTTTTTAATGGTGTCCTGCTCTCCAGCTGGAATTGGACGGTTGTGTAGATTTCGTCTGAGTCTCCACCCCACATGCCTAATCAACTCTCCCTCAACAAACCCTTGGAGGAGATTCCAATGCAACCTTTTTTTTTTAAAACCCATTTTCTTCCATTTTTTATTCTATAAATGGCCTCCTCAGCACCCTCAACAACCTCTTCCTCCTTTCTTTCTTCCCCTCTGTTAGATTTCAGGCTTTCCAGTTCTTCTAGTTTCCGCTTGTAAGATCTGAGGTTCTGTTGGTTTGTCTCAAGGAAATTCTGCCTTTTCCTCTGTTTTGTTTTGCGTTCGTTTTTTTTTCCTTGATAGCCTTTCGTCGGTTTCGCTCCTTTTTAGGTTTTTATTTTTGTGCTTTTGCTACCAAATCTTGTTTGGGTTACCCATATAGTCAGACCGTTGAAGTCTCCATTTTTTTCCGGCAAAAGGGTCTTGCTTTTGCAGAGATCTGCCGAAGAAAACTCTGTCCTTTTTCAATCTTGATGCGTAATATAATTGTTCTAGATGTTTGAGGTTCATGTCTCCAGTTCTCAGTGAAATCCTCCGTTCCGGGTTTATGATCAATTCCTCACTCAGACGCCGGACCCACCTAGTTCAATCTTTCTCTGTTGTGTTCCTCTACTGGTTCTATGTTTTTTCATAAAGCATCTTTCATCCCTGCTAGAGTTATACATAATATAACTAGATATTCTCATATGAATTAGATAGTTATTCCTATTATTACTGTTATCCGGGTTCTGGTTTTTTTTTTTGAAGTCCTAAAGGTTTCTCGAATTATAACGTCTTGTTTTTCTGGATAATCAATCTATTCGGTGTAAAACAAGAGTAAAAAAAAAAAAAAAAAGCAGAGAAAAATCGTGATGGCTTCCACCAGTGGAAATTCCTCGGGGTCCTCGCAAACTCAGAACTCTGGGTCAGAGGGAGACTTGCAGCTCTTGATGGATCAAAGAAAGAGGAAAAGAATGCAATCGAATCGGGAATCCGCGAGGCGGTCCCGGATGCGAAAACAGAAGCACTTGGAGGATCTGATGGCTCAGTCGGCACAGCTCAGTAAGGACAACAACCAAATCCTCACAAAAATAAACATCACCTCCCAGTATTACATAAATGTCGAGGCCCAGAATTCAATCCTGAGGGCTCAGGTGGTGGAGCTGAGCCAGAGACTAGACTCCCTCAATGAGATCCTTAATTTCATCAACACCAGCGGCACCGGGGTTTACGACTCCGATCAGACCCTTCAAACAAGCGCCGATAGCTTCATGAACCTCACGAATTTGCTCTATCTTAACCAACCCATCCCGGCTTCTGCAGACATGTTTCCCTACTAATAATAAAAATCATCACCAGGGGTTGGAAAAATGCTTGATAATGAGTCAATTTATGGTTGTCTTTTAATATCATTTTCGTGGTAGTGGTGGTTGTTGTTGTTCATTACCAGAGATCAGGCTGTTGTTTTATTGTTATGGGAACAGTGGGGGAAGCCTATTTTCTTGATAAGCACTTAGGAGGAAGCTGGCAATGACTGTGAAAGAATGGTGATGGTCCAGAAAGGAGAGGGACCCATTGTCTGGGTTCCTGGTCTGTAAAATGGGTCGTTCTAATCATGGTGTAAAGGGCTTTTGATGTATGATTTCTCTCTGGTTATATCAGTTTTATTAGTATTAATCTTCAGACCTGTACATCAATTTTCTTCTTCCTTCACTTTTTTTTTTTTTTTTTTTGCTTTAATGACTTGTATCATCGTTGTTCACATAAGTTTGTCCATTTCTTAGATATGCTTTTGGACTTCATTTCTTATTTTCTGTGTCATGGTGGCCATAGAATCTCTCATGATAGTCTGATTTTGTCATTCTGCATTCAATATAGGTCATTATAAGGGTGCTAATTTAGATGGGAATCGAATAGGATACTATTTCTTCTATTATTTTTTTGTTCGAATTTGCTTTTAAGTTCAAAATTTCAACTTGAAAAACAACAATAATCGACGTTATTGTAATAGGTACTCCATGTTTCATTAGCTGATCTTTACTTTTGCACCCAATCAATATATGTGTGTATGCAAAAGCATCTAGAATATTCTTCATGCTTACTGTTCTAATTAAATAATTATATCGATTCTCAAAAGAAAGAAATTAAATGGCCTATCTATCATTAGCAATTGCTGAACAGGTTGAGAACAACTAATTATAAGGGTGTGTCGATTCTTTACATCTCAGGGGGCAATTTCTTCTTGAATTACGTAAGAAATGAGCTAATTAAGATTAAGAAACAGTCTTTGCATCTGTTGTTTGAGTCCTTTTCAATAACTAATTCATCCATTAATCTAGAGCACGATTATTGAACTGATTGTTGACGGCTGGCTAGCTGGCTTTTGCTCAACAAAAAGAAAGTTGAATAAAAAATCAAAAGAAGAAATTGAAACCCATCACCAACCTAATTGGAATGATACATAAGAACGGCCTCTTTGTTTTTTTGTTTGTTTAGTTGATTTTTATTTTTGTTTTTATTATTATGATCATGATAAATATTTTAGTCAGGAAATGATTACATAAAAATAAATTTATAAAATAACGTAATTTAATACGATAAATGATCAGATGGTAAAGTTATTTGATGGACATGAATTGAATTAAATTGGAATCCTGAGGGTACAATTTGATATCCACAACCAAACAACCCCCATCAAATTCAATGCTGCAAAAATAGAGGATACCCATCATATCATGATGAGCTAAACAATGACATTATCGAAGAGAGACAAATTTGCAGCGAGGTCATAAAATCCCAGCTTACTCACTCCCATTTTCTGTGGTTGTCGTGCCACGTACGTAGTTTTTCTTGGTTCACTGTATCAGATATATATTTATTGGTTGATTGAGGTTTGATCTGCATGCTGGGAATTGCCACAACCAATAGAATAAAGTGGCCTCTTTATTAATTAATTTACGCCTGTCCTCTAAAATATACTACTCCCCATGACATGCAGGCTAATTATTCCTCTACTTTTTGTTCTTTTTTATTTTTTGGTATTTTTCTGTACATCCCTCATCACGAGCTCCGAAAAAGAAAGGTCACGAGCTCAATGCTATATAAAGTTCTTAACACATCATGTGTAACCAGCTATTGTCCTGCACTGACTCCTGCATGCCTATAGTGCATATATATTACAACCTTAATTTGGACTTTGATTTAAACAAATAAAAGATGTTACGTACGGTATCATGTTTTAAAATTACATTTTTACCGAATATTGCTGGCATCCGGCCATCTGACAATTACTTTCTTATCGTTGTGATCATAATTTTTAGAACTTTTTTCTTTTATTAAAAAATTGTTTATTACATGACTTCTATCGAATGGATTGGCAGTGTATGTAATACTATTTATAAATAAGCTTTTTTGAAATTTTATATTAGTGATTTGAGAATTGAGTGTTTGGATGTTAGAATTAGTTTAAAATTAGACTGAACTGAATTGGTCCAAGTTCCAAATGGGGCCTTAGTCGACGTGTTTCAAAGTTTTTGATTTATAAAACTACTTAAAATCTATAAACCACATTAATTATCGGTATGATTGTGAATAAAACTCAAGATTATCGAACAGTATCGATCGTTGCAGTGAAGCACATTGTCTTCAATTCGTTACATGCATTTGGCATTTGGAGTGCTTTGGTACAAATCATGTTCCATCACCCACGAAATGAATGACTAAGATCAAGTAATTTGTGGATCTTCGCAGCTAATTTCTCACAAGGAGTTCGATCGATGCAAACGGAATTATATAATTTGAACTATATATATATGATCATGATCATGATCATCGTCATCATGATGTAGTTGATAAAAGGGATCGGAAAATAAACCCAACCCCCACTAAACTTTAATGTGGGAAGCGGGTGAAATGCTGACGAATGGTTGCATGACGACTTTTTTAGTTTTTAATTATGTTAAGAAAGTTTAGGTTGAGAGCGTACATATAATTGGAAAGGAAAAAGATAAATCCATCATAAAGTTGACACAGATGGTTGATTAAAAATGGGTTAAAAACGGGCCTTAAAATATAAAAGTCGATTAACTTGAGCATTAAAATATAAAAACAAACAAAAGCACCAAAGATAGATATTAAGTACAATTTTTCCAAGATAAAAGTTATGTGCATGATGTGAGAAATTAGCTTAGTGATCAGTAGCCAATTAACCAAGCCCTATAAAAAGAACACAAAGGAAGTGGGTAAATAATTCAGGTAGACAATATATAATATTCTCAAAGATAAGATGATACCAAGAAATTAAGGGATGAGGAATTCATGTGTCATGCCTTTCTATGTATGGGTATCGATCGGTTGCATGTTTGGAAAAGTTTTAGACGAGAAGATGATGGAAGCATGCATGTGGGTGTGGCACAACCATTAATGAAAAGGCAGGCATTAACTAAAGCAAATGGTGTCATTATTTTCCAATCCCAGTCCCCGAATATATATATAGCTCCAATATTTACTGGGGAGTCTGTGATTTAGAATGGCTTAATGTTGTTGTACTTAAAAGGTCGTGGGAAATAGTATTTTTTTCCCCTAACCCAATTTGAAATCTTAGAGAGAGAGAGAGAGAGAGAGAGAGAGAGAGAGAGAGAGAGAGAGAGAGAGAGAGAGAGAGAGAGTTCCTTTAAGTACTATATATTATTAACATACAATTATAAACATTAAAGGAAAAGGCTCCAGCATTAAAGTAGCATTAAGATTTTCACCCAATTGCGAAAATCATGCTTTGCGATGCGTAAGCAAATTTCTTATCTTTTCCCCCACTTAGAAATACGTGATTAGATCCTCATAATTTTTTATGGGTTAGCATACGATTTTCTCACTTCCATTTATCTGTGGCCATAATTTTGTTCTTGAAATGGACCGCAGCAAGCAAGGCAACAATGAGGATCCATGATGTGAGAATATAATGACATGCCCACCTAAATATGCAAGGAACCCAAATATAATTTTGAGTGCAATGAAAGACCAATCATGTAATTCATGCAATATATTATACGAATGTATCATGGCAAGTTAGGTTTCCTTTCCACAAACATTGCTGAAAGTTGGATATATATATCATCTGAAATTATATTGGAGGCTTTTTCTTGGTGTGTTGGAAGGGGCTAGCAAGCTTTACTATGGAGGCTTTAACATTTTACTTTTTGCACTTCCTGCTACAACAATGGCCTACCTAAGATTGTTCAAATCCGGCCCGGTCCGAAACCCGAATAACCGGGTTCCAGTTACGGGTTCCGGCCCGAATACAATCCAGGCCAGAACCCGCATCACTCCTAACCGGCCCAACTCGGGCCGGTTACGGTATTACATCCGGGTACCGGATTTTAACCCCGGTACCCGGTTATAATAATAAAAAAAAACTAAGCCTAACTAAGCCCCCCCCCCCCCAAACCTGTTGGCTGAATCGTATCTCACTTCTCCCATCTCTCTCTCTCCCCCTCGAGCCATGAAAGTTTGAAAGCCTAGCCTTCTCCTTCAAGTTTTCTCTCTCTCTCTCTCTCTCGCCGCTGGCCGGACTTTCTATCGGTAAGTCTCTCTTTTCTCTCTCACTTCGGTAAGTATCTATGCTCTCTCTCTCACTTCGGTAAGTCTCTCTTCTCTCTCTCACTTTAGTAACTCTCTCTCTTTGTGTCTCTCAATCTATGAGCAATGCCTTTGGACAAATCTTATGTGGGTCTAAAGTATATGCCGTTATTTTTCTAGATCTGGTCTCTTCTGTTAAACATGGATTTTTTTTTTTATAAGTTTTTTAGGGTTTACATTTTTGTTCTCTGTTTATTGATTTTGAGTTTGTTTTGATGAGAATGTTTGATTGTTTGAGGAGTATTTTTATGGGTTAGATCCTCGTGCCGTCATCTTCATTCGTGTGTATGTTTTCTTCTCTCTGTATGTTTTGTTCTCTGTTTGTTGATTTTGAGTTTGTTTTGATGAGAATGTTTGAATGTTTGAACGTTTGAGGAGTATTTTTATGGGTTAGATCTGTTTAGTTGAACAAAAGAAAAATAAATAAATATTTTTCTACGCACTTGAAGATTGGGTTTGTTGCCATGTACATAAAAGGAAAAATAAATAACAAATCTGTTATATATGTTTAGCTGCAAAATGCTAGAGCCGTGGGTATCGAATCCAAGAAGTTTTAAGGCCATTCAGAGGTGGGTTGGCTTCAGAAATATGTTGAGTATGTTTCAGAAATATGGCTTCTGTCCAGTGTAAAACATATATAGTTTTGAATAAAGATGACCATTGAATATGATTGTTTGAAAGTTTCTAAACTTGTCTGTTTTTCAATGAGCTTCATAAGGTCTAACATAAGAATTCAAGATAATGGTAAACCTCCAAAATAGAGATATAAAAAATTTCTATTCAAGGTGGCTCTCATGACAACTTACTTTATTATATAATGATCGAACATGATCTATTGTGGTGGATCTAAACTCTGTTTTAGGTTCTTGTTTATTAATTTTACTAAGAGAAGTTGTTGTCTAAAAATATCTATTTGAATGAAAACTCTACAAAATATTTGTTAGTGTGGGTGTATTGGGAGAAAAAAAATGTTATGCTTGGATTCTAGGTAATAGTTGAACATACATGTTGTAGTTGGCCAAAGTTGCACATTTATGCTTGTAATTCAATGGAACTAAGTACTGATAAAGTCTGGATCTCCTACCACTTAATGTGCTTCCCCTCAATTTTGATTATCTACATATTTCTTTGACTTTTAGTTTTAATATAATGTTTATTAACAATTTCTTAAGCATGGAGTAATATATATATATATATATACATATATATAAATATATGTTTTAAAAGTCATAGTGGTAGCACAACAAGAAATAAATATATTTGTAACCACATTTTCAGATTTGTCATTTTCATTCTATTTTGTGAGATTCTAGATCATATGATGAATATGACTTGGATTGATCTTTTCACTAATTTGGTAAATTAGGTAATGCTTAGATTTTACTATTAGCTCTTCAGTCAGGTTTTGTTGCTTTCAATAAAAAAATTTCCAATGATTTCTCATAATTAAGCTTTCATTTTAAGGGTATGATGTCATTAACTCGCAATTTTTTTTTATCTTCGTATAAAAGCATCGAGCAAAGCTGATTTTGTTCTCATTTTAATCTTTAATTTAGTAAGTGAAATTTGTCTTAATCCTTGTATATATAACCCTTGTTTACTTATCAAAAAAATATATATATATATAATCCTTGTTCAAAATTTTTTATTTTTTGCAAGATCTCTTTCAGTCCAATTACTTGAAGTTTGCTATTTGGTGTGGAGATTAAATCATTGATGGATATGCTACTAATTTTGTAATTCATATATTGTAATTTTATATTTTGTAATGTAATATATAAATAACAAATAATATAATATGTAGTGGATTGCATTGTGATGCATGCATGAATGAATTTATGCATTTAGTATTTAGAACACAAATATTATGCTTTCCAATTTGACTTCTTAGAATTGTTTTTAATAAAATAAAGGCTTTTATATAAAAAATAATTATGGTTTGAAATTTTTTAAATAAATATAGGCTTTTGCATAAAAAGAATTGTGCTTTCAAACGAATTTTTCTTGAAATAACATTAATAAAATATAGGTTTTTACTTGAAAAAGAGTTATCCGGGTATAAACTTTTAGTATGAACCTTTAGTTAAAAACATTAAATATGAACCTTTAGTGTTAAAAAAAAAAAAATGTATAACCCGAAACCTGGATTTTCGGGTTTCAAAAATCGGATCCATCCGGGTTCCGGCCCGGGTTTGAACCAAACCAATCCGGTCTGGATTCCAGTCCGGATTTAAAACCCGAGTCCTGATCCGAATATACCCAGGTTGAAATCCGGATGAACACCATCTGTGCTCAAGTACTAGCGTAAAGCCCATGCATGAGCCGAGAAGTGAGAATATGGAATTCTAACCGTTACCGAAACTGAAACCGAAACAAGATAATCATATCCTTTTATCTGAGCATGCCTGAATTTGGGTACGAAAATTAGTCAATATTTCTTGAACAATTCTCGTACTTTCACTCGAATGGTAGATCCCACTACATAAAACTCATCCTTATGTGAGAGAGAAGAATTCGTTTCCAGGTGTACTTTCAACTTAAGGAAAATCAAACCTATCTACTCAACTCTCCTTAACCACCCGAGCAAGGCCCAAGTTCTGTTAGTTTTGAGTAACTAAGGCTGCGAGCTCAGCTGAGTTGTGCAGGAGAGAGAGTTACGTAGAATTCATCCAAACGAAATTTAAAGTGTGTTTAAATATTAAAATGAGTTTAGAACCTTCTATGAAAAATTGAAAAAGGTTGTGAGTCTCGCATATAAATATGTTTTAAGTTAAAAAAGATTGTAAGTTCTACATGTAAGAGGTTTTGAGTTGAATGATTTTAATAATTTGAGAATTGAATGTTTGGATGTTAGACTCGGTTTAAAATTAGACTGAACTCAGCTGAACTCAACTGAATTTGGGAACTCAAACCAAACGCAGCCTAAACCTTCAACTTGATCAAAACTCTAAAGATCAATCTACTAGGACCCTGAGCTTGCCTGTGTTAAAGTAAATTTCAGATTTGAATAAGGGCTTGTTTGGACATGAATATCTAAAAATTTTGTGAATAGTAGTGAAATAATTTGAATTAAGATGTTTTATTGAGATTTGAAAAAGGAGAGAAAAGTTAATAAAAATATTATAAAGTTAATATTATTTTTTAATATTATTTTTGTTTTGAAATTTAAAAAAGTTGTATTGTTTTTTGTGTTTAGTTTGGATGTTTGGGAAAGTTGTATTGAGTTCTGTGTTTGGATAATGATTAAGTAATGATTAGATGAAAAAATTGAAAAATTGAAATTGAAAAATGTTTTATATTTGAGTGATGTTTGAGAAGGAAATTATGAGAAGTTTTGAGAATATCTGAGAATGTTTGAATGTCCAAACAAAGCCTTAACTTGGATACAGAAAGGGTTGCCAAAGCCCACAGCTCCCATGGGAACCGGCTATCACAAGGAAGTTTCTTCACACTTGGATTGATCTTCATACTTCTCAAAATAAAAAAGAAAGCAGAGGATACAATATTTCACATGAGCATTGTTTGTACGCATTGTTAGGCCTGCTACAAATGGATAGTAATGTATTCTCTAGTGTACTTGCTTGGAAATATGCAAGGGTACAGACCAGAGACTAATTGGGTCAGTGGGCAGTTGGAAGGCAGTGTATGGTTCAACTGCAAACATGTTAATTAAGTTCAGGTGGGCAAAACCATTATGCACATACACCCATGCAGATGCATGCATATAAAGGCCCAGAGGTCGACCTATAATCTCCATTAGGCCAGAAAGAAATAGGAATGCTACTACTCTAGAATAGAGAATTGGAGATCCGAAGGAGTTTTCCAGTATTTACCATCCAGCTATGGCAAGTCCTGCTCTTAGCACTAAAGAATTCACAAATACAGAGTTCAACAGGACTGGGACCAGTACGCATCATAGCACAAAACTAAAAAAGCAAAATCATCAGAACAGACATGGGTAACTAACAATTTCTTTTAATAAGAGACAAGGGTAATGGACAATGAAAAAGAGGATCCTGCCACAGCCCAACTATAAATCATCCAATAACAAAAAAAGAAAAAATTACACAACACAACCACTAACAACAACCAAATAATAGTTCATCTCCATAAGACTGCCATTTAACAAAGCCAACAAAATGGAAAGACAACTGGATTCTATCTCACGTTTTCCATCCTTAATCATATGGAATTTGAATATATGCAGCATCACATACAAAAGGGATGTCAGCATACATACCAGCAAGAGCACATCGTATACATTCCAAGACTGTGAAAAGGTAAGCAAATGCCACAGCGGTCCAGAAGTGCATCCCCACTTTACCCCAGTAGACAGCAAGTGGCATCCAACGACTCACAGTTCCTATTACTTGCAAGGCAATCTCCAATAACATACCCATTACCACATGAAATCTGAAGAAGTGAGGCCATTCCTTTCTTCTCACCACTCCAAGATATGCTACAAAAAAATATGCCATCAAGAACCAGCTTGGCAACCGCCCAATGGCTCCAAGAAATGGGTATGTTAAGAATTCGAAGTCTTCTAAGAAAGGGTGCAGGTGATATGCTGTTTCAGCATACATCCATGTCTCATGGAGAGGCATTAAATAGGGGAGGCATGCCAATGCCCTCCACCACCATATTGGCTTCTTGGTCATCGGAGGGAAGCGGAAACTGTATGGAACATCCTTGGATGCTCGAGGAGCCATATGAGATCTACGTCGCCTAGGTAACAAGGGAATTGTCCGCAAAAGGCTACCTTGATCCCCACTTAAAAGTGGGGTTGACGCAGCTGAAAAGTGCAAGAGTGGCTTCCCTACAATTAAGAGTAAAAAAAATTAGAAGTCCCACATTCGAGAAGCTCCAGAGCATTAGATCATCATTGGACTGGTAGATGATATTGCTACAAGGAATACAAGAAATGGCTGTTCATGTGTCTATAGCCAACCAGACTTACCCTCACTATGAGATCCCCTTGAACTCATGAGCGACAATGCGGCCTTGGCAGGGAAAGAGGGAATGCAGGTGGAAAATGATCCACGGGCTATGGTGGGCATACACGCCCTGGAAATCATAACATCACGCCCAGCGGGCATTGTGCATCCATTTAGCATCATAGCGAATCACCTGTTAAGAAAAGATGCCATAAGAAATAAAGACCAGCATATGTAGAACAAGATATAAATGACCATATACAAGCAGTAAACCGCAACATCCAGCCACAAATAGAACATACAGATCAGTGCCACATACATTGATTTTCTGCATATAGGCCAGAAAATGTTTCTAGGATGTGAAGTATTACCCTCTAAGAAGAATATTTACGAAAACATTTGCAAGCACTCTAACAATAAGAATAGTTCTTCCACTTGCAAGCCGGTGTGGACGGTGCGTCCACAGACTCCACACCGGCCTGCGAGAATAATTTTTCAACTGCATATTATCCGCATCATAAATAGAAGAAGTCATGATTTTGTCACAACCAACCATTGCACCATGAAGTTGTTTTTCGAAGGTACCAATTTCGGACCAACGGCCAACACATCCTTAACCAAACGCTTCCAAATTCTATTCACCACTGGCATCCTCAGCTCCCTCTCTCTCTCTCTCTCTGAGTAGGTACTGAAGTAATAAACATTCCGGTAAATGCCGAGAAAGAAGGGTCTCAACAGGTAGACCACAGCCGTACGGAAAACACAAAACCCTAGACCCCAGTTTCATTTGGAAAAAAGAAAAGAAAATAGAGCAATTACCTCGAAGCCGCACTCGACGAAATGCTAATATGAAGTCACTGCTAGGGTTCTCTGCTAATCTCTCTTAGGTTTCATCGTCTCTGTCTGTTGTTTTGCCGAAGACACAATGCGATGCTACTGAGCCAGCCCTCTCTCCCTCTGTACCGCTTCTGTACCATCGATTATCTGCTCACTGGACTAATCGGAAATACGTTATCCGTTACCGATGTTTAGTGGGCTGGGTCCCGTAATATTAATACATTGAGCTATAGATATAGGCCCAAATTTCTCTAGTGGCTAATATTGGGCTATAGATCTAGGCCCCAATTTCTAGTTGTCGGCTTTTTGCAGGAAAAGCGGTACAAAGTCGAACGCGTCGTGCGCACTCCACGTGGTGGAGAAGAAAGCAGAAGAGAGAGAGAGAAACGCACAATTCCCCATGAGAAGGTTTTAACTTTTCACTCGCATTCACACACAAAACACAGTTGCACATTGCTTCAAGCCTTCAACCTTATAACTTAACCCCGCCATAGCTATCGACGGTCCCTCTCTGCCGCCAAAACTAATCAAACCCCCCAAACCCTGGCCGCCATATATGATATATTCGCACCCTTTGAATCTCTCTCGCTCGCGCGCTCGGTCGGTCGTCCACCTCCAATCTTTCTCTGAGTCGCCAAGTCCAAACGGTACGTTTCACTTTCAAGCACTGTTTCCTATTTTTGTGGTTCTTTGGTATTCGGAAACCCCGATTCTTATACATTTCGAAAGCACTATTGTTTTTATTTTTAAAAAATTCTTTTGAAGTTTTCTTTATTTTAGACTGATTGAGGAATTTCGTTTGCTGCAATTATGTATTTCTTTTCTTTTTTTTTCTTAAAAAACCTGTGTGAACTGATTTGTTGATCTATTTTATACAGACGTGCGCTTGAATTTGATATTTTATTGTTCATTTAATACTTTTATGCCTTTTGGATTTGGAGATATATTGAATTTAATTTATCTTGGCAAAATAAGGGTTTTCTGTTTCTGCTGTATTAGCCAATTACTTCATAATGAGTACGGTGGAAAATTTCTTTATAAGTTTACGCATTGAAATCTGGAGAGCAGGTTTATGGACTTTGAAGAAAGATTCGATTCCTTTACACATGGATGTTTTTAGAATTTTGATGCTGATGTGAAATTCTTTTAAAACAGATATGGGTTGTATTTGTTGTTCAGAAATGAGTTATCCGTCTTATAAGTTTTCTCATTTCTGATTTTCCGAAATGTGACTAGTATTCGTTTTGTCATGTCCTCGAGTGCGTGTGATTGCCTAGGTGAGAGAAGCGTGTGCTTATGTGAGAGAGGAAAGGGATAGGCTTCCACCATAGCTTTCTCTGAAAATATGTTCTTTATTGAGCCCTGTGGAGTTTAACTTGGCTTACTGCCTTACATTAGATCTCAGGTTCTACTTTCGACAAGCACTTTTCCCTTGCCTCCTCCAAATTATGTTTTTTCTGTTGTACTAATTTTGAAATCATAAATAATTAATCAATATAGGCGTGTGAATGGAATGGTTGACTTCACCTCGTAATCTTTCTTTTTCTCAATTCGCTTCATACATTTATTTTTCAAGCTTTGGAGTTATATGCTTTGTATTTCATCTTGTTTGAGAGAGTTTTAGAGTGTTTGTAACCCATGTGGCTTTTTTTTAGATACTGGTGCCTGTCCGTTATTGTTAATCACTCACGTTATAAGTTATATTTACTCTTGCCTTTTTCCTGTTGAAAAACCATCAGTGTGATCCTCTTCTTAAAGCTTTGACTTTGAGGCATTTTTATTGATATATCTAATTTCTTAGTAGCAATTATAAAAAAATTTTAATAGCAATTCATTTTTTTGTTTGGATATCTTTCAGGCTGAACTAGTATTCCAGTTTTGTAGTGAGGAAATGCTTTGAGGTAGGCATTAAACTTTCTTCAACGTAATTTTTTTTATGGTAATTAGATTCCTTTTTTTATTTTATTTTATTAGTGATTGTTGAGAATAAGTCTAGCTCGATGTTGACATTGTTAGGAAAATCTGGATAAACTAGTAGAGCAGCAGTCCATTATACTTTTAGTGCTACCTGTTGCATTCTGAAGCTGTTGCAGTAGACATTCAAGTGATCATGGGGTCAGCTTGTTGTGTTGCTTCAAGGGATAAAACCGTACCCCACAGAGCTGGAGGTGAAGGTTCACATGGGAATGCCATAGATTCACCATCATGGAGCTTCCGGCGGGATAATAGAGGATGTGTGGCTGGAAAAATTGAGAATCCTTTGTATCAGGTCTCTCATGGAGTCAGTGGGAACGTTAGCATGGAGTTAAAGAGGTCTTTAGGTTCTGAAAGAGGTATTTTATCTGATGGGGGAAGCCTTATGGAGAATTTTGGAACACCCACCTCTTTGAAGTCTCCAGCTCATGAAGGAGCAGATGTGAATCTGATGACTCCGCATTCAGGTAAACTTTTTAGAATGAATAGGCATTGTAGGGGTAAGGAAACTAGTTTTTTATTCCCAGTAGGTGCAATGTGTTGAACTACTATTGGTCTTTGACAAACAATAAGTTCCTTCCAGATCAAGAATACATTTTGTTGAAATTTGAAGTTAAATTTTATTCTTTCTTCATTAATAACTATCCAAGGTGCCTCGATTTGTCCAAGGATAAGTGTATTTGCACATAACCATCCGAGGTGCTTTGGTTTGTTCAAGGATTTATTGTGGAATTACAGTCCATCCGAGTCAAAATGTAACATTGTACTTGCACACAGATCATAATTTTGTTATGTTATAAATTAATATCATGTTTATATCAGTAACTTATCTGTCTTCCTCCTGCCTGCCTTTTTACCTTCTGCATTATAATCATTTCCTTTTTGTTTTCTTTCAAACAAGGGGCTATATGATGCTTCTGAATGGATGCTTGTTTTCCAAGCCTGCTTGTAATTTGTTGGTGCTGTCATCCATAGTAACTCTGGATTTAATTATGCCTAATCCCTTGGTTTGCCTTCACATGATCATTTCATATTACACTACAACACGGCCTCTCCATTTCATAACACATCACAAGATAGAGGTTTCGCTAGTGGACTGATGTTTGTTGTACATGCATCCTCTGTCCACTAATATTCTGGTGCTTGGTGCAGATCTGTCCACAGCAAGCAATTTTTCTACAGAGGTAAGTTTGAAACACATGCTATCAAGTTTAGTAAGCTTTGCAGTTTGCTTTCGATTGCCAAATCATTTTCTTTTGATTATTATAAGCCTTTTTCATTTTCTTATAGGTGAAGAACCTAGCAGAATCACCAGAAATTGCAGATTCAGCCGCACCTAATCATTCCATATTCTCCATGCTTTCTGCTCTTTCAGCACCATCTATTGATACTCTGCCTACCCCTACTTATCCACTTCCTAAGTCAACCCCATCGAGACGGGCCCAGCGATCACCAGGATACCAGCTTATGAGACAGGTCTCTGATAGTAGAATCTTGCGACTGAAATCGCCAAATAACAACTCGATGTCTGAAGGAAGACCATCTCTGGTACTTTCCACTGGCAGCAACGACTTAGCCACTGGATCCCAATGTGGATCTTCTGATGGCTGGTCAATCCGCACATTTTCTGAGCTTGTGGCATCTTCACAACGAGAGCGGTGGTCTTTTGACAGTGAACACTTTGGCTCTGGCCGTGGCAAGATAAGTGGATCTAGCAGCAGGTTCTCATATTCCCCCTCTGTAGAATTGCATTGTTGTGGGGCCTGCTCAAAACTCCTAACAGAGAGATCTTCATGGAGCAGCCAGAAATTGCTTATCAGCAACGAGGTACCAGTGGCTTCTGTGCTGGTCTGTGGGCATGCTTACCATGCTGAGTGCCTGGAGATTATGACAGCAGAGACTGACCGGTATGACCCGCCTTGCCCAATTTGTTCGGTTGGAGAGATGGAAGTCTCAAAGATGTCCAAAAGAGCTTTAAGGATAGAAGCAGAGTCGAAGGCAAAGAGCCATAAGATATTCAAAAATCGGGTTGTGGACAGTTACCTTGATTGTGATTTTGATGTTTTTGATTGCCAAAAAGACGCTGAACGCAAAGGAAAAGTTCCCAAGATGGAACCCAGTTCTAGCACCAGGAGCCTCGTCTCGAAGCCTTTCTTGAGGCGGCACTTTTCAATTGGGTCCAAATGGAGTAGGTCCCTGTCAGAGAACGACTCTGCCCGGAAGAAGGGTTTCTGGGCAAGATATCGTAGAGATTGAGCTTCTAATCTGGAAAGTGGTGAGAACCTTTCTTATTATAAGTTGTTACACAAGCATTTACGATTTTTCTTCCTTAATGTAGTCTAGATTCGGTAATAAATTTATTTTAACTATTATTCCCTTTGAGGATGTTGCCAGAAACTTCAGTGATATGGAACGACATATATATATATATATATAGAGAGAGAGAGAGAGAGAGAGAGAGAGAGAGGGGCTTGTTCAATCCCAAACCTGTAATGGAGCGTAGACTACGTGCCAGAAGAAAGCTACTTGGAGGTGTTAATGCTTTTTATGATCGTAGCCACATTGTTGAACCCAAACTTTTGTCCTGGGTAATATTTAATATTTAATAAAAGGAAAATGTTAAATATACTTAAAAAAAATTTATAAAAAATTTACTTCTTTACATGTTATTTATTGATATGTTAAAAATAATAAAATTTAAAATTTGAATTTAAAAGAAAAATTAATAAAATGAGTTTTGTAAGTAAAATTATAAGTGTATGTAGTATTATTATTTAATATTTAATAAATATTATAGAATTTTATTTCTTTCATTTTAGGTAGTAAAAGTTCTTATAATAACTGTAGGCAATCTTAGATTTCCTCAAGAGGTGCTGTGTTTGCCAATAAGTTTGCGGCTAATAAACCGCTAGTATGCTCTCATCATTTATTATTATTATTTTTTAGAAAAAAACATATTGTATTTATTAATATTGGACATTCTAAATTGGACTTGAAACATACATTATTACAATATTAATAATTTTTCAGTACACATTCATGATTGATATGATGTAGTACAAATTGCAAATTTCTATAGATTTAAAATTTGAAAGACAGAATTCTGTCCGTAATCAAATCTCATACTCCATCTAAGATGAGTAGAATTAACTAAACTCTATATTACATTTAAGATGAATTGAGGACACACTCTACTAATAAAAGTCTAAAAGATTACGAGTTTTTTTTTTTTTTTTTGTGCCTCTTGTATTTGGGGACGTTGGGCAGTTTAAAGTTTTCTTGTTTTCCGTCCCATATGATTTTTATGACTTGACTTTAACGCACGTGTCTCAGTTGGGAATTAAACCCCTGTTTCTTGTTTTTATTTTCTTCATTAATCTTATTTATTTTATTCTCATTCTATTTAAAGATCATTCAACAGGAATAAGCTCACGTTTGGATTCAGAAACAATTTTATCTCATTTAATTTCATCTTATCTTATTTGATTATTACAATATTTTTAAATTTTTATACAAAATATAATAAATAATTTAAATTTTTAAAATTTTAAAAGAATATTAATATTAAAAAATAATATTTTAATAATATTTTTTTTAACTTTCGTTTAAAACTATCTCATCTTATCTCACTATTAAATGAGGCCTAAATGCCTAATAAGATAAGAGTTCACTACAAGCCACATTTACTAAGGAAGCCTTTTGAAGACAACAGTTTTCGCAAGCAAGCCTTATCATCGATCGTAATGTGCTATATATTTAGAAAAATACTTGTTGCAGTTAAATGGGGGAAGCGCCGCGCAATATTACGGGAGGTTCTAATGAATAAATCTTTTAAATAAGAAAGGTTCTAGGCTTGAACATTTATTTATTAAGTATTAATGTTTAAGATTGTTGCCATCAAATAAGAAACAAACAAGAGTAATGGTTTTTGCCATTATTTATTAAGTATTAATGTTTAATGTAATATTAATCAGGCTTCGACATTTAAGCATAATATTTAATTTGCCTTATTCAACTTGAGAAGTTATGTTTGCAGTATGTAAAAGGGGATCGAGGGGAGAGAGGTGTTTTGTAGTTGCAAGTTGCAAAAGGTGAATTGTACATTACAAAACAAATTAAAGGCTGAAGAAAGCTGAATTAAGATGCAACAAAATTTTATAAAGCACACAAAAAAATGTAGTATTAACTGTCAATTTGTTTGCATCCATTGTTAGGTGCTTTTTTTATTTTATTTTATTTTATTCCTTGATGTTAATCCTCAGCAGCTTTTGTAGTCTGTGCTTGATGGTTTTGTTGGTGCTTTCCCAAACACGACTTCGTGAGAGGAAAGAGGGGGTTAATAGGCCGTTTGGAAGGAACCTTCAGCTTCATAAAGAAGATGATCAATTGCAGTGATTAAAAAAAAGGAAGAATAAAAGTTTAAAAAAAATGTGGGTGGAAGTACTGATCATTTGTCTAATAACAAAGAGCCACTTTGGCTTTCATGACATGTTCATGGTTCACTTTTGGTACCTTAAATAGAGTGAACTATATATCTTTAATTAGGATGAAAAAAGGTACAGTGGATTGAATTAGGTAGAGAAGACTGTTGGCAACAAGATGCTGCAGATCTATAAATAATTTTGATGGATCTTGGCTCCTAATTAAGATTTGGACAAATGACACTGCTAACCATCATGGGAAGGGGTGAACAGAAATGTTTATTTTGTTTTGATATTGATATTGTATATATGATGATATGAAGAGCACATTAAGTTATGCATTTTCTCTCAGGTCTGGTTTATTCTGTTGGTACATGTAACGACCCGATTCTATATTTTTATGAATAGATTATAGATAATTTTATTATGTTAAAATTTCAATAAATGAATTAAAGTCCATAAAAAAGTTTATTGAATAAGGTATATTTATTTAACCTAAAGTTAAGTCTATATTAATTATTATTTTTTTAAAAAACTTCAAGTTCGTGAGTTAGAGTCCAAACATTATTACCATTATTCTTTCCTTTTCATAATAAAACTCCGATCAACTATGAATTTCAACCAAGCATGAAATGTAGTTCCTCTGCATGCACGTTTGTCACTCTAGGGTTTTTATCAGTTTTTTTTTTTGTTTCTATATATATGCTCGTTACACAGAACCTCAAACTGCACCCTTCGTTTTAGCGCTTCAAAAACAAAACCCATGCACCCCACATGGCACCAACCATCACACACGGCAGTGCACCAAGAACCACCATCGTCGAACCCCACAACCCACGCCTTCTCCCCCACGTCGCACTCTGATCCCTTCCACGCCAACCCAAACCGCAAGCCACTACATCCGTTCCCACGCCAAAACTTTTTTCAACATCCTCCGTGAACAACCATAAAACAGCCATTAGGAAACTCAAGCAACCACAGCAACGCGACTGCAGAAAACCACCGAAGGGTAGCTGCTACCCAGCTCCGCGCAAAGACTGCAACCACTCAAAACCCACCGTGTGCACCAGCTCCATGCACGGCAACCACCTGCACAAAGAAGTAACGGAAGCAACTCTGTTTTGTTGCTAAAAAAACAGAGCAAGTTTGGAACACTCGGAGACCACGCAACCCAGGCTTTTCCATCGTCGGACCGCCACCGCCCATCGGAGACAACCCAGTTCCGACCATCTCCATCACCGTCAGCGGCACTATAAGTCATCAGCGCACTCGTAATCTCCCTCTACTCCTCCCGACGTCAAGCTCTCTCCCTCACGCCGTGTTTCCTTCTCCCGTAATCTCTCTCTCCCTCTCTCAAGCTTTCGGTTTCTCTCTTGGTCTCTCTAACCAGCACCAAGCTCTCCAGTTTTGAGCCACCGATGAACCACCTAGAGCCCATCGACGTCCAAATCTCCTCTGTAAGTGAACTCTCTCGCTCTCTCTGATAAAATGCAGTACATCCCCACCCTTGATCAACCTATTAAGTCTCGTGACTTTAATATATATGTTGGAGCATTACGTAGTGTAATGTATAGTTAATAACGATAATATAGACTTAATGTAAATGGACGGACATATTTAGGTGTTGCGCTTGATGGGATATATCTCTTTATATATATAAAAAATAGCTTATGAAACGGCAATTCTTGTTTTAATATTTTTCATTGTTTTGCCGTTAAAAATTATTCTCATCCGTTTAACAGATGTATTCTCAAATTTGATACCCATTTATTTTTCGTCCATTTATTGATTGTGCCGTTTTCTCAAATTTGATGCCTATTTATTGGTCAAATTTGATGCCCATTTTATTAGGTCTTTTACGTCCATTTATTAATTGTTAAATTATTAAAAATGAGAATATTAAACGTCCATTTATTAAACGTCTTTTACGTCCATGTTAACATTCATTGTATTTATATCTGCTGATTCATATCTCTAATTAACAATTACATATTAAAAAAAAATACAGATGCATAAAATTTAAAGAATAACAACGCATCAAATAGTCTTCTCAGCCAAAGAAATTTCCTCTGTTTCTCCTTGAGTTTGTATTCATCTTTGTGATGTTGGAAGCTACTAGAGATTCACATATTCAAATTCCACTGGGTTTGAGGTAATCTTCTATATTTTTATCTATCTACCTTATGTAAACATCTGTGTTTTCTATTATAAAACTTAATAAAAAACAGAAAAATTAATTGGTCAACTGCATATTCAGTTTATCTTTCTTCTATGCTGTGTTTCTCTCAAATTAAGTGTCTGGAAGCAGTGCAATGGTATTAAAGTTTGGAGGAAACATTGAAAAAGTCAGTCTAACCACCTTTTTTGTATTCATAGTATATCTATAGTGTATATATGTTTTGCGTTTATAGTTTGTCAGTCTAACTAACTTTTGTGTGTTTATAGTATATTTATAGTCTAGCTATGCTTTGCGTTTATAGCTCATATAAAGGATACCAACAACCAGATATAAACCCAGAAAATAGGAAAACCATGTGTGCATATTGTGAGTAGCATGCTTGTGCTTTCAAAGAAATTTAAGAAAAAAAACCACGTAGAATTAAAAAAGAAAATTCACAGCAAACATGCAAAAAAAAAAAAAAGTGAAAACAAACCTGAAGGAAAAAATGATGAGAATGAAAGAAACATACTGATTTCAGAATGAGGAGAGCTTCAGTGCAATTTTCCATGAAAAAAATAAACCATCAATACAATACAAACCAAGAAAATTAAATCCATAAGAAAATAAACAAACCAAGAAAAAATAATTTGTATTTTAACAGATTTGAATTACAAATACTTAGATATATACTACCATTACTTCAACCTTCAAATCTTAAATCAATTATGTTACTACAACAACTATTAAAAAAATGTAGATCAAATATATATAAAATGGAGCACGCATACAAAGAGTTTACAAATAAATATTTACACGAAAATATTAAGAACCTCACGTTGGAATCCATTAAGAACCTTCATTTACTCTGTTGATTTAACTTCGTCACATGGCAGTGTTAAAGTAGAAGTTAATTTAATAGGAAAAAACAAAACATCTAATTTTGATATTATGCACTTGCTTATGCTCATGGGTCTGTGTTTTTTGCGTATTTTTTTTCAATTTTAGATAAGAAAAAGTAAAATTGAGTGTAAAAACTGAGTGTGCGTGTGTAAAACTCAATGAGATAATATCAACAACTTTTTCCGGAAAAAAATCGAGATATCACAACCAAAAAAGAGGAAAAAAATACAGAAACAATAGGATAGAGTGTTGTAGTAGCTGCTTATGAAATATATCATGCATTAAAATCAGATAAATTCACCACCTTCCAAATAATGTTCACAAATCAAAGTATATTTAAACAAACAAAAAAAAAAAACATGGGAGAGAGGAAGAGATGGAAAAAGAATAAGAAAGAATGTATCTGCCTTGTCACCATGAGAAGTCCTACAAACAAGAGAAAGGATAATCGGAGCTAAAGGCAGAATTACGTGTTTTGTAACAAATACACGTAAGAAGAAAAATTATACTTAAATATAGCCTAACGATAGATTCTATGACTCATAGTTCTGATGACCACAGAGTTGCAATATTAGGCGTACCACCTATCTTTATAAATAAACCACAAAAAGCAAACAAGCAGGTAAAAAAAAAAAAAAAAAATCAGTCATAAAAAAAAAAAAAAAAAAGGAAACAACAGGAAATGGTGTTCTCAGAAGTAGCTACTTGAGATATCGTGTATTAAAAATCATGCTGCGTGCAGGAATAGTCTCCAGCATGAGGTGGGCTAAAATATATAAAGAAGTTAACACTGAGCATAATTCGTAATAAAGGACTAAATTAACACCTATGTGAGCTAAACTAGATCAATATAACCATGATACTGCCCCATTATGGCTAACACTCACGGTGAGGAAATCACAACAGATTAGCAATCAGGAAGTTCCAATTTTCATATCTTCAGACCCAATATTCATGTAAAAAAAAATCAAATATGTAGTACAATATACTTGAAGAAGAACTGCACAAGCAACAACAAAGAAAACTACAAAGAAAAACAAAGATCTGAACATGTTTATAACATCAATCAATAAACCAAAAAAAAAAAAAAAAAAGTAAAACCATTTCCAAAAAAAAAAAAACAGAACAGAGATATACTAGGACTGCACAACCAACAAGAATGTAAAGCCGAGTAAGGGAAAAAATATAAATAGTTTGGATTTTACCAGGCTTACAGCTCTTCTCCTTGCAGAGAACTTCACGAAGATATTCAAAACAGTCCTAAATGAGCAAAAATACAAAATAAAAAATAAACCGTAAAGCACAAAAAAACTAAAATAAAAAAAATTAACAAACACAACATGTGACAGGCTGGAAGGAAGAAACTTTATCATTTCTTAACTTGGCGGAGGTCCAGATTCCAGAACCTAGAAAAAAAAAGGGCAAAAACAGAACAAAAAACCAAAGGCACTCGTGGAGGGAAGAAAGCCATCAATGAACAACCAGAGGTCTCGATTCCAGAACCCATAACAAAAAACAAAAAGAAAAGAAAAGAACCAAACAAAAAGATAGCGAATATTGGAGTGAAAGTATAAAAAAAAAAAAAAATTACACAGAATCACAAAAAAAAAAAAAAAATACCACCTATTTCTTCATCTACATCCAAACACAACATACAAGAAAAACAAAAAAAATGAAACAATAGAAAACGAAAGCAAAAAAGAAATTTGCAGATCAACCAAAAAGTAAAAAAAAAATAAAAATTAAAACCACTCAGATCTGGATACCATGGGGGAGAGAGAGAGAGGGGTTATGGCTTCTATTGAGGGGAAAATCACAATCAGCTTAAAGAGGAGTAGTGGTGGTTAGGAGTTTCATCTACCGGTGCTGGAAGAGGTGGTGCTGAAAAGGGGATGGCCTCAAGGTGGCTGAGCAGTATATATTTGGAGGAGGGTTACGGTGGTTTTCGACTCTGGGTTCTGCGTGTGGCTTTGGCTTGGGAGGTGTTGCCATGGTTGTGGAGAGAGAGAGAGAGAGAGAGAGAGAGAGAGAGAGGGGCTCTGTTTAGAGCAAATATGATACACTTTCCCGTAAGATTGAGAGAGAAAGAGGTCAGTTTCTAGAGGATCAGACGGATAGAATTCACTATCCGTGTGTTTTCTCTGTATGAAACCGAACGGTGGATGCGGCCACAATTTGTGTTTTGTCAATTGGAGTGGACGACCAGGATGTGATTTTGGAGTGGTGACGCGGATTGTGATGGAACCTAAACACAACTCAATTATCTCAATTCATTATTACAATTTTTTTAAATTCCAACACAAAATATAATAAACAATTTAATTTTTTCAAGTTTCAAAATATTAATAATATTAAAAAATAATATTTTAACAATATTTTATCATCTCAACTCAACTCATTTCAATATTAAAACGCAGCCTTAATGTGTTCTCCACACATGAGAGCCAAAAGGGGCACTACCATGTATTAAAAAAATAAAGTTTTGTAAGTCATTTTTACTCAACAAAAGTTTGTGCACTAGGAAAAGCATTTGGATAAAGATAGCAAGTAGATTATGTGTTAGAAGTAGGCAACGGAATGCCACCGAACACAATTAATGAAATCATAAAAATTTCGAATGGGATGCTTGTTCCTTATGATGATAACAACACTTCCTTAGATCATTTAATAGAAAATGTTTTCCACAATTTTGAAGAATATTCAACAAATATTTCAACTATGATGAATCGGGTCATATTAACACCGAAGAACGGTTCTGTTGATGAAATAAATGCATTGTTAATTCATAGGTTCCCAAGTGAAGTTCAGCGATATTACAGTTTTGATGAGACAATAGATGCATCTGAACAATCAGTTATGGAAGATTTCTTGAATACTCTAACTCCAAATGAAATTCTGCCTAATGAATTATTACTCAAGAAAAATTGTCTCATCATGCTGCTTAGAAACATTGATCCTTTAGAAGGGCTATGCAATAGAACCCGTTTAATTTTTCGGACTTTTGATCGAAATATCATAGATGCCGAAATTGTAGTTGGATACCATATCGGAAAAATGGTGTTCATTCCAATGATACAATTCTTACCAAATGTTGATGAAAATAGTGGTTTTCCATTTAAACAAGCTCAATTCCCTATAAGATTAAGTTTCGCAATGATTATAAATAAGTCACATGGGCAGACATTGGATTATGTTATGATTTATTTACCTCAACCAATTTTTTCACATGGTCAATTATATATGGTTTTATCAAGAGCAAAGACATCATCTACAGCGAGGATTCTAATAAGACCAGTGTCCACTGAACAACGTGAAAATAACTGCACAAAAAATATTGTGTTTACGAAATTACTAACATTATCATGTTCAAATTAATGTTATACATGTAACTAGATTTAATTGTATAGTTCCGATTTACTGTCTATTATAATATTAATCTCTATATGATTAATATTCAATCATTTAATTAAATGTCTTCGTCAATTGTTTTGGTATGTCAAAAATTTAGATTAATACTTGTTATACTTATGCATATGAAATTTTTGTATCTAAAATGGGGAAAAAATGCAGACAGTGTATATATCAATAAAGGATATCACTCCAAATACAAGAAACTGAAAAATTAAGATGATCGTTGAGAAGAAGTCACCCAAACGAATAAGCCAATGCACAACTGTGAAGTACCAAAATATGACATTATTTGATGAAGATGTATAATATTTGTTAGCATATATTACGTTTCAAATTTTTAATATTCTTTGTAATTGGAGGTTCTTAAATTCTATCATATTATATAAAAATATTAATAATGCTGCATTTATTTATTTATCTTTTTACAACATATTTTGTTTAAAAGAAATAAAAAATACAAAAATTATTAAAAAAAATATTTTAGTTAAATAATTCTCATAATTTTATATAAAATATAATACACTATTAATCACAATTATTTTTATTGTTATTCCAAGGGAATCGAGTGCAGGCAGCAATGTTTGGAACTGATATTGACCACAGGGAATAGACTTTAAATATTTTTCAGTCATATTATATTAGCAATGCACATGTCAAACCAGTAGATCCAAAGTACAAAATTGGAGAATATCAATATCAATGGATCCTGAACTCAAGAACAATAATAGAAGATGTTCTACAAAATGAAGAGCAAATAGAGACAACAAAATATGACCGTCCTATTCAAGGAAGTAGAGGCCTACAAAGAGACGATTGCAGAAATAGGTAATTAAATTTTAATTTTATTATAAATCATTTATCAATAAATTAACATTTCTATTTGAATATTTAGATATTTTAGCTGTTGCAATCAAAATTAAGCCAGCTAAATAGGTAACGACAGAATTTGGACCAACAATAATCCAAGAGATATATGTTATTGATGAAAGGTAAAAAATTCTTATAACTTCTCATTTCTTTTAAAATTGAACTCCAATATTAATTTTGAAAATTCTATTAATTCTTTTAATTATTTCAATTTTGTGGCTTGAACCCCATATGTTTGACTATATGGGGTCAATTTGTCCAAGACAAATGTCAGAAAATATCAAAACTTTTTGAAGATAAACCAATAATACTTGGAACAAAAATATATGTTAGATCAAAAAACGATATTTATAATAATTAAGCAACTTAGTTATTTTCTCGTATTGTATATGTTAGCATTAATATTGATCTCAATTTCAACAAAGGATTGTCTCTGTCATCACGTCCGTCAAGTACCTTTACAATTAATCTTCTTCTTCCCGAGGCAGCTACAATGAAGAAATGATAATTCTAAAAAATTAAAGATTACATATTAATACATTTATATTAGAGTTAATTATGCGATTTATGTAATTTATCTACATATTTCATTTCCTTATATTATTCTTCATTTCTAAATTTTAAGGGCAGATAATAATCATTTGATAATTAAGAGTATCATTGCAAGAAACTTGACATACCCATCTGCCCCTCTATCATCTGTTGGTATTCGAGAAATTGTGAAGAATTGCGATATTGCAGAGTTGATGAAGGGTTTGCAACCCATGGAGGTAAATATTATTTTATTAGTAATAAATTAAAATATTTACACAAACATTCATCTTAAAATTTGATTATGATTTAATGTAGAAACTAAAATTCTGGATAGAGACGAAGATAAATGTGATTGACTTGGACCAAGTATTTTATTACATGTCATGTATTGGCTGTAATAAAGAAACTGGATATAAGTATAATGAAAGTTTCGTTTGTATATATTACAAAAGCCAAAGGGTCTGCAAACCACGGTATGTATCTTATAATTTTATTTTACAATTGATATCTAATTTAATTTTGAATTTCACAATATTCAAATTTAAAATAATATATTCAATACATTTAAAGTGCTAGGGCATATGTTGAACTGGATGATAATACTGGAAAGATAGCTGTTATTATGTTTGGTGAAGTAGCAGAAGAGGCATTTGGTTGTTCAGCAGTTGAGCTGATGGAACATTCTGGAGAGGTATCTTTTAAAATTTTTATTCAAAAGTTGAGTTTGGTTATAATGAGTTAATTAAAAACGAAATTGGGTTTTAATTAATTATGTAAAACTATTCAAAATTTTTTTTTTGTAGGAAGATCAATCATATATAAAAAGCATTGAGGATAAATTATCAACAAAAACATGGAAGATTCAAGTTTATGCAGATCTAGAGAAATTGAAAGAGAAAAAACATAAGCATTATAATGTCATCTCTATTGAGGAAATGCAAGATGAGAAAAATGCTGGAACGTCATCCTAGAATCAAAATTATATCAAATAACTTTCATAAGACTATGAACGACGTTTATTTATAAGACCATATTATAGCTTCAATTAATGCTCTTCTTTGGCTTGTGATGTTAATTTATATGACATAAACATTATATCGTTATTTAATTAAGCCAAAAAATTATGTCCTTATTAATAAAAAATTAATTCATAAAAAAAATAAACATAAACTAAGCAAACGTGCATTGCACGTTGCTTTTACCTAGTGTGTATATATTTATATATATATATATATATATATATGTATTTATGGTTTTAACAGAGTTACGCACGAAAGGGTGGACTATTTTAGAAAAAATTGACGAAATGTCGAAAATTTTAAATTGGACATATAAACTCTAGATATATAGAATTGATGCCAATATTATGGAGTCAATGTGATTTTAGAGTTATGAAGGATCAAGATTTATGAAAATATAGGTTAATTTCGAAATTCAGGTGTTTGATTAATTACGAAGTACGTGTTAAGTTAGAAATTTACGCTAATTACATGTATTTTATAGGTAATTAGTTGCGTCCCGAAAATATTGGATCAACACTACGAGGTAGGTAGCATGATCATACCTTACACGTATGTACAATAAACTGCTTGTCTTTTATAAAAATATTATACATGTATGCCCTTCATTGGAGGCATTTTTTTACATACCCAAGACATGATAAAATTATGAAAATTCATGATTTTACATAAAAAATTATGCTTTAAATTATTTATGAAAACTCATGATTTTATGAATTGAGATATGCATCAAAAGATTTATGAAAGGTCATGATTTTATATGGGAGTTATGCATGAAAATAATTTATTAAAAGCCATGCATGATTTTATGTGAAGATTTATGCATCAAAATATTTATGAAAAATCATGATTTTATGTGAGGAAATAGGTATCATGACATTTATGAAAGAATGCGATTTCATTTGAAATCTATGATATGATATGCAGGTATGCATGTGATTTCTTTTAAAATCTATGAAATGACAAGTATGTAACTATGATTATGATAAGATATGTAACGGCCTATGTTATGATATGAAGACGGTACCTATGTTATGGGCATATTGCATTGCCAGGTCATGCATGCTGGTAATGCATCCAGTATGTCTTCCTTATGTATAGATTCCACAAACCGCGGCCATGGACAGAATCATAATCTACTTAGATTCGCTAATCCTAACTCACTGGGGTCAACAGTGGGTATCGGCTTTTGATAAGTGAAAAATAAGTTTATGTTCATGTTATTTACGTATGTATTTACTACTATTTATGATTATGCATGTTTTTCAAGAAATCTTATGTTTATTATGTTTACTGTATGATGTATTGTTTATTGAGTATTCGACTCATTTTTATATATTTTTATGCTTTTAAACCACCTCAAGTGATGACATTTATGAGGATGAGATTACAGAACATGACTTGACCCAGGGAGGCGAGGCATGGGCTTAAATAATTTATGTCGTGTTCATTTTATGATTTAAGGTATAAATAAATTATTTTGATAAACACATGAAAATTTAGTATTTTTTTTTAAATAAGTACTTCCGTAGACTTTATTTTAGATTTTAAGTATTTAATAAAGTTTGTTTTATTTATGGAATCTTTCGTATCTGGCGCATCATTAAAAAAATAAATTTTTAGTCAAGTTTAGTAGCATACTGACTTCTCAAAAATTCTAAAATGTCTTTATCGAAGAACGAGGAGTTACAATGCACAAAAAAGCAACAATCAATTACTCTATATGTTGTATATATGATCAAACAAGAGAAGGCTATGATAATCATGTATTGTGGCAACAAACGAGCCATATCAATGGCAAAGCATTTTGTTTATCACAGCAGCACCAGACACATTGCATGAATAAAAACCATTCCATTAGAGAGAAGCAAATTAAAATTTTCACCAAGGTATTGCCAACTCAGGGAAGCTTAGTCATAGTCTCATGCTTACTCATATGAAATCATAAAATCACATGCCTAATCTAAAACCAAGAATAGAAAATCAAAACATTATCTAGATTAAGCAAAACCAAAGGACAAAGCAATAAAATACCACTCTCTTGCTCCTAAATGTTTACAAAAATCAAAGGACCCATTTACAAAAATTAGAAAATTGAAACTCTAAATTCATCCTTAAAATTAGTTCAAAAATCAAAACCCTAATCTGGATTAAGCAAAACATCCAAACAACAATTACAACAAGCTAAAATCTATGTTAAAAATCTCTGGGCAAAACACACAGAGAGGGAGAGAGAGAGTTTCATTTACCCTAGCTAGTCGATACAGAAAACAACAAGCAAGTGCAGCGGCAATGGTGATGAATAGCGACGCGATGGAGGAAGTGCAATGTCCTCATGGGAGACCAAATTCCTGAAAATCATCACATGATCAAAGGTTTTGGGAGGGAGAAATAGGGAACCTTCACTCGACCAGAGAGAGAGAGAGAGAAGGAAGAAATAGAGAACAGAGGGAGAAAATCATACATTTGCCATTGCTAGATCCGTCGAGAGTTGCTATTGTTTCGTCTAGAGCTATTGAGAGAGAGAGCTACACATGTTTTACTCGAGAGAAAGGGTTATGTCGAGTGTTAAGGGAGGAGAGAGAAGAGGAAGGTTAAGTTTTCTTTTGGAAAATAATCTCGTTGGAGAGAGAGAGGGGGGGTAATAAAATATAATTTCAAGAGTGAACAATCCGTCTGCAAAGATGTAATAGTATTGTTTATAGCAACCCAAATATTTACATATGCATAATCTAATATAGTAAATTTATTGGTCTAGATAGCTAAATATGTGTTTATATTTGCATATAAATATACCAATACCTATGCTCTAAGTTTACATAAATAGGAATTTTGTCCAGATGGATCACAGGAATCTAGAGAAAAATATGATAACAATCACATATCCCATGCCTTATATGTGACGATACAAGTTTCTCAGGCCCATATACCCACGATGCAATAAGGCATAATTAAAGACCAAATCACATCTAGTCTTGGTCCATATATAGCCTGCCATTACTCCTAAAAAAACAAAAGCTTTCCCACCATATCTCTCCTAGCCAGGGGCTGGTCCCAAGATAAAAGATAGTGGAAAAATAATAAACAAACTTGTCAGAAGTGGGATTTGAACCCACGCCCTCTCACGAGGACCAGAACTTGAGTCTGGCGCCTTAGACCACTCGGCCATCCTGACGCTTGATGGCAAGTTATGAGATTTCAAATTATAAACTTAATTATTGTAGCCATGTAATCTTAAAATTAATGGCGGACGAAACGTCACGAGGCCAGTAAATGGTAGCAATCTTCGTAAAACCTATAGCTTTAAGATATCTTTTAATAGGCCGGAACTAGCGTAGTAAGTAAATACATATAATTCAACTCAGTCTGATGCTACATTTAATAAATAACTTTTGCAATTCTCTTTTTTGGCCAAGCAAAATTGGCAAATGTTCATCGATCCCACGATTAGTCGGAACGCTGTTCCAGACACCAGGTGCAAATAAAAAAAATGTTCATCAATCTGTGTGTGTCTGCCTCATCCCATACAATGCCATTGCTTAATAACCCTCGCTGATGGAAAGCATTAGGCTATGTTTGGATTGCAAACATACCTCAGCACTTTTCAAATATTCTCGTACTATTAAAAATACTCTACATGCCAAACAACTTAAAATACTCTCAATGAGACCCACAAACCCACTTCAATCTCTACTCATAACTATTCACAAACATTATATAATATTTATTACTATTATATATAAATAAAAATAAAATCACTGTAATATTTATCACTATTATATATAAATAAAAAATAAAATCATTATAATATTTATCACTATTATATATAAATTAAAAATAAAATCATTATAATATTTATCATTATTATATATAAAAATAAAATAAAATCACTATAATATTTATTAATATTAAAAAATCACTATAATATTTATTACTAAAAATAAAATCACCATAATATTTATGGGACTCACATTTTTCAACTACCTATCCAAAAGTCAATAACTCAATATACTTCACACATCCAAACAATTTAAAATACTTTTAATGGGACCCACAAACTCACTACAATATTTATTTATAACTATTCACAAACATTCTCAACACTTCACAAGTATTCTCAGTCATTCTCAACTACCAAGTTCAGTACAGTTGTGCGTGTCATTTTCTTTTCATTGCTGAAGATTTATCCCTTCTGGTTGAGTTACGAATAGAACGTTGAAGTTCTCATCCCCATAGATGTCACCACTGTCCCTGCTGTGATATGCATAATTATGCAACACTTTCAGCAGATGCATCATCATGCATCAGTGTCATAATGCCTCCTCTATATGATTGATAATGCTTTGCAGACCTGACCTATAGCTAGGATGTAGAAGCCTCACGCCTAGTTCCTTCTTCATACGAGCATTGGAAACTCGCTTCTCGCCCCTTCGACCACCCTTCCCAATTAATGACTCTGATCGGGAGGCGGATTGCTTGATCCGCCCAGGCCACTTCTTCTCGATCAAGTCACTTGCATATGCAAATACTTCTTCTCGAGGGGCTGGATCATCATCGACAATATTGTAAACTCTCCTGAAAATGAAAATCAATGGCAATATATAAGGAAAATGTTTCCTAATGCAAGTATATTAAACAGGGTTGAAAGCATTACAAACATACAATAGAACAAGAAATTTCATGTGCGAAAGGGGTTCAAAGAAATAAACGGGAAACAAAAGCTGAATCAGTCATTACAGAACAAATTTAATGCCACCTGACAATTAGAACTCCATAATTACTCAAAGTTTCTGGCCCTGCCCCCATGCAATTTAAGTACATGTGCATCAAAGCATGTCTGTCGAGCTCCAAATTAGATAAAAAGTTCTAATCGTAGAGTCATAGACTGCCCAATTAGAAACTAACTCTGGAGTTCCGACACACTAAGAAACTGTCTCCATAAAAATATATGCAACTTGCTAGAAAATGTGTATAAGAATATGTGCAACATATGCCGCGTAAATGCTGGTTTTTTAAAAACAGATGGCTAAAAGAGTAACATTGAGCATTTCTTTAAACTAAAGGTGCCAAAGCTTTTATTAAGAAAAGCGCTAGGGGTGCAACCCAATTATACGAGGAAGAAGAACAAGAATTCAAAAAAACTGCAAAAGATGAGAATACATCCAACATTCATGAAATATGGCTTTGCATATTGAAGGCCTTTAAATTGGGATTCCAGATTCTGATTGGCTGAACATTTCCATTTCCTGTTAACAATGATGGAGATTGTTTACCAATATCTTAAATATCTAAAATTTTATTACATTTGTTGCTCTAGCAATCTCTTACAATGGTAATAGCTTATGAAAAAATAGGACTGAGTTTAGGAAGGCTGATGATTGGAACCTACCTGCGGGAAGGCAAGTGAATGCTGGCTGTAAGTGCCTGGGAGATGTCCTCAACATGGATTCTAGATGTAAATTTCCTGTATACTCTCATTTTCTGGCCTTCTGACAACACTCTGTTCTTAAGTATTGTATCAACGGCACTGTAAGGGAAAATATTTTACCACAATACCTACCTTTAGCATGGAAAGTTTAAGCCAAAGCTTAAATTCATAGAGCCATGCACATCAATATGCTAACAAGAAATACATCAAATTTCGGTCAATATAAATTATGATTAAACTTTTATGATGACATTCAAAATCAGAGTGGTAATGTTTCAGGGTGGATTTCTGTTTTACCCATAAAAAAATACATTTCAGGGTGGATTTTAATTATAACAAAGGTTATAGCATGAAATGTACCAGCTAAAACTCATGGGTAGTTATATCCCAGTTAGAAGCTAACATGTGAGTGTTAAGTAACTAAAGACTCAGAATGAAGGCAGCAAATTTGGTCATATTTATAAGATCACAACCTTCTACCAGGGCCATAGATACCTCCAAGCCGAAATATTTGTGTCGAGAGCTCAAGATCATTACCAAGACTTAGCCATCTCTTCTCAGCAATCAATCTTAAGTTAGCCAACTCACTTGCAGAGCTAGTAGGATAACTGTCACAGGATAATGCATGTGTTTAGGGAGATTTGACATCAGTGTAGGCAAGAGTTTGCATGCTTAAGAAGTTAGTTTAGACGCGTTTGCTTACTCCTCATCTACCCATGCACCACCACAATCTCCATATACACCTGCCAAGCGAGAGGTTTCTTCAGAGTCAATGATCACATTCAGGAGCTGTTTGGGAAATTGAAAACAGTTGGATCCAGGGATGAAAGAGCAGAAGTTCCAAAGAATAATATTTTCATTTTTGTAATGAATTGATGTTCAGAAATGTCCCAAGTAGCACATATGTTGCAAAATCTTTAAAGAAGATTTCAATGCTAGAGCTCTTGTATTAATACAGAGATTTATAGACAACAGAAACCATAAGTCCATAGAACAAATAATGTCATATCCATGACCCTATATCTACGTCAATGACATAACAACGATGAAAACGTTGACTCATTAGCAATATGAATAGGAACATACTAGTTGATGACAAGTAACAAAGCCATTGAAGGTTCCCATCCATTAGCGAACTCCTCAAAAGTTCTTGGTGCTGAAGCACCTATAAAATTGATGGGAAAACAAATTGGCCGAAATTAATCATAGAGAAAGATTATCACAAAATAGATAATCTATTCAGCAAATTCTTTTAACAGAAAATTGGAAAATATAGTTTTAGCATACCGGGTCACCAATACCCACTACAGGAGGGATTGAGACAACAACGTGAGTATGATATTTCATTATCTCCAGGGTGCTCGGTCTGGGATTTAAACAAGAATAAAAAGATATTAAATAGGAGCCGAGATAAGCAAAACGTAATTTAGAAAAAGTATATACATTGATACCAAAATTAGTGGTACAAGAGAGCTTTACAATAGAATCACTAACTCTCGCTCATTTGCATTGAAAAGGTACATATCAAAGCCCATCTCTCCAAGCTCATTCTTCTTCAAAATGCTTGTACAAGTCCCGGAGACAACCCTAAATTGTTCAACAATCCAATGTGTTAACTCTTTTCAAAACAATTTCACGAAAGTATGCATTGTAAATTTTAAAATCAAACCCTAGAGAGAGAGAGAGAGAGGGGTTAATTATGGCAGAGGAAGCTAATGGTGGAGAGAAACCAGGGCGCAATGGTTTACCATCCTTGGTTCTTGAGCTCTTGAGCAAAGAACTGTGCTACGAAACCCATTCCCAGAAAGAACATCCGGTTCCGATATGTCGGCCCCGAAGTATCGGTGTCGGAACGTAAACCGCCAGCAGCTGCGACATAGGGCCAATACGGTGACGTTTGGGATCTCGGAAGGCCAGGATTTTGCGGAACATGGCCGAATCTAAGCGTAGATACCGGGAATCGGCCCGGTACGTGGCATATATCCATCGCCAGAATTGTCGATTACGTGAAGAAAATATCGATTCGCATGTTAGTCTGCCCAGCAGGTTGAGGGATCAAGCCGCCCCAACTGCCGACTGTGCCGCCTTTCAAGTGTCATGGGCCCGGGCCTCCTCAAATGTTGGCCCAAGATTGACATTTCCGGGCTTCGGCCGTAGACATGCTCCTTTCAAATCTTCTGGTGGACTGCAAATAAGTGGAGGGCCCAGAACTTTAGAAACTATTACCCAACAGTCTCGAGAAATTCTAGTTTTCCTTTGTAAAATATTTCTAATCACTCAAAGCAAACAATAGTTTGTTAAAGAAAAACCCTACTTGCAAAACCATATTTTGACACACCAAGATATGAAAGATATAGAGACATGTAACGTCAAATAATAAATAATTTTTTTTTTAATAACTAATCAAGATTCTGCAATAAATAATGTATCGATACAATAAGACCTGGTTTGTTTTCAAGACTAAAACTCAAAATTTTAAAAACTTTAAAAACCTCTCATCTTATTATTATAATTTTTTCAAATTCTCACACAAAATAAAATAAATAATTTAATTTTTTCAAATTCTAAAATAAAAATAATATTCTAACAATATTTTATTCAACTTTTTAACTTTCATCTCATTTCATTTCTGAAAACAAATAAGGCCTAAATTTACAAGTAGCATAAGTCTCTACGTTAAGATTCTCAAACCACCAACGCCTTCTTTGTAAAATGTTTATAATCTCTAACTTCACAAATGACTTATCCTTCATTGAGCAAGTCAAACTCTCAACTTACGAGTTTGAATTTTTTTTTTTTATTTTAACGTGTCTCTCCCTTTGCTATGCTTTTAAATTTCTCATGTAGTCCAACTATCATGTCTTACTTAATAGCTTCCTAATTTTCTTCCACAAAAGTTCTTAATTATTCTCATTATTAAGAAGTTCTCATTTTTAAATACATAACTCCCTTTGCTATGTAATATTCTCATCATATTACAAAATGATAGATCATTACAACCGTCTATATAAATTTATAGTAGAACGAAAGTACTACATATCTATACTCCAAAAACTACCTAATAATTAACTAGTCTTCCTTTTTTTTTTTCTCTATTATTTAAAAGTAGGTAAAAATTAAACACACACATATACCATATTCATATCCCATTGTTTAAATTTAGCCTAATAAATGGGGAACATATTATAGCTAGGCTACTATATATATATATATATATATATATATATATATATATTAATGCTACGCACTCTCTTATTCAAGGTATTGATTAAGATGAATTATTTCTGTTAGCCATAATAGTTCTCCAAAAAAGATCGATGTGGGACTTTGTTCATCTTTCCTCAACTGTCTAGTCTGCCAATAAATGAATGACACAACGTCTCTACAAAAAACTAGAGCCACAAAATTAGAGAGCATGCATTGAATACCCAGCTTGCACCACAGCTGTACGTACCACATATTAGGAGAAAGAATTAAAGACATACAGACCACTAGGGCGAGAGGATGTTAACTTTGAGGCCGGCTCGGCCAGTACTATTCCTCTTGATCCCTCCTAGCTGGAAATGATCCAGCTTATGCATGTTAACATTTTGATTAATTAGTCATAAGCACGTGAAATAGACAGCTAGCTTATATTATTCATGCGTAGTACTGGCGATGTTTTTCCCAATAGACTAGTTTTTGGTCCTTTTTCAGTTGGGGAGTTTGAGAAGTGCACGAAATAAAGGACTCAATATGATTTTAATTCATCATCTTGAGTATATCAAATCTCATCATCATGTTGGGTCTAAACAGTTTAGAATCAATACAACCAACTTCCACACCTAACCCATTTCCACCTGTATTTTACAACACAATAAATGTTGCCTACAACTTGATGCATGGCAGAAACTTTTTCTATCTGGGGAGGAAGAAACGGCCGGTCTGCTTTTGTTATTCATCAAGAAGAAGGATTCATAAACCCTACATGATCATCATGGCTACTTGAAACCAGATTGATTTCTCTGTCTCGTTTCCGGCCGGTAGATTTTGGGCTGACCATCTTCACTTGAAGGCTCAAATCTGCGAAGAAATATATAAATGGAAGCCTATATTATCAATGTAATAGTGCTTGGAGTCATTTCATGGACAACAGCTTTTCTGCTAGTAAGGAGGATATTCCCCAAGCGCTCGTTTGATTTCTGCAACCGGGCTGTTTCTACGATTCATGCAACTTTAGCTGTAATATTAACCTTTCTCTCCGTTCAAGATTGGGGGTGCCCAGTTTGTCCTTTGGCTGCAAAATCTTCCCCAAAGCAGGTATCTGACACTAGATCATGGGGTTGCTTTATCTAAAATCTATTTGAACTAATTTTCGTATAGCTCCGTCTGGACTCTGAAACAATATAGTATTTGTTAATTCCAATGACTGCTTTGGTTTAACTCCCTATTTGATGGTGGATTTTGAACACTGAGCAGATGCAAGCTCTAGCAGTGAGCCTCTCTTATATGATCTATGATTTAATATGTTGCCTCTTTGAAAAGCGAGTCAGCCTCGACAATTCCATCCACCATCTGGTCAGCATCGTTGGAATTGGCGCAGGCCTTGCCTATGAGAAGGTATTGCCTATTTTGGTGTAATCCTTTTGCAACTACAGTATTTCTCAGTCATTTAGGTTTCAAATTAATTGCAAACTCAAAACCAGAACTTCTTGGAGCATACTCTTCACTAAATTGAAAGACTAAAGCCATATCATTGCTTTGCGAAAACTTTTCCTGGGCTATGCTTTTCCAAGTAAAGTCACCATCACTTTTTCTATGCAGTGTGGATCAGAATTGGTAGCTGCATTATGGGTAACTGAAGTCTCCAGCCCTTTCCTCCACCTGAGGGAGCTCCTCAAAGAACTTGGATTCAGGGACACCGACCTTAATTTGGCAGTCGATGTGAGTTCAAAATTCAAATTGCTAATAGAACATTTTCCACTTTCATGAGTACAATACAAATGTTCTTAAGGGTGATTTTGGGTTCTTTTATGCCATTTCCAAGTTATGGGGGCTGTAAAATTCAGATGAAATCTCCAAATATATACGACCCTAATCAGTGCTGGTTTTGAACTCCATCAACAAATGCCACAGCCCAAGTCCTCTACCCTCTGAGTCCAACCCCTCTGAATCTAAGAAATTAGTAATTTTGAATGAACTATATCAATACCATCGAGCTATGATGATCTAAAGAACAAAAGAAAGACAGGGGGACTGTAATTCATAGTCATTATCAGTACTAAAGTGGGATTTTTGCAGATTTTGTTTGCAGTGATATTTACATTAGGCAGGATGGTTTGTGGGCCTTATATCACTTACGTGACTGTATCTGCTAGCAATCCTTTTGTCATAAAGGTATGAAATTTACAGTAGAGTAGAGGATATAATTAAATTGTGAAGATGCTTATATGTTGGGGTTGTAATTTTGACTAGTTTTCTCCTTCACAACGATGTTCAGGCAATGGCATTGGGCCTGCAGCTGGTTAGTGCCTTCTGGTTCTACAAAATCGTCAGGATGGTGACACACAAATTGACCAAGCGGACAGCATCTAAAAACGTCTCCTCAAAACTATTCACACCAAAAATTTGAAACTCGGTCAAAGTCACGACATTTTGTAAAATAATTGATGTATTTTTCAGATCAGTTTTTTTAATGACATACCCTGTAAAATACCGGCATCTGCTTTCAACAGTTATAAACTAGTTATAATTGCGACTACACCTATTTTATCTGTGCATATATAGCAATTTTATTTTATTTCTAGAAAAAAAAAAACAATTTTATTTTAATTTTTTATGGTCATCAGCATGGCAGTTTTATAATCGAACTCAAAACTTACGTATAACTCAATGGTCTTAACGACTTAAAGTTTAGATAAAAAATAAAATAAAATTGTAAGAGATTATTTCAATTCGTCCATAACCTGATCATTTCTGCATGATATCCGAACGTAAAATAGAGCCATCATAGACACTCCAATTCCACAATGTACGTAGTTGATGGGGATAACAAGGAAATTCTAGTTTGATTAGGTCGTACCGTGGTACTACGTGTAGGACTATGTTGACAGTAACACGAATTTGGCAAAACACAACTACATTAGAACACTCTTCCTTTCAAGCCCAATTGGATTAGCTTACTGATATCCACGTTTCGAAGATTGGGAACATTTTTTTTTTTAATGGAATCTCTAGGTATTAGATAGGGATCACCTTTCAGGCGGATGGAATAAAAGATGCACTGCCCAAATATCCTTGGCTCTGAAAATGAAACAACTGAATGGCTAGTGTTTCCCAAAATTAGCACTGGCACTGTAGTGGGCGCTAGATTCGAGTTTCTTTGCTTCGTTCAGCTTCCGCACAGCCTGGGAAAATAAATAGAGGGAAGCAGGAAATCAAAACAATATAAAGTAATCCACAAACATTAGTGACCAGGGAGAAAAAGATTCCTCATCCAGATCATTAAACACCGCAAGAGGGGGGGGTGTCTACCTTCATGAAGTCTTCGTGTTTAACATAATCACGTTCTGCACGGATCGCTGACATGCCAGCTTCCGTGCAAACATTTCGAAGATCAGCCCCATTAAAACCCTAGTACAATTTGAAACAAAAGACTAGATTAGGAAGCATAAGTATTTAGCTGAAAAAAAGCACAAGTCAACATGACTCACCTCTGCGAGCTTTACAACAGCTTCATAGTCGATTTCACCATGTTTGGCAATTCTGGCAGCATGAATCTTAAGGATTTCCATTCTTGATTGCTCATTCGGCAATGGAATCTCTATTTTTCTGTCCAGTCGCCCTGGTCGAAGAAGTGCAGGATCGAGAACATCAAGACGGTTTGTTGCCATTATAATTTTGACCTATAACAAATATGAACAGACACTTGTATGTTATTCAGCTTACAAAAATAACATGCCCGAATGATCGGTTATAAAACCAGAGAGAGATACAGTTAAGACCAAAGAGTTGGGCAGGAAACAGGTGGACGGACTCTTGAGAACAAAGTATAAAAACTAACAAAAATTATATATATAATCATTTTTATGTACTTTTTATATACTTTATTGATGTGATTAGTTACGTCATTTTTTTTAATATAAAATAATTATTTTGACTAATCACATCAATAAAGTGTATAAAAAATACGTAAAAATGATTATATGTAACAGAACTCAAAAACTAATAAGCTGAAAAAGGGTGTTACCCAGTAGAATATAGGAAGTGTACTACTTTATCAAAAAAAGAATACAGGAACTATACGAGAGATCCACCTAACTACGAAAAGGGAGAAATGCAAATCTTCCCTAGATATGTATTGCCAGATCTGATAAGTTCGTTTGTGTGAGCACCTTTATTAATATCCTAAACTGGGTCATAAACGAGACATACCTTCCCAAACTGATCAAATCCATCAAGCTGATTAAGTAACTCCACCAGTGTTCTTTGAATCTCACGGTCAGCACTTGTTCCCCTACTGAAACGGCGCCCACCAATGGCATCAATCTCATCCATAAAAATGATGCAGGGCTTCAAAAACAAAGTAGCATAGATAAGTCATTTACAAATGAAGATATAATATACTGGAAAAAGATATGCCGGTATATAATGCTCCAACCTGGTGATCACGAGCATACCCAAACATTTCGCGTATCAACCGTGCAGTTTCCCCAATGTATTTATCGACTATAGCACTTGAAACAACCTATATTCACATGAAAGTGAATACAAAAAAGTTAGTAATATATCATTAGGAAAGATCCCAAATTTGATTTATGAAAAAGCATTGCAAGTGTAGCAAACTCACCTTTAAGAAGTTTGCATCTACGTTACTTGCAATAGCTCTAGCTAACAGCGTCTTGCCAGTACCAGGAGGTCCATAAAGAAGGACACCCTGAAAGAGGAAAAGGAACAGAAGCCTATTCATCAAAATTCCATTCATCTAGGCCTATAGATCATTGCCTAACCGCAGTTTTATAAAGAAAATGCAAATTTACACGCGCACACACACTAACCTTAGGAGGTTTGATGCCAACTCTAAGGAAGAGCTCCGGATTCATTAGAGGTAGCTCAATAGATTCTCTCAATTCTCTGATCTGATCAGATAAGCCACCAACAGCAGAGTAGCTAACATTACCGGGATCTTCATGCAGCATTTTATAAACAACCGGATCAACCTGCCAACTCAAACAAACAACACTTATGAACAAAGAGTTCTACAAGATCACCACTAGATGGTCAAACCAGCAAACAGCAATGCCATCCACCAAAGAATTGTCCTGCCATGGTAACTTACTTCACGTGGAAGAGCCCTCATGATAGTGAGTGTTTTCATTTCAAGAGCCACTCTCGTTCCTGCAATCAGTTTTTCCTTATCCACTTTACTGCGACAGCCAACCACATACCTGCGGCCACGACTTGCCTTGACAATCACTGGAATAATACAATCAATCAAATTCAACAATTACTAACCTGCTCCAAAGAACATCCCAGCCCAAGAAGTACCGGAATCAGAAAGATGAGGGAGAAAAAGCCAATTCAGAAAGCAAAAAATAATGCATACAGATTCTTTTTATACATATAATGCATACAGAATTATCAAAATCAAATAAATTCTGCTTCTGTAAGTAAAGAGGGACAGCATAGTGCAAATGCACAAGTCAAGGAAAATATCATATATTCAAATACGTGAGGAAAAGGATCCTAACAGGTGCTCACGAGTGCATTGTCTAGTCAAATTCATTACAAAGCATCTCGTAGAACGGGATAAAATGCACGACTAATAATATATCATTTTCCATATATTAATACGCAGCTGCTACACATGTCAAATCTCAGTAAGTGAGAACAGAACCAAAATGGGAGTAGAGTGAAGGATGAAAATGCATGTATAAATAAGGCCAGACAGCTAATATCAAATGCAAACTTCAATGCAGGTAGAACATAAAAGTCAGAGAGAGAAGTTACAGTGTTCATTGTCGAGAGGCCTGATAACTTCTCCAATGATCTGCCCAACACTTTGAAGTGACTTCAAGTCATCTTCTGTTTTGTTGAACACTTTCTTCAAAGCCCCCAACTTCTGTCTCACTGAAAATTCACCATTCAACAATGTTAACACTGTCAAACTATTAGCAGAAAAGGTAAGCTCTAAACTACATTAATGGTTATATACATTCTACAAAATAGGCCAAAAATAAAATAAAATTTTGAAATGTGAACAAAAATGCAAGCCACGTAACATAGGTAATGATTCAGAAAAAGGTTCAAATTTGATTATGATACGTTCCTTCTTATTTTTCCCCCCAAGTGTCAAGGAGAAACTCGAATTAAATACGACTTGTAAGATTTGAAATAATGTTAAGTTCAAATTAAATCTCACTTACAACTTCCATCGTATTCCTTCTAAACATAGTATCTGCGCTCAATTGCTTGAAATCATATATCCTTGAATTTATGAAATGAAACAATATCGCTCAAATTCAACGCACTTCGACAATGACCAACACGGAACAGCGTAAAGCCCCAAGGACAATTACTTCCACGAAAAACATTGGAAGCAAAAGGAAGCGGTGACCGTAGCGGATATTTAGATGGAAAAATGCATCACCGAAATGATTCGAAGATTGAAGGGTATCGTATTAGGATACGGAAAATATGGGGTAAGAGACTGACCGATTCGAACTGTGACTTCGAGTTCCTTGTGAAAGGGGAGTTTCTTGCGGTACCTCGCCACGGCATTACGACGCCTTGTAGCCTCTTCGACGTCGCTCATCGTTGTGCTCGCAATGCCAAATTCTGGAAACGAATTGTCTTGGCTGCGTTTTATCGGAGAGCTTAACTTGAGAAAGAAGCAGCCTCTATACGCTTTTGGGTCGCAGTAAAGAATCCACTGTAATGAGCCCCTTGTAGTCTGACTGTTTCGAGGTAGTCAACCTCCAAGAACCAAGAACTAGAAAGAGAAAGGAGAGAAGAATTCAAGAAGAGAGAGAGAGGATTGGAGGGAAATTTGTAACTGATTTTCAGAGTTGGCCTCTGCCCAACACGTGGTTACCCTTTTATAGAATTGAATTAAAACGCACCGTGTTGCTTCTACAACAACTAATATCCCTAGCTTCCCACGACAGCATTTCACTAATCACTCACTTATTCAAACGACGCCGTGTTCCTTATACACTTCCTGACTAATACAACAATGCAAAAGGACTATGTATCACTAACATTTCAACTAATAAAACTAACGAATCTTCCTTCCCCTTCCATTTCTACTTCTGCTTCCCACTGCTTCCAGCTTCCAGCTCTTACATGGTCATGGCATCCACTCCCAGCCTATATTGCGTCGATTCCCCAGATTACCATTTTACCCTTAATGCTCCTTATTCTGCAATTTGTTGTTTTAAATCGCTAACATAGTTCCTCTAACTTGCACCGCTATCACGCAGATCGACTAGGCTTGTGCATATGACTCGACAAACCGAGTTGCTCGAGTGACTCGACCCAGCATTTGCCAGGTTGTTAAATGCTCGGTTCACCAACTCGATAAATGACGGCTTTGGATTTCAAGCGTTAAACCAACCGACTTTCTTACCTTCAAACTTCAGTTCTCTCAAAACCCTAGTTACAAATCAACCCCTCCCCTCCCCTCCCCTACCCTACCCTACCCTACCTTAAATTGCTTTCATCCCAAAATGGCTATAACTGAGCATAATCTATAATGGACATCACATAAATAACATTGAGTGGGTTTCTCTTCCTCTGCTTCGAGTAGAGAGAGTATGTGCCTCACAAGAGTTGTAGAGCATTGCAGCAATAAAAACCTTCAAATTCAATGGAAGACTCAAACAACGAGTCTAAAAGAGGTGGCGAAAGAGCTGGAAACGCATCGACAAATGAGTTGTCACCACAAGAGCAGGATGGGTTCATGCCAATTGCAAATGTGAACTAGATCATGAAGAAGGCACTGCCGGTAAACGCAAAGATCTCAAAGGATGCCAAGGAGACAATGCAAGAGTGCATTTGGTTGGTTGATAGATAGAATTGGAGTGGTTGTGAAAAATGAAAGACTTTTTTGGTTGGGAGAGAAATCTGGCCAGAACGCTTGGGTCTACAAATGAAGGTGAACGATCCAAAGCAGAGAAGAACATGTTCGACTCGATTTGAAAGTTACGGTTGGGTTGGTGGGGCCTTTCCCTGCGGTCGGGTCGGTCCCAAATCTGGTTTGGGCGAGTTGTTGTACAAGCCTAGTTCCAACTACGACTAATGAAATAATTTTTATATATCATCCTCACACATTACACACTAATTTATCATTTTTATCATTCTATTTAAAGATATATTTACACATCAATATATATATTTAAATAAGACGACAAAAATAATAAATTACTTGTTAGTTTGTAGCGCAGGAGATGATAAATAATTTTTTTTTTCTAAATAGTGTTACTCTAATTTTAATTATATTAACGTATATATAAATAAAATTAGTTACATTATGATAAAATAAAAATATCAGATCATCTATACTCCCAAAAACTAATTCTCTCACGTGAATGGCCAAAACATGGTCGTTTGGATGGGCCATATCACGCCATGTTAAATTCTGATCAACTGACTATTATCTAAAAAAATTTCTTATCAACTGACTGTATGGGAAGGTGGGTAAGTGCCGCTTTTATAGTATTACAAAGAAAAATTAATTATAGACACTAATTTCCTGAACTCAGGCTCACAAAGACTATTACTAGAACAATCTGCGAATCAAAGTATCACGAAAGCTAGGAGAATACAGATAATTTAAAAATAAGGAAAAAAGGGATGAAACATTCTGCTCAACACAACAAATGGTTGTTTTTTTTTGGGTAAGATAATATGATTTATAGTAAAAAAAGAGAAATACAAAAGGAACAATCTTCCCAAAGTAAAAGTAGTAGATGTAGAGAGAGAGAGAAAAAAAAAAAAAGAAGCGAAAAATGGTATGCCATGATATGCTTCAAAGTTCAAACACACTATAAACAAATACAGGAAAATGACAGCTGAATCGCAGCACACCATAGCTATATATAAATCTTCCAACATAAACTTTCGGACTTGTTACATTAGTCGCGGCGGAGGCAATTATACAATCGATGATCGATCCAAGTGCCAAAAAGAATCAAGATTCGAGAATTAGTGTGGCTCTTTGCTTTCTGAAGAACTTCATTAAAAACCAGAGCAATTCTATGTGACATGTGGTGTTCCAGAAACCTTTCCTTCACCCTCCCATATCCCTTCTTACCCATAGTTAGCCTCCTTTCTACATGTGTGGCCAATTTAAGAATATTAACTGCAAGAGGCGTCACACCTTCTTTCCCAACAGGATGCAACAAACCTGTTGTCCCATTCACCACAATCTCCATGGTGCCTCCTGCCGCTGTGCCCTGATGATAACCAGTAACATAAACGACAGCGTTAGAAGGAACATCTTTTTTATAAGCAACCGAATGATGTTAATAGGAGGACCATATACGACCAACAAATCTAAACATGCGCACGCGCCCACACCCACACCCACACACACATACATACAAACATACAACAAACTGCAATTGTCAAAAGATAGTATTCATCCAGAATCAAAAGATAGTATTCCTCCAGCAGTACATTTGTCAGTTATCTTATAAGAAATCTTAAGAGAATTCACATGTGTAATGATGGACTTACCAATACAGGCAGCTGGAAGGCCATTGCTTCAATGGTTATCCTGCCAAAGCACTCTCCCCGGGCCTACACGTGAATTGAACAAGTTCAAAACCTTGGAGTAGAGTACAAAATGAACAATAATGGCACGTAGATTCTGTGAAAAAAATTATATGAAAGAACACTATAACTGAAATAAGGAGGAATGTATTTTGTAACAGGTGGTGATATTCAAAGTGCAGCTTAATAAATATGACGCATGCCAACCTAGATTTTTTTATTTCTTTTTTGGCTAGGAAGAAGCCAACCAAGATAACCACAGCATCAAATAGTGTACAAAATAGTCACATTCCCACACATTCACCTTCATTAGCATTTTTTATCATCTTATCGTGTTTCACTCACTTGACAAAGGAGTGTCCTCTCTATGAAGAATTAAGTGTATGCATGTAATCAAAGTTAGAGGTTGGACCCCACCAAGTTTTGCATGTTTCCAGGTGTCGTTTTTCACTGCAAGGCAGAAATGACTGCCTGATTTCCTTCCAACATCCCCTTCTTTAATTCTGGAGCAGCAAACCATTCCTAAGAAGAGGTACACTGCCCACCCAATAATTTTACTTTTTACACAGCAAACAATAATAATATGAACACCATGAACAACTACAGGCGCTATATCTGGAAGTGCAAAGGAGTTCAGCATGAAAAAGCTGCAAAGAGGTTTATGCCATCTTTATAAATGTCAATCTCTCACTCTGCCTATCAAAAAAAATCTCTCACTCTGATGCCTAGACCAAAAATCTTACTTTCAAGTGTCTGAACCAGCTGATGGAAATTAGTTCCAAAATGGGTGCATCTAACTCACTGCAGATCTCAAGAAATGCTCCAAAGGAAACTGTAATAGATACTAGAGAGTCCATGTTTCTTTCCTTTCTTTTCTTCTTCTTTGTATTCTTCCATTCCTTTTTCTCTTTTTATATTGCTGATTTGAGGACTATGAGATCATACTTAGGAGGTAGAGCACGATACATCATGTGCCAGGGATGACACTGATATATACACAACTCACTAACCTACCTGCAATTTACCCATGATTAACCCTCAATCCCTTAATTATGGGCTTACCCCCAGTTACAAACATTAACAGCAGCAAGAGTAAGTTATAGACAGAAATATAAAGACTGATTCCAAAGCAAATAGACATTTTATAGTTTCAGAAAGTACCTGAGAATTCTGAACAAGAACATCAATGGAAGCCAGATAAGGAGTGACTGTCAGGGTTTTGTTGACAATGTGAACATGATCCTGAATCTTTTTCTCCTGTACAAAGTTCCGCAGTTCTGTCTCATACTTCATCTGAGCATTCATATCACTTCCCACTATTACTGCATGCATGGGCGGCACCTGCACTTTCTTCTCTTTGATTAATTGCAGACTTTCATGGAAGGAACGGAGAAATAGATCCTGACCTTTCCCACGTGAAACACCTGTTACATAATTCATGTCGCTTAGAAAATATGCAATTTATAAAATACTATCACAAATGGATCTAACCTAGGACACTGTACAGAAAAAAAAAAACTAACTTGGCAACATAATGAGACAAATTAATTGTTATATATTAGAAACATAATGAAAATATGCAAAATTCATTCATGCCTTGGAAGACGGGGAAATATGATACCTATTTGGAAAGTAAGGCTGATCTCTTTGCAACAGAATAATGTTCAGCAAGCATAATAAGAAATCAGAAATTACTGCTCTAATTTAGAACTGAGAAGCATGCATAAGGAGGTTCATGTACCACCGAAAATGAGAATCAAGAATGTTCTTAAAAGAAACATTAGTTCTTGGGAGAGGCACATCATCAATTAGAGCTTCATTGCCTGCCTCAAGCAGATATTACATATGCATGGGGGGAATATGCAGAAGTATGGGTTACAAGTTCAATGCAAAATGTCAAACTAGTAAAAGATGGAAAAGACCCTTATTTAACTATCATGTAACCATGCCTTTAGCAGAATCTTTTGCAGTTGAACACAAGTGAGTTAACAACACTACTTTTCATCAATCTAAGTGACCCAAGCAAAATGCTTTATCTAATCAACAAGGAGAGCATACTGTTTATGATGGCAAAGACTAAATCCTCAGTCCGCACTCCAATAGATTCCCGGACATGCTCACGAAGAATTCTCCTGGCTACACTATCTTCAGCAACTTCCATTAGGTCCTTGCTATTTCCAAGGTGCACGACATAGGTTTTAGGCATTTTGATCCTGTAAAGCATAGAAGGGGAATAACACCAGATAAGGTCACAGAAAGAAAGCATATGAAAGTATATCTCATTTCTACCAATATAATCAAGTTTACATTGAATAGTTAGCAAAAAGAGAACATTGATTGTAAATTACATACTCCATCAATGAAAACCTATGTACTTGGGCTGTGCCTTTTGAGTTGTATTTTAATGAAATCTTCAATTACTTATAAAAAAAATAGCGCAAGTACTTCTACAGTTCTCTGGCACTTAAATATTATAGAAGTTAAACTTAAAGGATACATTTTTTCTGCCAGTGAAAATAGAGCTGGGATATTGCCAACAATTTCAATACCATGGGGAAATCATTCAAACATAAACAGTGCAAGTATTTTTTATGTGCCAAGAGAGCTGTTTCATTCTCATATAAAATATGACTAATGGAAATGGCAAGTGAAGATTGACCTGAAGATTCTCTGCACTCAAATTAGAAGTGATTGATTGCTATGTTTTCATCAAATTCACTTCATAGGTCATACTTTTTTTTTTTTATAAGTACTTCATAGGTCATACTTTTTACTTCCTACAGTAACTCCAAAACCTTTACTAGGTAATCCAAGGGATTCCTAGCGTGAAATTGAACCCAGGAGGAGGTTTGGATAGTGAGCTGAGTTGAGATGAGAGTTGAATAAAATATTGTTAGAATCTAATTTTTTAATATTATTTTTGTTTGAAAGTTTAGGAAAATTGTAATGATTAGATGAGATGAGTTGAGATCAAATCATTATCCAAACAAAGTTTATAGTTTATCCTGAGTTTTCCCTTTGCCAACTAGGTTACACCCGATATACACAAGTTTTTATTAGTAGAGCAATATATACTAATTGATGATAGTAACATACCCTAAACGCTCTCGAGTGCGGTTCTTCCAGTATTCCGCTGTTGTATGTGAATCAATCATTGCACCTACAACAAAAGGGAGGTGCTTAACATACTCCACTTTGAAATAATGCCCTCTCATTTCATGAATCCACCACAAAACCTTTGGAAGAACATGAGGAACTTTTTCCTTGAGAACAGCATCTAGCCATTTCCCAGCAACAGCAGTATTTAAAACGACCAAATCAGCTTTAAGAGCTGTATCAATAGCCTTTTGACTTCTTGCAGATAAGACCTAACAGTTTTGAAGAATTATCAATTAGAAGGCTGATATTTTAGAGGCACAACAAATGACAGTTTCTCTTTCCAAATTAGCAGAAATAACCCAGCAAATATGCAAGCGACATTAAAAAAACAAAGAAACAAAGAAAAGAGTAAGGAGTAGTGCATGAATTTGATTTAAAAAATGCCACTAACAAGCATACTTTCCATATAAACAATCTGATATTTAATGCAAGACAGAAGCTCATACTAGATTAATTACACAGCTTCTATCCCTCATTCAACACAACTGATCATGAACAAAATCAAGTCTTTAGTCCTGACAGCTTCCAGCAAATTAACCGATGCTAGAATACCCCCAGAGTTTCTATTCTTTAAAGTCGGATAATAGAACCATGACATTAACTGCTAAGAATGGCATGTCGCATATTCTTTGGACATAGCCCCAAGGAAAGACATCAAGTAAACTGGGTCATAAATAAACCAAAGCTCTGCAATTCGCTATATCTTTAGGACATAAAAAGGGAAAGATATTTAAGCAAACTGACTGTATGCTAGATAGAGACCTGCACCCCGCGGTCCAACATCTTGTGCTCCAAACTGTAAACGACATCTTCCGGTTCTGCTGGTTTCTGGTTCGTAATCCAAACCACCTCCGAACCCACACCCCTCAACAGAAATGCAAGCTCCATTAATAACAAAGGCCCACCTGTACAGAATTTTTTTTTTAAATGTTTAAAATTTTCCTAAATAGTTCCTTTTTTTCCCAAGGACCAAACTGGAAAGTAACAAGGCAAAGAGTACCAGAAAGAGAGAGCTCGTGTGAAACCAAGAGCACAAGCTTCGAATTCATGAAATCGAGAGGATTCGGTGTTGCGCTACCGACTAGAGCGGCTGAGAAAATCTGAGTGCTCGTATCTTTTTCTTCTCCAAAATCGTCCGTAATACTATTAATACTGCAACTAATACTAGTAGTACTGGTGATGCAAGAATCGAACGACGTTCTCATGAAGAAAACCGTTGCAGTGGAAAGTGAAAACAGTGCCAGAATCATCAGCGGCCACCGCTTTTTCTGAATCGCCAACGCCCAAGCGCCCTGCTTCCTCATTCTTGTAACTATCTTGCTGCTGAGGATTTTCGCATTCTAGGGTTTCCGATTCCAATCCAGTGCGATGACTCAAACAGCTATACGAAACGTGAATGGTTCACCACTCAGTGCACTCACTGGGCAACAACATTGTCTCAGGGAATTTGGACCTTAGGTCACCTAGAGCTCGGTCGAGTCTAGGGCGTCCAAAGGACCAAATCCAGTGTAGGGATCTCCATCGTTTTGGGAGGAAGCGAATGGAGGGTCTGTCCGAGAAATTCTATCCGCAATCTTGAATGCCGTGTGCAGTCTATGAAGGTAAAAGGAAGAAGAAGTATTTTAAGGAGGATATTATTATAATTTTAAATTTTTTTAAACGAATGGACTTGAAAGTTTCTATACGTAGGATTCGTTTGGATCTCAAAATAATATCAATTCATCTCAACTTATCATTACAATTTTTTCAAATCTCAATACAAAATATAATAAACAATTCAACTTTTTTAAATTTTAAAATAATAATAATATTAAAAAATAATATTCTAACAATATTTTATCATCTCAACTCAACTCATTTCAACATCCAAACACAATCGTAGACTACTCGAATCTGCCCTTTGCACGTGAAAGAAGAGAGTGATTAGTTTCGTGGGTTTGGAATTTACAAGTTGGGCTTTGAAGAAATTCAAAATGGGCTTAAGTTGGGCCTAGAAATCACGCAAAGTTTCTGAGTGTCAATTACCCTGCCCTACCCTGCCCAATTTTGGGTTTAATTTATACGCTAGTACTGGAGCTGATAGGTCACAAAAGGTTTTTAATGCGAAATTGGACTTTAATGTCATGCCAAGACATGTGGGCTTTTGTTGTTTGGGCTAAAAATGTAACAACCATGACTCTTGAGATTAGAAATTGGACCCCACTACTCGCCCAGCCCCCACTGCCCAGCCCCCCTATCTACCCCGTCCTCATGTGGCGGAGCGGATTCTCCCATCCGCCAAATGTGGGGGGTGGGTGGCCCCGACCGCATCTGGCACCCACAACAAGGGCAAAGGCGAAGGCGAGGGCAGGATAGGGGTAAACTCTGCCCTGCTCCGCTCCCGCTTATATATATATATAAATTTTTATATATAAGTATTTATATGTATATATAAAAAAAATCCAATCATGCATGGTTTTTTTTTACTTAATAACAAATGACGAAACAATTCTAAGAAACCCCCCTCCCCGCGACATAGCCCATTCTCTGAATCAATCTCTCTCTCTCTCTCTCTCTCTGCATCTCCGATTCTCCATCGTCATCAAAGACTCCACTATGTCGTCGCCATGGCCTTCCGTCTGCATCTCCATTGTCGAATGTAAGAATCTTGGTTAAAGTTTTGATTTTTTTGTTGATTTATGGAATGAAGATTGGAGGAATAATGAAGTTTAATTGGATATGGAGGATGAGATTGTGTTTGTGAATTGTGTGTTGTGTGCTGTGAAGACTTGATTGTGCATGTATTTTGATGATTGATGAACTTATGTATGTGAATATATTCTGTGATTTTGATTTTTGCGCGTTTGTAATGTGTTTTGAATCTTGATGATTGAATACGTGATAGCGAATCAGTGATAGGATCTGAAACCCTAAATTAATTTAGAGTTCCAATCCGAATTAATTTAGCTTGATGTTCTTATGGCTTCCAAATAGAAGTAACACTTGATTTCCATAAACATGTCTAGTTTATACAATATTTTCAATCTTTGATGATGCTCAGCTTTTTAGATGCATTATGTTCGCAGCCTCATAAAACTGGCAATAAGACTTATCTGAACAACCAGTGTGTGTACTGTGTAGTCTTCAACTAGAACAATAGTATTTTCTGAATGGTTTTTTTTTTTCTTTTTTGAGTTCAACTTCAACTGGAACACTAGTTTTTTTTTTTTTGGTCAATTTCATTTTGCAACTCAAAATTATCACTTTTTCATTTTTATCAAATTACAGTACTCCAAGTCTCCAAATTATTAAAACCAAAGAACTACCAATTTCTTCCAATTTGTACCATCTAATTTCTAATTGATCCGTTAACTATAATAGTCAATAGAGCACTTAATTATATTTCTTGTATTACTAGATTTTAATTACATGACATGTAGTATAAAAATTAAGGCCTATATCATTTGTATTCGAAGAGCACGATGAAGAACTTTTATTAACATAATTAATGTTTGGATGTTAATTGTTTGGCATATTATTATGTTTGCTATAATTTCATATTTGTTGGTTGCTTGAATTCATGGATATTCAAGCAGATTCTAGTGCGAGGTCCCATTTCCAGGCCCAGGGCACCCCTACCCCTATCATTACCCCTACTCTTACTCTTATTCCTAGCCCAACACTTACATTTACGGAACCTTGCCCGGCTCCAAGCCTAGCAAGAAACATGCTTTCATAGTTTGATGAAATAGGGTGGTGACCTCAATAACCCCAAGTCAAGTGTAACTACTGTGAAAAAATTTATGGATGCCACTATAGAAAACATGATATCTCACAATTTTTTTTGCACTTAGAAAAATAATACAAAAAAAAGTCCAATATTAAGATCATTACAAGAGAAGAACCAATCTAGACTAGAAATTAGACTTAAAAAAATGGCGGATGAGAGGGAGTAGAGGAGGTGCAACGTTGAAGATGCATACTAAGTATGATCCCGATGAGTGTGGGAGACACCTAGCTCGCATGATCATCATGTATAAGCTACATTTTTAAGTTATTGATGAGAAAGGGTTCCAAGCATATTTTCACTACTTGGAACCAAGGTTTAATCTTCATTCTTACCACATGGTGGCAAATGATTTAAAAAAATATTATTTGTCTGAAAAAGAGAAGTTGAGGGGTCAATTGGCAGGTTAATTTATTTGTCTCACCACTGATACTTGGACATCAGTCCAAAATTTTAATTATATGTCTTTAACTGTGCATTTTGTTGATGGTGATTGGACATTGCACAAGAAAATTATAAAATTTTGTCAAATCACCGATCATAAGGGTGAGACGATTGAGATGGCCTTGGAGACCGCAATAAATTAGTAGAGGTTGACATGAGTTGTTACAGTCACAGTTAATAATGTCTCATCTAATGATATTGCATTGGAACATCTTAAGACCTATTCTAGAAAGACAAATAAGATAATCATGGGTGGTGAGTATCTGCATGTGAGATATGCGGTATATATTTTGAATCTTATTGTCATTGATGGTTTGAAGGATCTTCATGACTCAATTGCTTAGGTTAGGACTGCTGTGAGATGAGTGAAATCTTCTCCTTTAAGAATTGAGAAATTCAAGATTGCTGCAAGGTCTGTGAGCCTAACATCCAAGAATAGCCTTTGTATTGATATGCCTACACGCTGGGACTTAACATTTTTTTATGTTGGAGGTGGCCTAAGAATATAAGTTGGCATTTGCATTATTGGGTAATGAAGACATCAATATGTAAAATATTTTGATGATCACGGGGGATTGGGGAAACCTGTGGATGATGATTGAGAAGTTGTATATATTCTCGTAGATTTTTTGAGGTTTTTCTACGAGGTCACCACGACACTATCTGACACTTTGTACCCTACATCTCATCAATTATGTCAGCAAATATGTAGGGTAAAAGAAGAATTAGATGACATAGCCGCGGGTGCTCACATTAGGCTATGAGAGATGACATTGATTATAAGGTCAAAGTACGACAAGTATTGGAGAGATTTCAGTAGAGCTAATATTTTGTTATATGTAGTTGTTGTATTTGACCCTCAGTTTAAGGTGGATGACATGGTATTTGGATTGAGAATTGCGTATAGGCAAGCATGGGCAGAGCATATTGCAGCAAGGGTTAGGGAAACCCTCGATAGATTATTTTATGAGTTTACCGTCTTGCGAAGTGGTAATATTGCAGCACTTACACCTACCCCCAATAGTTCTAGAAGTCAAGGTTGAGAAAAGACGTAGATTGGACTGGGGTGAGAGGTTGGAGCAGACCCCCTTCGTCCAGAGTTCTACAGAGGCTCAGTTAGAGATAGATAGATACTTGGCAGCGGAGCTTCAACTATTTTTACGAGAGTTTGATATATTCAGTTGGTGGAAGGTAAATGCCGTGAAGTATTCCGTCCTTGGAGAGATAGCCCATAATCTTTTGGCTATTCCTATTAGCACCGTAGCCTCAAAGTAAGCCTTTAGCACCAGAGGGGGCGTATTGGATTCATTCTGGAATTCATTAGCTCCTACCACTGTGCAGACTTTGATTTGCATACAAAATTAGATTACAGGGACTTCAATTCATATTGCGGATGTTCTTAACTATGAGGAGCCGACGTCGAGGAGGAATGTGGTGATCAATCTGGATCTGGTAATCGTGGGACTTGAATTTTATTTTCTTATTTTAATTTATTTATTTTCATTTAATCGATATTAATTTCAAATTTAATTGTTATAATGATACATGAGACGATGTCTGCAACTACCTCTGATGCAGTATGACTTTGTATGTATTGGACCCACCATTGCTATGGTTTGCACAATTTGTCCCTTAATTTTTTTTTTACATTTATAATTTTATATAATATTTTAGTATCTAATTATTTTACTTGTATGTTTTTTAGCTTTTATATTCTCAATATACATATGCTAAATCCTAATCCTAAGGACCCAATAATCTATGCTCATCTTCATCCTAACGACCCAATCTCATCTTAGTTAGTATTTTTAATATTTTGTATTTTAAATTTTTGTTTCATGTTTATAATTTTATAATTATAATTTGTTTTATTTTTAACTCATTAATATTGCAGGTTTTATAACTTTTATAATCTTGATTCTCAGTCTCACAGCAATCGACATAATTTAGTCTCAGTGAACTCACTGCCATCCCAAATTGATCAAATTTAAAATGTTATGATTTTGTTAATTTACAATTAATTGTAATATTGTTAAAATAGATAATAATACAATTTATAATATTCATTATTTTTAGATGAATTTGTAATATTGTAATAGTTTATTAGTTCTCTTAAATTGTCTAATTGTAAAAGTTTAGTGCCTTAGTGATAATTATTAGTTAATACTCAGTAGTATTAGTTGAAACTTAGTATATAGTTAATAGTTCTATCTATATAATTTATTTTTTGTTTTTACTTTTTAAATATATTTATTATTTTAGTTAAATTTTGGGTCTAAAATAGCCTAAAAATAGATTCTGGGCTATTTTAGGCCTAGATAATTGAACTGGGCCAAAGGCCTAGTAAGGGGCGGGGGATGGAGGTCTAGCCCCACACCCCAGGCAACGAACAGGGTACCCCACCCCCGCATGAACAGGGGCGGGGGGCGGAAAAGGGGTGGCCCCGCCCTGTAGGGCGGGTAGCACCCCTACCGCTTAACATGTACAGTTGATTACACTCTTAATATAATTATATTTTTATAAATATTTTTAAACATTTAATATATATACATATATACAAATACATTAGTAGTAATTTGCTTAAACATTTCAGAAAATAAATTAAAATACACAAGCGATTAAATTCAGAGAACAAAACTAGAGGTAAACTAACATTTTCCTTAAAACTTCTATGAAATTCTACCACCTTAATATTTTTTTCTATAATTTAGATAAATATGCACCAAGCATTTATAACCATCGTATTTAATGGTGAGATCCTTTTTGCCCACAAATATCATTTAGATCTCGTTGGGATATATAAATCATCTCATCTCATCTCATCATTATAATTTTTTTAAATTCTCACATAAAATATAATAAAAAATTCAACTTTTTAAAATTCTAAAACGTTAATAATATTAAAAAATAATATTTTAACAATATTTTATTTAACTTATCTCATCTCATTATCCAAATAAGTCCAGTTGTGTAATTCACAAAATGTGTCTATCTTTTTATAAACCATAGAAATTATTTGAGTTAAAAAATTGTAAAAAATCTGGGCCTGTTTGGATTGAGAAATCAACTAAACTCATATCTTCTTATCTCATCATTACAATTTTCTCAAATTTTCACACAAAATATAATAAACAATTTAACTTTTTCAAATCTTAATTCAACTTTTTCAAATTCTGAAACAATAATAATATTAAAAAATAATATTTTAACAATATTTTATTTTATTTTTAACTTTTATCTAAAATCATCTCATCTCATCTCCTTATTCAAATCGGGGCTTAATGTTGAAACTTGACGTGACAACCTTAAATCGTTGCTCTCTTGTAAGTCAAACCACAAAGTGAATTATTTGATAACGAGGCACAAGACATAATAGGAGTATTTAAATATGAGGAATTTTATGCATTAGTTACTATTTATTTTCACACTCTACATTTATAATTTTTTTTTTTCATAAAGTGTGGAGGTGTTTTTTATAGAATATAAGCAGGGGCAGAACTAAGATTTGATGCGTGGGGGGGCGATTAGCAAAGTATCGTATGTAGGGGTGAACAATAACCGATATTTAAGGTAGCAAAGTGTGTCATCGACATTTAACATTAACCATATAAGGTTGTTATCTAAGGACAAATTAAATTATTAAAGCCACTCATCTAAACCTCTCACTTGAGCTCTATCTGATTCAAGTGAACAATAAAATTAAGATAGAAATAACTATGTAAGATTTTTTGAAGCAAATAATAAAAATTAAGTAACTAAATATAAACTTTTTTGTTGAATCTAAAATTGAATATTGTAAAGTCTCTATAATATAAATATAAATAGCTATGTGAGATTTGTTGCATTCACTCCTAATTGTTAACTCGATGGTAGTATATATGTAATTACTAACAAAAATAATCCAAATAAATTAGCTAATGGAAGACTTGAAAGGAAAAATGTAAATAAATAGAAAAAATGAGGTTGTAAATTTACCAAATAACTTATAAAAATAGACTAAAATATTTTCTTGCCTCTTATGAGATGTAAAAAAAATGAGAATGTGAGATTTTATTAATGACAAAAAATATATGTAAGTATGAAAAAATCATTAAAAAAATAAAAGAAACCTAGACAACTAAGTACTAAATGAGATTTAGAAGATTTTTGGGATGAATTACATGAACAGCTTAATAGCATGGAGTATATTGTGAATCACATTTTTCGTGAAAGTAATACTGTGGCTGACTTTCTAGCTAAGTGTAGGGCTGAGGGTTTGAACTCTGATTGGTCTGAAATTCACACGCTGCCTAGCCTGTTGAGGGGACTTCTCTGCATGGATAAATTGGGTATGCCCTAACTACGGATCTCGTAAGGTTCGTACCTGGTAAGTTTCGTGTTATTGTCTTGTCTCTTTTTTCTTGTGTGCTTGGTTTTTTGTAGGTTCATCTCTTTGGCTTGTTCGGAGTTAGGTTAAGTGTCTTTCTTAAGGTCGTATACTCTATATGAATATAATGGTTTTGATGCTTGAGTTTTTAAATTCTTAGCTTATATGTACATTCCAGGTGTCGTGTCTGTAATTACGATTTTCCTTCGCCATAGGTGAGAGTAATCAATAAAATTGGTATTCCGTTATCTTCTTAAAAAAAAAAAGTACTAAATGAGATTTTTGAAAATATTTTGGGGGGACAAATTATCTTTATTTTAGGATATCTTTGAAAAAATCATATACTAAAGTATGTTTTTGAAAATTTTTGGGAGGTAATCAATATAGGTCCGCTGCTGAATATAAGGTGTGTGGTAGTGTATAGTAATTAGTAATTAGAATTTTTCTTTAAAAATGGACCAAAGAAGCTTTTGTAGGTGGTCCCGCGGTGGTGAGGTGGAATTCGTGAGTATTTCGTCATTTTGTGAGATTGGCGTAGGAAAATTGATGGTAAGAGAGTCGTGAATCTTAATTCACTCATAACTTAGCACTTATATTCTAATATTTCTTCGCCTCAAAAGGGGAATATTCAATTTTATACTTGCTAACTTCCTTTCCCTGTAAACTGTCCGCATGCATATAAGAAAATGCTAATTACCGTAAAACAAGCAGATGTATACATTACTCGCTCATTTTCAAGCAACACAGACACCATAGCTTTAACATAATCAGAGGTTAACACAACAGGAAAGCATAAATAAGCCAAACACTTTTAAATGGACAATTAGTTTTGCCTAATTAACTCGACGACAGTTCTTCCTCACTTCACCCTTGAAACCAGTGAGAGGGCTGATGTTTCCCATTTTAATCATGGAGTTAGCAAACTGGTTGAAGAACAGGCCCTCATCCTCTGCATATCTCTTTACCAATTCCATGGTGGTCCTAGGACTTCCAGTGAAAAGCACTTGATCCGAAGTGAGAAGCCCTTTTCCCCACAGGATGAGTTTGAAATATGTGTTGTCAAATCTTGCTGGGGAGGCAAAGTCCAGGGGAGAGATGTTATTGTCACCACCGGACCTAGGACAAACTGATTTCAGACCATAGTAGTAGGTTTTGTCCAGAGTCGCATCCGGTTGGTTGTTTCCATTTTGGTTGTACAGCCTCTGCTTGAATGTCGTACACCTTGCAACGCCAATTGTATGCCCCCCTGCAATTTGGGAAGATTATGTCTTAAGATGAACAGTTGTATTTGACTCGTGGGTAACAAAACTCCTCAATAAAACCAAGTTTACCAGAGAGTGCAACGAGGTCAACTTCATTAAGCCCTTGACGCTTGAAAAGTGTTAAAAGGTTTTGGAGAGTAGAGTTTGGTGGGGGAATGTTATTGTTCGAGGTGCTTAAGCTTGCTGTCTCTGAGTCCCTCCTTCCTAATGGGAGCTGCCAATTCGGTCCACCGCTCTGTTTCAACATACCCAACAAACTCAAAAAAATGATTTTAAAAGTACAAAGAAGTATGCCCATTATATTTTTAGTCTCAGTTCAAAGTTCAGATTTGGCTTACTAATACAGTGGAGCCACGAGCAGCAAGGGCGAGAATATCTGCACAAGAGACGGTCTGAGGACATGATTCTTCCAACTTAACCTTGATCTCATCAATGACTTCAAAACCTCTAATAGAATTCCTGTTTGGCAAAGATTTCTTTTCACTGACCACTGTGGAACTATCATCCAACAAAACAGATGCGTCACAACCCTGTAAAAGTAGTGTAAAGTGAGATGGTTGGTTGTATTGTCATTGAAAAAGGGAAAAGAAATCAACTTTCATTCTTGTACTTCAAACTGTTTGAAACTAATTCTAGAACCTGAACAAAGCAATCGTGGAAATGAAGCCTAAGTAAAGAAGCAGCCATCCTGGGCTCCTTGGCAATGGCCTTCTCTAACACGGACATGACAATGTCATTGGCTTGGGGGCATGAGAACTGATAGAATTCAGGGAACAATCCGAAAGACCCAAAACCATTTCCACCCCAGCCAACATTGAAGCCAGGGTGAGCTACAGAGAGGTTGGCTGAGAGGAAAGCTATTACCAAGAGACTAAGAGTAACTTTGAAGAATTCCATTGATGACTAGTAGTATAGCTGCAGCAAGTTTGAGAGAATGTGTGGCATTGGCTTGCATATGTATATAGAGCTTAAGGGAATAAATCAACCACTCTCGTTACCAAATCTTCTCAGTTCTCACCTAATATGTAAAGAGAGATGACTAAGTCTAACCCGTATGGGCACCTCTTTCTGGCACAAGAGTGGCGTGTGTATGAAACAGAAAATGGATTTGGTTTTGACATTGTTTCTGGTGTTACCTGCTCCAAGTACAAACTTGGATAGATCTGCCTTCTGCATTTTTATATCCATTCTGAAATACTCTTATCTACCTCCATAATTTAAACGAACATCATGCTAACTACTCAACACAATGCTAACGTCGGGACTTCACAATGACTTTTTTTTAATAATGTTCTTGTCACGTACTCTGAGATGTTGAACTTTTTATTTTTATTTTTATTTTTAATAACGTTAATATTTTTTATTTTTCTGAATTTAAATAAAGTGGCTAAGGTAAGATTTTAATACCTCGTAACAGATAAAATGATTGGCTGACACGTGACAATCTCGCCATTAATAAATCTAACAGGAGTGTGATGGAGAGAGCAAACTATAACAAACCCAACGATATGCTGATTACTTCTCTCTCCAAACCACAGAAGTGTTTTAAGTAAAATAAATAAAGAAAGAAAATTGTAAGGAACCCCCGTCCTCTTTTCTTAGCCTTGCTCGAATTGCAAGCAAACAAGCTTATCTTCTAATTTAAGCAGCATTTCCGCTCCTTCAACATGCATAACGTGTTATCCAAGACAAAACAATACAAAAACACTAGGGCAATCAATTGTGTTGTGTTGGCCTCGGTCATTCGGATTTGGATCAATTTTGAGTTATTCCGAACCCACCATAAATAACTAAACGGGTCAAGCACCTCATTCCGAACCCAACAAAATTATTTTATTGGGTGATGGGTTGGCCCGACACAACCTATTTGACCCATTTATATATTCCAAACCTCAGGTTGGGTCAACCCGACGTGTCTTGTTTGGCCAGTTAGCTCCAACTTTGCACGATTTAATGGCTTGCATAGAGAGCAAATCCAAAAACCAAATTGATCTGCTGATCGTCTATTCTACAAAATGATAAATGATAAAAATGATAAAACATTTGGTTGATAGAAATGATAAATCAATGTCAAACTTGGGAATAGTTTTACAAGATTACTTATTCAACAAAATGCACAAAAATATCTATGCGTCTGATCTATACAAATATGCCTACAGCTCCAACAGTCTTCTTGTTCTATTACAGAAGTGTAACATCGTACCATATCAACACGTATATTTGTAATTCTAGTTTTTTTATCTTCAAACAATAAGCAAGTAGGATGAACAATGCCAGAGTAACATCACAGGGCATTCTATTTCTGAAGAAGATTGATTTTAGCCAATAAAGCAATACGAAATCCTTTGTTTCAGACTACAAAATCATAAACCATGTGGGAATTGTGAAACCTGTGATGTTGCTTCCCCGGATCCGGGCACTGAATATCTAATGAGTCAGGCTCTGCAGAAGAAGTTATTGTGTCATTACCTCTTAAATCAGTGCCACCAGAAATGGGAAATCCATCTCGTTCACAATGCCGCAATTCCAATACAAGTGAAACCTGGCTGCCATCTATAAAACTACCCAACTCTAACATATCAAACGTGGCAGCAGAAGCCATAAGACTCCCACCACCAACTTGGCGGTGTGGGATAGTCTCATCTGGATAAAGGCTATGGTCATCCACATTAGGTCTTTGGTCACCCAACACTCTTATTGTTCCTGACCCTGAAATATTGTCTCTGTGAGCACTACTACCAAATCCAGGTCTTGCCGTTTTCCCATTAACATTTGATTCATGGGCTTGTCCGGTATGGACACCATCATCAATTGTGGGAATCACTCTGTCTTGCAACTCTTCTCTCCTTTCCTCAAACTCCCCTGAATGATCCCTAGGTGGTTTCGATGCATTCTCTGGTGAAGATTGGGAGTTCAACTCAGATTCCCCAAACTCTTCTTTGTAAATCTCCTCAACCATGGGCTTCCAAAGACGGACCCGTGCATTAATAAACCAGTTTGCAACCTGAACGGTACACAAGATTAATGATGATGCCACATGAGCAAAAGAATGGCTTGTATGAGTTTCTGATAATTTTTTAGCAAAATTAAGGCACTCATTAATTAGAAGAATTTATGGGCTAGAGGATATCCACAGTTCAAAAGGCCCCAAACATGAACTTTAGGTGAGGAACAACGTTTAGCTGTTCAACATATTGACTCATTTGGGTCCCAGTACCACGAATGCATATTGAGAAACCATTTTAGAATCATCTTACCTGATTTCGAGTCAATCCCGTTTCCTTTGCGAGCATAATTTTTTCTGAGTCCTTTGGGTAACTGGTGAAATAAGGAACGAATTAGTAAATTAGAAGTTCTCAGTAGAATAGCAAGTACAATCGAGAATTGTGGAAATTATAGGTTGAGGGGCATACGGATGAAGGAAGTGCTCAAATAACCAGGCACGGAGAATTGAAACGGCAGTCTCAGGAAGCCCTCTTTGAGGCCTCCAAGCATGTCGCATCACACCGAACTGTTGAAGAGCGCTATGTTGCTTGAACTGCTGATCAACATAGCGGAGACGAGGTACCCCTCCTCCTTGACCATATGGTGAAGTATCTTGCTCTCCAAGGCTTCTCTGAGTAACTTGAATCTGGCTGGTGATTGCATCACGCAAACAGCGGAAATGGCGGGAAATTGTTTGGAGTGCAAGAGCAGTGTATGGTTCAGCTGCCCCATACCCTGCTACCATGTCAAAAGATGACACTACAATTTGCATCTGATCGTAATATTGTTTGTATCTTCTATCAACCTACACAGGAGCAAAATCATTACCGATCATAACGTTTTACTTATACCATTTCCCGTGGGGCCGCCGGTGCCCGCCGGGGTTGGGGGGTAGAAGCATATTATAGAAGAGAAGCCATGTTCATTAACATCAAATTCGACCTAAAATATCCATACCATTCACAACCCTTATTTATGCCTCAGCACACGTCTCTGAGTGCCAGCCACACCTTGAAGCACTAACCTCCACTTCCTTCAGAAATTTTTCAACATGCTTTCATTTTTTATCTTGAACTTTCGAAGTCTCCAACTAAAAAACCTGAATTTGGCACTCTAAACTGATAACAGCATTCTCTCAACTAACCAATGCGATCCCTACTTTAGGAGCACAAGTGCTACCAGTGACTGTATCATGCATACAGCCGAATTGGCAGGAAATTATTGTGTGGGTACATAGAAAGTGTGAGGGAAGAATATGTCATGGTCCAAAGGATCTTCTACATGGATAAATAGAGAAGCAATTCAAACTATATATACAAATTAAAAATAAATGGAAAATGATGTGTAACTAGAAAAAAGTATGAATGTAGTAGGAGTACCTCATCCACCATGGACAAAAGTTTTTTCTTCTTATTCTGCAAATCCTGTCGTTGTGCAGGTGAAAGCTCGCAAAAGGAGTTGGTAGTTGAGTCGCCAGGGTCTGAAGACATCTGCACAGATTGAGAATTTGATCTCCCATCTTTCTCTTTTGAACCATCCAAACCAATGCCAGGGATGTTTTGATGTTTGTTCAATCTATGTTGCTTCAAAGCATTCCAGAGATTAGCCACTTCATCAAGCAATTGTTGTGCTGCCTTGAGATACTTTGAGTTTAACAATGTGATCGCAAAACCTAATGGTTCATAAAGATATCGATTAGATAGCGCCTCTATGGAGTCACCAAAGAATGAGGATTGCACAATGTCTCTGTTCTGGTATGATTCTGGTTGGCTCCAGAAAAACTAGAGAGCAAACATTCTGCAATTATCAACTCCTCAAATTGGTTGTTCTCATCACCTTTACAAGATATTTCCCCTTTTCTCGAGAATGGGGGACTAGTACTCAAGAATGAAGACAAACCTGGGTTTGGATACTGGCCATTGAGTGAAGCTACAGATGCAGATGGCATTCCTGTACCAAGACTAAGAGCTAATCCCTGACACCGAGTATTTTGTTCACCATCTCCAGTAACAGAGTTTCCAAGGGGAACAGGGGATAGAGTACTCACAGACAAGATGTCTGAGTAGGACACAGAAGAAGCTTGGTTCAGATACATCATTGTGTTGCCAGGATGGAAAGGCGGTTCAGAATATGAAGCAAATTTCTGATCCCCTGGATATGGAGTCAGCAAGACATCTCTTTGATTGCTTGGACTCGGGAAATAGGTAGCCATATTTTGCTTCTTTCGATTCAGAAAATTTCAGTCGAGTATCCTGAGATGAAAGAGAAAACATTATCAGTGCCCTTTGCAATTTGGGCAACCAACAGGTTTTTAACAGGAAAAAGAAAATCCCTTCCGGCTCTTGAAAAAAACTACAAAATCCCAGTATGGAGGAGTCCTGTGCTGGAACAAAATAATTGCCTAACACTTTCAAACTTCACAAGGCATAAACACTGTAGTAGATTCACGCTGTTGAGACAACCTCAAACAACTCTCAGATAAGCATGCAAGAGTCCGATATGCTCCAGCAAACACACCAAGGAAGCCACGTTTATCAAACTCTAATACATGCCATGCCAGAACAAAGGCATAGATGAATCATTAAATTCATGGCTAGCTATTATCAGGAAAATAAGGGAAAACCAAACAGTGAGGGAGGCACTCCTAAATTATAGAGAAACAACAATGATCCCCAAACCACAAATTTGAATGACACACTGTATAATACCCAAGCTCCCAAATATCATCATAATGGTGGCTAAACAATGATATTCTGAACCGATCTAGTGAAGAGATTCCTATGCAAAACCTCATACCCATTTAACATTTTTTTCTGATGAACACCTCGGGTACCTCATGTATTCACACCTCAATACCAAAAATTAGAAACAACATAAAGAACCAAACATATATAAGCGCAGAGTAACTATAGCCGGAGTTCATACCCATGGATACAGACAACCGTGAACAAGAAGACATAAATCTTGTAAAAGCCCATAACCCAATACCAAAAGTTAAGCCAGGAGAACCAAAATCCAAAGCACCAAGAAACACAGTTCTGACTATAAACACCTATAATACGCTTCCATGACTTCTTAAACTTTAAAGATCGTCATCATAAACATGATCATATAGTTCATGCATCAGATTGTGCCACAAATAGCAATGCGTAATCATCGAAAACAGGGAAAAGGTAACCAAAAGAAGCATTGGGCTAAAAAAACGGAAACAATTACCAGAAAAGCATAGGAATTATGAATCTTTAGTGGGAAGCAAAAATATTTTGGAAGGCTCTGAAGCCAAAACTATAAGCGCAAGTGGGTTGCGACAATCTTCCCCAAGCGGAGACAAATGCCAATCCGAAGAGATATATTCTAAACAAAGGCCGCCCTCCTTATCATTGGAACAACGGCACCAACTCAATAAAATGCATATCATGATATGTTAAACAAACGTATAATACTTGAACAAACCACCATATTTTAATCAGGATTTGTGTTTAAAAAACTGTTCTTATATCTGTGTCAATCGTTCTGAGTTTCGTTTCTCACGTGTGACAAACACTGGGCGGCAAAAACACGCCAGAAAGTTGGAATGGCGGTGGTGGTTGTTTGCTTGGAGGGTTCAAGCCCTAACCACCAGTTGGTGGACCTATAACCCTCCCTTAAACCTGCTTTTAACGCATAATGATAACCCCCCCCCCCCCCTCCCCCTCTCTCTCTCTCTCTCTCTCTCTGTTTTGTACTAAAAAAAACTAATAAGCGCTAAGCTTGTCTTCATAAATAATTTCTGAAAAATGCAACACGGTTTACGTTCACCGAATAGATGCTGTTTTGTAACACAACATGTTTTTTTTTTTTTTTAATGTGTTCTATTTTTTCAAAAATTTAAAAGATAAAAAAAATATATATATATATATATATATATTTAAGACATGCACACCGACCCCCCCCAAAAAAAAACTAGGTTGGTCAACTTTAAACAGGGTTCTTTTTTAATTATTAATAATAGTATTATTATTCTATATATATTGTAGCTTTGTATATATGCGGACGTTAGGCTGTGCATAAGCTAGCAGTAGATGAGAGTGACCAAATCAAATCACGGGTAGGCTAGCGCAGCATATATGCTTCATGGCTTCCAACTAATTTAGGCCTTCAGCACACGCTACGTCGGTTTTCCCTGTCTTTTCCTCTTCAAGATCTCACTTGTTTCCCTAGCTCCGCAAATTTCTCAGCTCGTGGCGGTGATTCTGGCGAAGAAAGGGTCTACTTGAATACGATTTGGTGAAGGAGCTCAACATAAAAGGAACTCTTTTTTGTTAAAAAAAAGAATTGAAATATTATTTGTAAGTACTATATATCCTCCTGATTCCTCCATATCGCCTACTTGATAAAATTTAATTTATAAGTAAAAAATTATAATTAAATTATCTTATCACTTTAACAGCCATGTCATAAATTGGATATCAGTAAAATATAAAAATGTATTTTCCTCTTAAAATAGTTATATTACTATTATGTGTGTAGGTTTTGATAGTGAATTGAGATTTTTTTTTGTTTTAAATGAAAGTTTAAAATATTATTTTTTTAATATTATTATTATTTTAAAATTTGAAAAAGTTGAATTATTTATTATATTTTGTGTGAAAATTTAAAAAATTTGTAAAGATGAAATGAAATCAAAATTTTATGTCTCTTCTCACTTGTCAAACCTGAAGACTTTTGAGTAAACATGTGTGTATGCTTGCTTGTATGGCATTCAAAACATGTGATTAATTTGTTACTTTTTTATAATCTTTTTGCAATCACGTAGTAATATTATATTATTATCAACGACATTGAAATAGAGAGAGATAAAATAGGTAAGATTCTCTAATAATTTTCTAGACAAACTCAGATGTCATTTAGATAGTGAGTTGAGATGTATAAAGATATTTATTTCTTCCCATAAAAGGCCTGATAGGAGGAGTGTGATAACTCCTTATAAAGATCAGGATGAGTTTATTTTTAAGTCATGTGGGATTTTGCAATACGCCCCCTCACGTGTGGGCCGGTATTTTCAATACCATCATCGTGAGAGGTTGCAAGAGCCCCCATCATCGGTCATATATTAACGTGGCTCTGATACCATATAGAGACACTCATTTCTCCACATAAAAGACTTAATAGGATGAGCGAGGTAACTCCTTATAAAAACATAAATAAGTTTGTTCATAATCTGTGTGGGACATCACAACAAGATGAGATGAATTTGTCACACATCTGTAATAGTGACAGTAGGGGCCAAAGTCATAATGGGCTAAGGTTGGGTATTATGAGTTTAATAGTTGGGCTCAGCCCGTGGGTTAAGTGTTGGCATGTGGACATCTCTTTCATTTGCATGTTATTGTTGATTGGGTTATGGCCCACTTCCTACTTTAATAGATATGTTAGGCTTATGTTATTTTACTTTTGTTTAAAGTGTTGGTCCTCAGCCCATAAGTTAGTTAGGGATTTGTTACTATATGTAGCGAACGTCCCTCTTGTGAGGATAAGCAGAATCTGAATACAATTTTTTTTTTTTTTTTTGTCCTCTTATTCTTCTTTGTTTGAGGCTGCTCCCCTCGAAGTGAGCCATTTCGTAGTGCATTTTTATCGAGCATCATCAATGTATTACAAAGTGGTATCAGAGATCCCGATCTTTGTACTACCATGGAAGAAATTTTTTTTATCATTCAACAAAATTAAGGCTGTAAATGAACCAGTATGTTGGATAGCCCGCTTGTTAGTCTCCCGGTTAAACTTAAATCGAACTCAACTCATGTAATGTCAATGGGCAAGAATAGGTCCAGTCCCAAACTGCTTGGCAACTTACCTCCCCGTGAGTGCTAATAATTGGGCAGGCGGCCCAACCTCACTCATGTGGGAGAGCGAGTCCAGCCACTTGGCTGTCCGACAACTTACCCACCTCGGTCACGGCGAAGAGTGGACCAGCTTCTCAACCGTCCGGCAAACTACCTCCTAGGAGGACCAAAAGGCGGGTTTAGCCTGAGGCATTCAGACCCCTCTCCCGGTGGAAAATGGGTTTAGTCCATGGACTCCCTGACATCACTCTTGGGACGCCATCTCCAACAACTAAATGCCAAATAAGCAACTCCTCGCTGAGCTCCTTCTCCACTAAACGAAACGTCAAGCAAGTAAAGTATCACATCTTCGACAAAACAGCTCAGTTCTGCAAATTTCGCACTCGTAGTTGAAAGATGAGTTATATTAACTTGTTTAGTTTTTCCAGCATTATATTAAACATCTCTTATTTGCCTCACAGCAAAGAGCAAGACAACTCTCCAGCTACGTGGCGAGTCATCCCCTCGGGAAGATCAAAGAGGAGGATTTAACTTAAGGCATCCCAGTCTTTCTCCCCGCAGAGTATGGGCCCGGTCCCTCCACCACTCGACATTAACTCCATGACCCCCACTCCCCAAGTCGATGACAACAGATTGAGACTGTATGATTGTGATGAAGAATAAATTATGCTTACTGTTATTCATAATACAAGTAACATCGCCCCTCATCCAATACACTCATCAGAGCACACGAATGAAAAGATAAAAGCGAAGAAGAAAAAGAACCCATTAAGAGAGAAAAATATGTACCAAGAATTCCATTAATATTATTACAAAGTACAAACAAAGGAAGATAGAAGCACATCAATAGAAGAGGGAATTCAGTTGGCGGGGTTGTTTGAGAGAGCGCTCAGGATCAACTTCTTCTCTATTAAGGCACCTTGTTTCAAGGCCTCCGAGTTTAGAGGGAGGTCTTGCACCTTCAATGCCCTCAAATTGCTCTGAGGATTCAGGAGCACGTAGTTCCAAGCGTCATCTAAGACCAAATGAACATATGACAGCTCCTCGCGCAGTCGGGGAAGGGCAATTTTGGCACCACCAAGGCGAAAGTGCAGGTCCTGAATAGTAGCCTCGTGGCCGGCTATCACACATTTGGCCTTAACAAGCTGGGTCTCCAACCCTGAAGCCTGACCCTTTTTGCTAGACTTCCTAGCACGGGCCAGAGCGTTCTCGACATTCAAGTCCTTTATTCTTTGGGACTTGGCCTTGAGAGAGTCATTCTTTTCTTGCAGATACTTGGAGGCCTCATAAAGGGGTGTCAAATCGTGTTAACGGGTCGTGTTCGTGTCGTGTCAAGGTATGTACATTACACTTAACGGGTCAACACGAACACGACCCGTTAAGGATTTAGTGTCAAAATTCCAAACCCGAACACGACACGACCCGTTATGACCCGTTAATGAATAAGAAATAAATTGACACGACATAACACGACACGACCCGTTCCGTTTCAACCCGTTTACGTTAATGGGTTGGACATACACGATATGACACGACACGACACGACCCGTTTGACTTAATTGATTTTATATAAATATTTAAATATAAATAATATCTATAAAAAATAAAAAAACTAATTACAAGTCTAAAATTACAATCCAAACAAATATGATCCACACAATTTGTAATAATATTCATTATTAAAATTACATCCCAAATGTAATAGACAAAACATACAATGTATATATATTAATATTACAATCTCAAATATAATAAAAAATTAAAAACACAGATCTAAACAAATTTAGAACTTGAAGAAGGAAATGGAGCGTCCTCCCTACCCTTTAGGTCTAAGGGTATAAAGGTAAATTTAATTTTCTTAACGGGTCATAACGGGTTGACCCGTTAAGCAATCGTGTCTTAACGGGTCAACCCGTTTTGACCCGAACCCGTTAAGGCTAAACCCTAACCCGCTTTTATCGTGTCGTGTTCGTGTTGGGTTAACGGGTCGTGTCACATATTGCCACCCCTAGGCCTCATCGAACCTCCCTTCTAACAATTTGTACGAATGAACATTGGAATTGTGTTATTTGACCAACTTCGAGTTGTCAGCTCATAGCCGATCCAACTTTTCTTGTTGGAGATTGAACGATTCTTGGAGGTTGTTCCTCGCCTCCTAAGTAAGCGCCACTTCAAGATGGTGAGAACCGACCTCCTCCCAGGACCTTGCCAAATTAGACTTAAGTTGGGCCTTGCGATGAAGAAGCTAGAGTATCTTTTTCTGCCTCCGTCGCTGAATGAATTGCACCTTGACGAAGGTTTCCTCTAACTCATCTTTTCTCTCCCTCTCTTCCTTGGCACGGCGCAAAGTCAACCGTGCCAAAGATCGGAGCACCTGGTTCTCGACTTTCAGCCCCTCCCGGTTGTCCACAATGAAGGCCGCCAACTGCTCTACGGCCTGTCATGAAATTTCAAGTTTGCTACAAAGGAAAATACACCAAGAAAATTTAAAAGGAAGTGTAACAAGTTGATAGCTGACTCCGGAGAAGAACCCCCTCAACCTCCTAGCCATTTCTTGGGCAGGGTCAAAACGGGACCCACTTACTACTGGCCTTGGAGCAGTATTCCCCTTCTCCTCAAAAGGGTTCTCGATCGCAATGCATCACCTCCTGATGCCTCAGCACCCACCATGAACTCCGCCAAGGATGGATCTCATCGGTCTTCGCCCTCACCTTCACCTTTCGGGGCACGTTCAGAAATCTCTTCGACCCTTGGGCTTGTGGAAACTACTGGAGTCTTGCCAACTGCCGACACACCTGTACTAGGGCCAATGAGGACTCTTTTACCCCGCCACTATCATCCCCACCTCGGCACCAACCCCATTCGACACCAAAGACGAGATGGTGTTATTGAAGGACAAAGAAACACTAGCATCCACAAAAGTGGTTGAGACCTCATCACCCTCGCCAACTACGACCCCAGCTCCAGTTTCTGTAGAGGCCAAGGCCGAGATGGTGTTAGTGAAGGGCAATGGAGCCCCAACATCAGCATCAATAGCTGAAGCTTCGTTGATCTCCATTAACACCGCCGCAACCTCAATCTTGGGTGGAACCCCCTCAGCCCATGACACAACCCTCACTATTTCCCTCCTGGACACAACATCGTCCCCTTCATCACCCTCCAAACTGGGCTCATTCGAGACAATCTCGAATTCAAGAGAATAAGTGATGGGAGACTCCAGGATAGAAACTTGGTCAAGAAAACCCTCGCCCCCAGCTGGACTCTTCTCGGATAAAGGCAAGGGAACCATCTCGAGGTCAATGTCAGGAGAAGGGGGCACTCTCCTGGACTCCAGAATACAACGGTCCAAAAAGACCCCGTAAAATCGCAATAAGAGCAACTCTTTTAAAGGCAAGAGTTCCACAATCCCCACATTGCTTGGCGGGGTTAGAGAAAAAACTTCAGAAGTAGTTGGGAGAGTCCCCTAGGCTGTGTAAGACTGACCATAAGTGGATCAGCCTGAACTTGTAAAAGAGAATCAGAGTCGCCCGCCCCTCGTGGGAAAAGAGAAGAAGGCACAACGTGATGAGATAATACGGTCTCCTCTACCTTTTTTGACGATGGCTTTGGCCATTGAACGAGCATCGCAATTCGCAACAGACGTTTGTCCCAGATGGGGGATAGGCGTTTCGTCAGAGTCACCTTTGGCAGGAGACCCCCTCCAAGGTTTCTTGCCCTTCCCCTCTACCAGCGGGCTAGGGGAACGCTTACGGACTTGAGGAACGGTCGCTTGCATCGGTATGGTCCAGTCAACAAAATGCATGTTGGCCGGAGGATGTAAGTATCGTCAAAGGTTGCCCTCGTCCAACTTAGCCACAGAAAAAACAGCGTTCGGATGAGTTTTCACCCAGGTATGAATGGTCTTGATTTGGCTCACTTCCTTAGGAGTCTCCGATGGTCGGAAGCTTTTGTCATCGATGACGGGCCCCCATATGGCGCGAACGGGGTAGTCACGCCGGTTGACTTGTCTGATTGGAAACTCCCACCTTTTGGCGAACAAAAAAAAGAAGTTTCGACTCCATCCTTTTATCCCCGGAAACTGCATGTGTTGCCATTTTACTTCAGAAGATTGTGGGTAAGGAGAAACTCACGAGTGGTGAGATCAGGGTACTTGGAACCTGCCTCCTTTAGCGCTTGCCATCAGATGACATAACATGACACCATGATCCTCCACGCATTTGGGTGGAGTTGGGTAGGTGCCAAATGCAAGTAGTCCAGCACATCACGAACTGGACGGCAGAAAGGCAACCTGAGGTCACTGGAAAATGTGCTAGGGTACAAAGCCACTTTCAACGCATACCCTTTGAAATTTACGACACCTTCATTGGGGGACCACACCTCAAACTCAACGATGCCAAGCACCTTGAAGTTCAACTTCAGTGACTCCAATTCACCAGAAGTCACCACTGACTACCACGAGAACCCGTCAAACCTTTGTGACTTAGTACGAATCTCAGGAGGGTCTAGGCCTCCGGGAGTCTGTGAGGAACCAGAAGGTTTGACAAACTTAGGGCTTTTAGGAGTAGGATGTGAATGATTCTTTGGAGCCATGTGAATAGAAAGATGGAAGAAAGGAAGGCATGATACATGCAAAGAGAAATTTGAAGAGAAATGAATAAAGCACAAATGACTTTGGAAAAGGAGGAGAGAGCAAAGTGGGTTCCAACAACGATGATGAAGATTTAAATAGACCTCAGAGACGTTTAGCATCCCAAAGTCGTGGGAACGCACGCGCCCCGCCCCACAAAATTAGCAAAACGTGCATGAATCCTGCGACGTGTACTGTACGATGCGACGTGGGGAGAATAAGTCGCCTAACACCATCAATGCTAAGGGAACTAGAAGGATGCAATCTAAGTGCAAAATCCAACCGTAAAAAAATGTGGCAATAAAGTCGGAAGAGGAACCGTCACCTGATATCGTTAAATGACGAAAAAAACCATATGGGCATAACCTAGAACCCAGAACCTGACTTGTAGTATAGCTGGGAAGAGTAATTACTGCTCATTTCTAGAGAAGAGGATCTCAACGGTAGCGACTGTGGGAAAATAATAGCACGAAGGCAAAGACAAAAAAGAATTCTCATCGAACTAGTCAATTGATGGGTAACTGTAAGTGATTTTCCCCTCCTATTGGCCTATATAAATGTTCCTAATCAAGAAACTAATTTTACTTACGGTCATAATTTCTTTGAATATGTCATTCTATTTATTGGAGACGAGAGCAAAACTCATATCAAAGAAAAATAAGGTCCATGGTTTTCTGGATTAATAAATATACGATATTTTAAAAATACTTATAATTCTTAAAAAAAATTAAGAAAGACTATTAAAACATCATATGTTTAAAAAAGTTGTAAGATTGAAAAATGCGTAGTGGTTGCTACGTGGCCAAATCGCAAAGTTTGTGAATGTGGAGTTAGCGGATCCCACGTGCGAGTTCCAGCCTAGTATATACGCAAATTTGAAGAGGAGCAGATGAGTCTAGATCGTCCGATTAAACTCCACATTTCCACGCAGCAGAGACTGCAATTCCTCTTGTCTCTGACTCTGTTTTGGAAGCCATGACCAGTTCTGCTGCTCCTTCACGGAATGTCTGTCTCTTTCTTTTCTGCTTAAATATGTGCATGTATCATGTATGTTTTTGTACGTTTTTATGTTTATATATGCCCTAATTCGGCCAATCTTTTCGTAATTTCTCATTTACTTGTAAATTTTTATATCGCACGCACATAGGCTCTAAGCAAGATCGCCTGCAATCGGCTTCAGAAAGAGCTCGTGGAGTGGCAGGTTAATCCTCCCGCAGGATTTAAGCACAAAGTTACTGATAATCTGCAAAGGTAATAAATATATACTCAAGCCACGCTCCGATTCACCTTCTTCCTTCTTTGATTTTTTGAAGGTCGGGAAATTTGTTTTATCTTCTAACTACGGCTTTGGTTTACGCTTTATTTTCTGCCAAAGATGGGTGATCGAAGTCAACGGTGCTCCAGGGACTCTGTACGCAAATGAAACATACCAGCTTCAAGTTGATTTTCCCGAGCATTACCCTATGGAGGCACCACAGGTCAGTTATCCACCACAATTTTTACTTCTCTCTCTCTTTGATCTTTTTTTTTTTTGTCCCTAAGAATTCAGAAATTGGTACCGTGTAACTGTATTACGCTCAGCGGAGTGGATCCTTGTTTGTTAGAATTAAAATTTTAACCATCTTAGCTCACTTTCTTAGAAAGTAAATTCAAACTCGATGATATTTTTTACCTATAAAGAAAAAAAATCGATGATTGTTTTTCGAATTGTTCTCATGTTGGGCGTTGTAATATATTTATTTTGGTTTTCCAGGTGATTTTTCTCTCACCAGCTCCTCTGCACCCCCACATTTATAGCAACGGCCATATCTGCTTAGGTAGGTACCGTTGTAATTTTTTCTTTCTAATAGCCATCTTTACTAGCTGTTAAATGCCATTCTTACTAAGTCCTTTGCACAGCTATGATTTTTTCACCTTATTAAGGTGCCATGCTTTTGATGAGTGTTATAATGAAGTGTTTACCCAGAAATTTCAAGTATGGAATAATTCACAGTATAATTCAGTCTATCCAATTTGTGGTGCTTGCTAGTTGTCTCTGGTATAGTTTCTCTCCATTTTTTGAGTATTGGATTAGTTCGACATGCAATTATTTGCAGCCATACTACTGTATGGGTCATTTTATTTTTGTCATAGTTTGAGGAAATGCCATGTTATTTGGTATATCATGAAAAAAGAAAGCCATTTGCACCAAGCATATTGCACTTTCCCTTGCCCAGATGTTCGCCTTTGTATGTCAAGCAATGTTGACCTGCCGAAGCCTCAAGCCCCAAGGGCACCATCTTCTAGCCTCTAGTAGCCTAAGTTCTTTGCAAACATTCTACCATATGGGTTCATTTTATTTTTATGTCATAGTTTGAGGAAATTTCATTTTACTTCGTTTTTTTTTTTAATTTCAAGAAAATTTATGAGGAGGTATTTCTTTGGAAAATTGGGGATGCTTATCTGTCTACTTAGAATGTGAATCTATGCTGGTAGTTAAAGATATTCATTGGGTAGATGGACTTCTTTTCTAATATGATAGTGTGCTTGCACTATTAAGGTAGGAGGGACTAGGGAGTATGACGTTGGAGGAAACTACACTAGATATGCCCAGTGGAATATTTTTTCTTTCTTGCCATGAATTCTTTCACTCTGTTCTTTTTGTGCATATCAGAGTCGGTTCAACTCCCACTTTCACTCTTTTTGCACTTCGTCTGCTTCTAAGTGCTTACTTTTGTTCGTGCCAGCTTAGCAAAGACTCTGTAATATAATATAAAACTGCAAACCCTCTACCAATTATTAAAACTTATTTTCTGGATGCGCAAGTCTTCATCTGCATTAATGTGGTTAGATGTGTTCCCTTGTACTTCACCATTTTACACTATATGGTTTTATTTCTTCAACTGGCTCCATATTTGTGAGCTGCTGTTAACAAATTGTTATTGTTTGAGGCAAAGGCAAGATGTGAGGTCTCCACACCTTCATTTTCCCTAGGGCTTTAATGCTTCTCCAGCTGTGATGACTGATTTGAAGACCAAACTCAAGTGACCATTAAGTACTAGGTAGATTAATTTATTGTATACAGTATGGATTAAAAAATGAAAATTAGGACCACTGATAACGTGTGCAAATTTAAAATAAATAAATATATACATTACTAAACTCTATTAGTTATCGTTTAGTTTACAAGGCAAATGTGATGGACCCAACTCCTGGCAAAGTGTTGAGGTGAAATGTGGAACACTTATGCTCCTGAAAATGTGAGGAATTGGCCCTACGTACTAGTAGGAAATCCTCGAGGTGTTCTCTTTCCGGCCAAGATACTCCAGACCACATGCATATCCAACTTTGAGGTTGTGGCTGTTAGCTCTTGGAGTTTAACCTTCTACACTTGGATATATGACAGCACTTCAATCTTAATGTTTAGTCATCTGAACTCTCTTGCTAAGTTGTGAAAGCTTATTGGCTCGAGCCATATTTTACTTTCCAAAAATTTGTTATTAATGTGAAGATGTAATAATGATTGACGTGATAAAAGACCACAGTTACCTTAGTCCTTGGTTGACTTAAAAGAAAGGTTGTAGAAGTTACTTCGTTTAAATTTCCCATCTGTATTCTTCAAGCAAGTATATGTGGTCAATCAGGTTTCTAATTGACATCAGAATTATGTGTTATATTTCAGATATCCTGTATGATTCATGGTCTCCAGCCATGACTGTGAGTTCTATCTGTATCAGCATTCTATCGATGTTATCAAGTTCAACTCTCAAGGTTTGGTTCAATTGTTGAATTTTAAGCGAATCCCCCCACCCACGCACAAACCCTCCGCCCTTTTCACCTCTTTCCCACTATTCATTCATTTTTTAATGTGCAGCAACGCCCAGCAGATGATGATCGGTATGTGAAAAACTGTAGAAATGGTAGATCTCCCAAGGAGACGAGATGGTGGTTCCACGATGATAAAGTTTAATGGTATTAAACGAGTATCTAATACCTATGTATAAAAACTGGGTTTTAGTAATTGATCAGGGATTATGTAGGAGGGACTGGCATGAGCCATGTACCCCTGCAAGCTGTGGGAACCCCAACATTTTTCACAGTTGTGTATGATTTATTACATGAAAAATAATGGATTTGAACGGGTTGCATTCAGTGAGATGGTATGCTTGCTTCTGAGCATATTTTATGCAATGGTAACTATACGAGCATCCTCATTGGTTTGACCAAAGTTGAAGGATGGCTAAAATTTAAATAATCTGTGTCAAAAAGACCTCACATTGGATTGTGCATCTCTAAAATAATTTTGATTTTGGCTACAGTGCTTTATCAAATATAGTTAATTACAATTACTTTATCAAACATTAAAATATTAATTTCTCACTCTAAGCAAATAAATTAAATATTCTATTATTAACATTAAATAATACTTTTTTTAATATTAATTTAATTAGAATATAATTATTATTAACATTTAATTGGAAGAATTAAAAAAGGTGATAAAAATAAATTTAATTAATTAATTATTAAATTAATAATATTTTATTATTATATAGAAAGTAAATAGATGATCCAATGTGGAGATTGAATTTAAATAGAATAGACAAAAGTAAATTCATGTGATATTAACTAAAATTTGAATATACATTTAGCTAATCCAATGAAAATGCTAGTAGAAGGAAGCGTTAATTATCCATTCTTTTATTGATCAAATGATTCAGAAAATGCGCTTGAAATGAACTTACATTCCACTCAAACTAAGGAGCTTGATAAAAAATATCAAGAAAAAATAGGTATTGTAATATGAGAAATGTTTCGTTGGTATTTACCATTCTCATATCATACATCAATAAGTAACATTTTTTTGTTTTTCCTAAGCAAATTGAGGTAACATAATATGTGAAGTTTTTTTTTTTTTTGAAGAGATGATATGTGAAGTTTTATTTACAATAAAGAAGCATTATAATTTAATACACATCGTCAAACAATGTCCTAAATTATGCACCTGAGATGCTAGGACGTCTGGTACCATAGGAGTTTAAAAATAAATAGAAACGGTGCGTTTTTTAAGGCCATGGATTCAATTCTGGCCCAAACGAAAAGGTAAACGCTGGTCCAGGTCCTTGTTTTTGGCCCAAAACTCAACACTCGGCGCTTCTTTCACTACAAATCTACCATACAAAACAAACTGGAAGAAGCAAAATGTTAAGTCGTCGAGTTCCTTCGATGGCGGTTTCTTTCACTACTGCTCTATCTTCATTGCGATCTCGACCAGGGCTTTATCTCTTCCGTACTCAAACGGCGCCTACGTCTTTCAGACCACTCTCGCTTTTCAATAACAAAATCGGCGTCCTCGCCTTTTGTTCCAGCCCCCAATCTTTCCCACAAATCACCGATTCTTCCTCGTCGGTCCCCGAAGAATCATCCAAACGCGTAAGCCCACGCTTTCCTTTTTCATCTTCTTGTCCTTTTAAACAAATTTTTTCTTCTTCTTCTTCTTCCAGCAGGGCGTCCTTAAGCCTGGCTTATATCTAGTTGGAACACCGATTGGAAATCTTGAGGATATCACCTTACGGTACTTGCTTATATACACACAATCACAGAAACTGTTTGGCTATTTACTTGGCGGATTTTTATGTGCCTGTTTCGCGAATGCAGTGCTCTCCGGGTGTTAAGGTCGGCTGCTGTGATACTTTCCGAGGACACGAGGCATTCGGGGAAGTTGCTTCACCATTACAATATCAAAACCCCCCTTGTTAGTATCTTACAAGCTTTAATCTATGTGTGTATTTGTAGAGCTTGTCTTCTTTTCCGTTCTTTCTCATTGTGTTCTTTAGAATTTGATTTCAGCTGAGTTATCACAAATTCAATGAATCTCAAAGAGAACAGGCTGTGCTGAAGAGGCTGAAGCAGGGAGAAATCGTGGCTTTAATAAGCGATGCGGGGACACCTGGCATCAGCGATCCTGGTATGGAATTGGTGAGTTTGTTCGCCATTTTCTTTTTTGTGAGTCACTTTTGCTATTTTGTTCATGTGCTTTACTTCTGAATGATCAGTCTAAAGAAACCCCGTTAAGTATAACCGATGCCTCCATCACGCGCTTACTGTGGTAAAATGTATCATCAAACAGTTTTCGGTGGAAACAATCCATCAACTTTCAGCCTGAATTGAGCCAGATTGAATTTAGAATGTTGCTCAATCTATGGAAGTACTTTAGTGCCTAAATACGGTACACTAGTTGTTTAGGAATGAGATTTTTGTGTATGTGTTCTGCGTGTTTGTGTTTAGCTGTACTTTGTATTCAGTGGAAGCAGAGGAAAATGTGACTTGAACTTGATGGTATGGTCTGGAAAATTATGTACTTGATGATTACAAATATATGGTTGCTTCGTTTCAAAATTTGTTAGGTGCTTGGAAGTATCTGAGTAATATGCATATTTTACTGTTTCTGGAGGTTAAAACATACTCGGGTTTTGGTTGGAAGTTTGCAGTTCTGTTTCCACTTGCTTTATCTCGAAATTAAAATGAAAATATATCTGAAATCCTGGTGCAGGCTAAGTTATGTGTGGATGAAAATATTCCTGTTATTCCAATCCCTGGGCCTTCTGCTCTTGTAACTGCTCTTTCTGCCTCTGGTTTGGAAACTGATGAATTTACATTTGGTAATTTTCTTACTCATTACTGGGGGCTGTCATGCTTGTTGGTTCCAAATATTAGTAGGATTTATAAACCTTATAACATATATACTGCTGCAGTTGGGTTTCTTCCTAAACATGCTGGATTGAGAAGAGAGAGGCTGAAAGTTTCTGCAAATGAGATGACAACTCAAATATTTTATGTACCTCCACACAAGCTCCAGCAGTTTCTTGAAGAAACTTCTTTACATTTTGGTGGCACTAGGTAAATTCTTATTTACCTAAACAAAATTTTTGTTTATCTCATATTGACTTAGAGTCAAAATCTCTTCATCCATTATAGTAGTCTCCATGAAGAAAAAAATATTAACCACTACGGAGTGAAAAATTCAGTGGCACTTGTTAAATTCTTTCTATTTTGTTGAGGTTGCTAAACTTTTCTTTTAACTTGTTTATTTGGCAATATGTGCTCATTTCTCTCCCTCTCGGCTTTCTGTTATTGGTAATATCTTGTTTGATCAGAATCAATAACCTTCATTTCCTGGATGTGGATGGATTATTTATTGAAACTACAGCCTCTTGCTTTTGGTCAATTTCTTGCCCTTATCAATGTAAGCAGTAAAGTTTTGGTTTGTTGATGCAATTAGAAGATGATACTGGGGACCTCTCCTGCTACAATAAGTAATTTTCATCATGGAGTAGAGAAAAGTGGGGAGAAATACATGCTCGATGTAGATTTAATACCTGTTTATATAAGCTTTCAATCCATTGAAGTTTTGACAATGATTGAGTTCATACGATATAGATCAGAAAATGAATTTGCTTTAGCTAATAGCTGATTGGCTAGGCATACATACTTTTGGTTAAGTATATAAGCAATTCCTGAAATCGGCTTTGAAAGTTTATGGCAATGTATTGCAGACAATGTGTCATAGCCCGGGAGATGACAAAAATGCATGAAGAGGTAGGCTTTACATTGTCTGTCACTATTTACCTCCTGTTTATGTTGCTGCTTTGGGTATGTGAGAATTTTTATTGTAATTCTATCTGGAGAGCAACTTTCTTAATTAAGGTGTAACATTTCTGTACTCAATTCGTGTTGAATATAATCATATATTGTGGTTTTTGAGATATCTTTCCTTATTCGAATACTTTCTTTTTGCCTAGCATCTATTCGAATCAACTGCTACTAATGAAGGCTTTTTGACAATATGAATATAAAATATTTTTTGAAAAGAAAAAACAACTACCATTAATGAAGTCTCGGTTGCTTTTTTTGGGGAAGGGGGGGGAGGTTCCTCATGCCATCAAAATGATGAAAACAACACCCCCAAAGAATATTGGGTGGGAACCAAACTCTTGGTATGCCAAAGAAGGAGGTTCCTGTGTACATAGGCTATGCCTATCTTCATTCATATTAATGAAAATTACATTTTACTGATCAAAAAAAAAAAAAAGAAGGAAGTGAAAGTTGTTCTGGTACTCTTGGTATGCAGAAAAGGGACAGCACTTTTGTAGTGTCAGACACAATGAGCTCATTTCTAGGTCCAAGAAACCTATGAAATATTGAACTTAAATTCTTGTATAGATGGGTATATGTCCGCCCAGTATACTTGGGCTCTTGCCTATTCTTATGACCAATAAAATTTGTTTACCGATAAAAAAAAATCGTATATGGATAGAAAGAAACTCCCAAAAAGACTAACTAAGTATGGTTTATAAGCCTTAAAACACAAGATAGAAGAGGCAAACCTAAAATGTAAACATTTGCGAGATTCCGAGCTAATTGCCAAGTCTCATATGAAATTGTGTGCTTGCTTGGTCTTGGCATGCTTATTGGATGCACCTTTATTATCATTAGGCTTTCTTGGGCAATGAATGGGCATGCCATCTCTCATGATTCTTTAATATCGAGATGCTCTTTTCCAGTTTTTTACACTAGATTGTTAATTGTGCTTTAAAATGAAAACATACCTCTAAATGCTTCCACTTACTTGTTGGTCTACATTATACATAGGAAACATGTAGGTAGATTGAATGATACACCCAGGTGAAAACAAAAGAAGCATTCCATTACTTAGCTGAAAAAGACAAATAAAATAGTAGTCACTCTACGACGCTGGGTGATTAGAAATTTGGTTTGTGGTGGCTTGGGTATTTCATGACCTGTATCTTCAATTGTTGGGTCCCTTAAATGGGTTGCCAGATTTTCAAGTAGATGAATATAAAAGGCATGGGAAAGGGATGGGGAGGAACTTCAGTACTAAAGATGTACAAAGGAAAGGCTAATAGATGAGTGTAATTGTAAAAGGGAATAGAGGAGGGCGGCCAGCAATGGTAGAGTTCTCGGAGTGCATCTCTGACTTGAACTAGGTTGATTTACCACTAGCTAGGGGTACAACCACATGGGCTAATAATTAGACATGATCTCGGTTGGATCGTTTCTTAATATCTCTAGAATGGAAAAGTCACTTCCTGGATGTTTGGCAAAAGCGCTTGCCTCGTCTTAGTTCGGATCATTGGCCTATCATGCTTGATCGTGGTGGCCTTCACAGAGGATGACGGTATTTTAAATTTGAAAACATGCGGTTGAAATCTGAAGGTTTTGTAGAAAGAGTAAGGCAGTGGGGGTCCACGTACTAGTTCGAGGGTACCCCTAGTTTCGTCCTTGCGGCAAAATTGAAAGCGCTAAAACTAGACTTGAAGTTGTGGAACACGCAATCTTTCGGAGACATAGGGGAGAACAAAAAATGTAAGCTGAAGGAGATCCAGGAAATTGAGAGAATCCAAGAGGGTAGGCCTCTTACTCAGGAAGAAATAGATTGGAAGGTGTCATTGGGGGCGGAGCTTGAGAGGATCATATTATTAGAAGAGACATCTTGGCGGCAAAAATCAAGGAGGGAATGAGATAGAAGCACAATCTTTTTTCATTATTGCAAATTCTCACAGGAGAAATAATAATATAGAGATGCTAAAGATTGATGGGATAGAATGTAGAGAAGAGCAGGTAATCCATGATCATATGGTTGGTTTCTATGAGCAACTACTATCTGAGCCGATTGGATGGCGGCCTTCCCTTGATGGCTTGACATTTGATACCATTGGACCGAGTGATGTCTCTCGGATGGAGAGGGTATTTGAGAAGGAGGAGGTTTTTGAAGTAGTAAGGAAGATGGGCAAAGACAAGGCTCCAGGGCCCGACAGTTTCTCTACATGTTTCTTCCAAAAATGTTGGGATGTCGTCAAGGAAGATCTTATGAAGGTGTTTCAGGAGCTGTTCGTGTTTGGAGAATTTGAGAGAAACTTAAATACCTCTTTCATCGCGTTGATCCCAAAGAAGGTAGGGGCTAATGACGTGAAGGACTTTCGTCCCATTAGCCTTGTGAATATCATATCCAAAGTACTTGCAAATCGATTGAGCGAAGTAGTATGGAAGATCATCTCCAAACCCCAAAATGCCTTTGTTAAAGGTAGGCAAATACTTGACGCGTTCCTCATTGCTGATGAATGTTTGGACAGTAGGTTGAAAGCTGGTATAGCAGGGATCATTTACAAGCTTGACATGGAGAAAGCGTATGATCAAGTTAACTGGGACTTCCTTCTCTACCTTCTTGGGAGGTGCGGTTTTGGAGAGAGATGACAGTCTTGGATTCATTGGTGCATCTCAACGGCGAGATTTTCAGTATTGATAAATGGTAGCCCAGCTGACTTCTTCCATAGTTCGCGAGACCTAAGACAAGGTGATCTGTTGTTGCCTCTGTTGTTTGTTTTTGTGATGGAAGGTTTAAGCAGGATGACATCAGCTTTGGTGAATAGCGGCTTTGTGGATGGCTTTTTGATTGGGACCCTGGATAGGGGTATCATTAATATATCTCACTTGTTGTTTGCAGATGATACACATGTTTTTATAAGCCAGATCTTAAGCAAATTCAAGCGTTGAAGGCCTTGCTGCTTTGCTTCGAAGCAATCTCCTGTTTAAAAGTGAATTTAAATAAATCAGAGATGGTTTCAATTGGAAATTTTCCTAATATCCGGCAGCTGGCTGGCACTTTGAGGTGTAAGATAGCCTCATTTCCTTTGATGTACTTGGGACTTTCGTTAGGGGTGGCTGTGGGGGCGTCCTCTTTATGGCAGACGGTGCTTGAGAAGATAGAGAACATATTAGCGAGATAGAAGAGAATGTACTTATCGAAAGGCGACAAGATCACTTTGATCAAGAGTACACTCTCTAACCTGCCAACTTATTTTTTTGTCACTCTTTCCTATACCTGCAAGTGTGGCAAACCGAATTGAGAAACTCCAACGTGACTTCTTGTGGGGTGGCATGGGGGAGGAGTTCAAATTCCATCTAGTGAAGTGGGAAACGGTCTATCATCCTATCTTCCATGGTGGTTTGAGTATTAGAAATTTGAAGATCTTTAATCAGGCGTTACTTAGAAAATGGTTGTGGAGATATAATAAGAAACCAAAAGCCTTGTGGAAGGTGGTGATTGAGGATAAAAATATGGAGGAAGTCAGGATGGAGTACTAATGAAGTTAGAGAAGCATATGGAGTGGGGTTGTGGAAACATATCAGAAGAGGATGAGGGGTTTTTACTCGACTCCAATTGTGGAAGGGCTCCAAGATTAAATTCTGGAAAGATATTTGGTGTGGGGACATTTCCCTACAAGTTGCCTTTCCTTCGCTTTTCCAAATTGCTAATGATAAAGATGTTGCAGTGGCGGATGTCATGGGGTTATCAGGTGGATAGATACATTGGGACATTAGTTTTAGTAAAGCAGCACAAGATTGGGAGATGAACAACTTTGTTGATTTTTACAGCATCTTGTACTCTGTTAAACCGAGTAATCAACAAGAAGATAGGTTGTGGTGGTCACCCGCTGGGAAAGGGGTTTTTTCGGTTTGCTCTTTTTATAAGGTTCTCACCCAAGAGCCTAACTCTCATTTTCCTTGGAAACCGATCTTGATGCGTTCCTCACAATGGAGAATTTGAGAAAAATGAGGGTCATCATAGTGGATTGGTGTTGCATGTGTAGGGGAGGGGGAGAGTCGATGGACCATCTGCTATTAGATTGTGATACAGCAAGGGCTTTGTAGACTAAGGTGATTGGTCGAGTAGAGTTGGCTTGGGTTATGTCGGAGACTGTAGTGGCAGTGTTGGTCAGCTGGACAACTATAGGAGGCTTGCAGCAGGTGAAAGCGGTTTGGAAGATGATCCTTATATGCATCATGTGGTGCTTGTGGCATGAGCATAATGCGAGGACGTTTGAAGACAGAGAGAGATCATTAGAGGAACTTAAAGCTTTATTTTACAGTACTCTATGTACTTGAGCAATTGCTGTTGATTTTAATGGCATGGACCTACATGATTTTCTTATTTCTTTGACGCCTTATTAATTAGGGCACTCAATGTTCTTTTATTTGTATTTGGATAAGCCTATTCTTTGATCGATAAAGTTATTTTACCTATAAAAAAAAAAAAAAAGAGGGAATTATAAAAGTGTAGAAGATAAGATTTGGTGAACTGTTCCAATAATGTATTGTTGACAATGTCATTTCATTTCATTTTCAATGCCTAGGAAACCTGATTTTAGTTTGGTTGCTGGTGTAAAATTTCTTTATTGTTCTTGATCATTGTACAACTGTAAAGTAGAAGGCATTGTTTTGTAAAAATGCCAGGGAATCATGCTAGGTTCTCGTTTGGGAAAAAATATACAGCATACTCGTAGGCATGTATGTAACATTACTTTATTATTTCATTGTTGGAACTTGGATTACTATGATTATACAGAGGTATCATTTGCAAATTAAATTATACGGAGGTTTCATTTGCTAATTTAAGAGTTCAATGCTGACATAATTTGGAATGTACATTTTTATTAGATTTACTATTTATTCATTTGATGGGATGTTCTTCGTGGTTGTCCTGTTGATTATTTTTTTTACTAATAGAGATAATGATGCCTCATCAGTTTTGGCGGGGTACATTGGCAGAAGCAAAGGAAATGTTTTCATGCCACCGGCCAAAGGGAGAAATCACACTATTAATTGAAGGGAAGACAAAATCTATGGTGGAAACTCCATCAGAGTGTCAGCTTGAAGATGAATTGAGAGATTTGATCTCCAGTGGGCACAGTCTTTCTACAGTAATGACTTCCTCCCACTGTCTACCAAATTTAAGTTTTTCTGATACATGGTTATACATTATGGATGAAGCTGAAATCAGGGAATTTATGATAGTAAGGCTAATTTAGCAACTCTAAATGTAGTTCATGTGCACTTTATATTAACTAAAAATATCATCAGAAACACTTCTCTCAGAAACAAACGGGCACATGAATATACTTGTGTGGTACCATTCTCATTAGCAACTTAGCAAGCACTTCGATCCTACAGAATAATTAGAAATGTCTACACAAGGACACACATTAAGATGTTTCCGCCAAATCAATGGACAATATCCCAATTAATGGCAATCGTGTTGTAAACCGACATGCTGGAAGTATCTGACTTGTGATGTAAAAACTGCATTAAGTGAAATTTCGTGAAGATGCATATTTTGTGTTTTCATTTGGAATAGTCTTCTCTGCTTTTCCTTTATGATGGACCCTCGGGGACAAGATGAATTATTGGACATGACAATTTTACTATGCATTTAGGCTGTCAAGTTGGTGGCAGGCGGAACGTCAGTCAGTAGGAAGGCAATATATTCACTTGCATTGAGAAAATTCGGGAAGCAACTTGGAGCAGAGGATGATTCAAACTAATGCAAACCACCCAGTGAGTAACACCTCATTTACTGCCAGACTAAAGAGCAAAGTCCTCATTGTCTTTGTTGATTCTTTCATCCACAGTGATGTTATGCTGTCCAGTTTTGCTAGAAATTGCTAACTTCCATCATGATGTGCATCAACGTTTGCTTGAACAGTGAAATCGGCGTTTAGCTAATTTTCATGGGCTTGCATTTGGAAGGGTGCTAATGGTGGAGCAGAAGCAAAGGTACACGTACATATGCTACTCTAAAACCTTTTTCTAGTTATAAATATGGTCCCTAAGCTTCGAATCTCACGTGCAGCATTATCCGAACGTGAGGAAAACATTATAAAAATAAATAAATTTTGAAGAATAATATAGATATGGAACTTTCTATCCTTTTGCAGTGGCGAGCCGTTCAAGTAAATATCTCTTTCGTTCGTGCGAGTTTCATGGCTAGAAATCTGGAAACAGGTAATACTCAGTATGCCAGCAAAGCTGAGACATCTTGAAGAGGATATACTCTACTCCCCTCTGGAACATGCTTCTCGTTCCATTACTGTGAGGCCCAAACAGACAAAAATTAAAAAGGAATGGTCCATGACTGGTGAATGGCTGTATTACCATGCGGCGCAGTCCGATTGTAACATACGATGCATGCAGAGTTGGCTTATATATTAAAAAAAGAAATATGGACCAGTAATGGTTGTATTTGTGAAAAAATGTCTTTTTTTGTTTATTTTGCATCCTTTTTTGTTCTTTCTTTTGATGGAAACTGGAAAGAGAGCTATGTGACCAACACGGTCAGAAAGGCTAAAAGCTTTTCAGACATACACGAGGAAGTCTTTAGAGCGCCATTTTGCCACCAAGTTTTGGACGCTTTGCTCTGAGATTAGTCGATGTCACACTACTATTAATTTATGTCATTTACAACTGTTATGGAAATATATGCTACTGATGCTCTTATTCAGAGTGCCGTAATAATAACCATGCGAAACTTAGCAAAACTACAAGACTAGAGTATAAATAGGAAGAACAGATTATTTTTTTTCCTAAACTGCAGAAATTTAATTCAAGTTTGTTCTAATATAAAATACATTGACGATATATGAGGATTGAAGGGGTGTGTTTAAAAGAAAGTAAAACAGTGACGTCGCCAATCCACATTGATGGAGAACTGGAACCAGCTGTGTGTAAAGAAGCTGCAGACAATATCCCAAGGCAAACCAGACGGACAACAACATTACATGGAGCCTCCACACGATCTCGGGCCCAAGCCTCTCGACTCTTTGATTCCACCGTGCGAGATATCATTTGCACTCAGACAACAACCCCTCAACAACACCACATCTATGGCACACCGTTAAAAAAAAAGGAACCACACCTCTCCAAATCACTAATAATTCACAAAATTTTCTTCTCCAAACTTGTTGCCCTTTTGGGTCATTTATATTGTATGTACAAAAAATTCAAAAAAAAAAAAAAACTAGTGCTACTATCATGTTGTTGTAGTGGTGTGTACTTGTTGTTCAATCATTTAATAATAAAATATAAACTATAAAATAATGTCGTCACCAGGAGAAAGCCAGTTGAGTAGTAAAGGAGGGGTTAAAAATACGCTGGCCAGTGGCTAAAATGCGACGGGGGTCGAACTCCAGCTTCTTGTGATAAAATCGGTCCCACTTATCTCCGAAGTGGTCCACCCAGTCCTGTTGTGCGGTGTGGTGGGGCAGGTACTGTTTCATCTTGATCCCCGCATCCTCGCAGAATTTGAGGATCCGACGGTTCTGTTGGGTCAAGTACTCCAACGTCTGGGTCTCGTCTCCATTGTCCAAAGCCGACCTTAGAAACGCCACAAGGTAAAACACGTCCTCGTCCGGTGTCACCACCGACGTCCTCTGGTCCCACCTACATAGAATCACACCACACCAAATTAACCAAAAAAAAACAAAACAAAACAAACGTAAATTAGTAGAGAAAAATAAAACATGTTTCGAAGCTGTCAATGATCCTCATGTTTTGCAAGAGGGTGGTTGGGATATGATGGTTTTGGGGGCGAGAATTGAGTAGGACCCTTCAAAAGAAGAGGGTGGACCCACCGGGGGTGATGGCTCGTTACCTGTACTAACGGCATATGTTTGTGGAAGCAGGCAAGTAGCTGAGTAACAGGACATGGATTCCATCCCATCAAAGGGATAGTTGGGTCCCCCGGAGAAGATCTTCGTGACATGAGAATCTTGCCACTTGGATGATCGTTACCGTCGATTTTTTATTTTATTTTTGTTGGGTTCCAGTCAATAAAAGAGAAAAGTGTTTGTCAATCCTAGCTGGCTAACGTATTATTTATCAATATTCATCCAGTTGGCTTTGCCTTAGGTGCATGTGGTCCGCCTCTTCCCCTCTCTACAGTTCGCCACGTGTACTACCTTAATCATGGGAACATTATACCCACGGGGGTCCCTCTGCTTTCGCGCTTTTTCGACATTTTTTTTTTCTTTTTTAAACCTCTCAAAGAGAGTTTGTAATCAGAAATTACCTTATGATGCTCATCATCATCGTCATGAGATGATATTCAAAATTATCTCTTACTTCAGATCTCTCTTCCTGATGATGTTGGTTGACAATTGACATGCTATATTTTAAATAAATTTTAATTATTATTAAATAGAGGAAATGTTATTTTTAATAGATGATCTATCACATTAATATGTTTTAAATTTATAAGAGACGATTACAAATAATTTTTTTGCATGTCACACGTAAGTAGAATGTTTCAATTCTTGAATCTTTTATCTTTTATGATCCTTAGCTATGATGCTTCTCCCAATTATTGATAGTTTTACAACTTGCAATATTTTAGACGAGTTGGTGTTCGAAGGTCACTTAACTACCTTGTCTTTATAGTTTAGTTGTACCAAAAATCATATTAATGAATGAGCCAAGTGATGGTCATATAAATAAAAATATGGACGTATTTTTCTCGCATATATATATATATATATATATATCATGTCATGTTTGCGTATTTAGAGATTGGCATATAAATAAATAAATAAATAAATAAAAATGTGGTTTTAATTCCATGTACGGATAAGGCTAGCTATTAACTAAGAGTAGAGTAGCCATCTAAATTAGAGAACCCGATGGGTGGGCGGGCATGTCGTTCTGAGATATATATATATTGCATAAAATAAGGGTAGAGAAATCTTTGTATGCTGCATGCATGCAGTTGTTTAATGAAAAAGGACCTGAGCAGGCTATATATATATAAATATATATGATGTGCATGATCTGGCAACTTACTTGTCTCTGTTCATGGGGTAGATGAGGATCGGCCCGCTCGTCTTATTTCCCAAAATGCCCTTGAACACGCCCTTGTCGAAGTCAGAAATGCTTGATTTTGGGACAAAAAGGTTGAGCCATGGGTGCGGCACATCCCACAAGCCCTTGGACCGGAGCTTCAGCTCGTTCTTGTGGACCCGGTCCAAAAAATCCAGGTAAGGGAGGTCAGTTGTGAAAACCGATGTTGGTATGAAATCTAATTTTTCCAACAGGGCCTCTATTTCCTGCGCCAATTAGTCCCCAATTAAGTCATAGAAATTAGTATTAATTAAAAACTTAATTGTCATTATTGCGTCGAATCGAAATAAAATAATAATAATAATGAGAACACGTACAAGAGAGAAACACATCAAAATATATAATTAATTAATTAATTAATTAAAATATTAAAAGACTGCTACGTACAAAAGAATGGGCTTTTTGGCAGGATAAGTTCGATTCCAACAAGTTTTATTTTAATTGAATATACTAATTAGGAAGATAGGTTAAATATTAGAAGGGAATAATATGGCAAGTGGACGGCATAAATATACTCATTTTTTAAACTCAAAATATAATATAAAAAGTTGTGTTCAATCTTAGGAACAGATGGGCTGATAGATTTAGATTACAGAAGATCTTCCATCATGTTTTCTTGTGCATGTTTTATGTTTTATTTACATTTTATAGTATAAATTATTCACTTTTGGAGTAGTCCCAATAATAATCCAACACTACTACTAGTGGGGCACCATTAATTAAAGCTACGTACCGATTATATATTTAATTAATCTCTCCATACATACAAAATAAGTACCCAAAATTGGTCTTTATGGTAGAAGGAGCAGAGCTAGGACATACTGCTGATATATACTATATATATATATATATAATATATGGTAGAAGGTTCTTAACTTCTCAGAACACATGATGAATTGACAAATGAGAAGATTTTATTACCATATATTCGTTTTAACCTCAGCTTTCTTTCAATTAAGAAGCATGGAAATTTATTAATTTTTTCATCCTATTATTATGAAGAAGCTGGAAGTATTTACTGAGAATTAGACGCAAGTACTCTGTCCTCCTAGCTAGCTAGTGCCCGTACTGTCTGAATTGTTAATGCATGGGACAAATACAAGATATATAGTTATTCACATATATATATATATATATATATATATAGAGTTGGAATGTCCTATGGGAAGAAATGGATGATCATATATATATATATATATATATATATATATATATAAGCTAGACACAGAGTACTGGAATACCAGCTGCGCGCCTAATAAAATCGCCCAGCAGCCCCAGTACTGCCACCTACTTTGAACAACGCAAGCTGCTGTGACTTATAACAACAGATATCTTTGTATGATCATGATGATCATGTTCTCTTTTGTTTTTATCTTTTACCCATTAATTTATAAAATGGTCATTTTTTTTAATGGAATAATTGCATGCGCTATCTAAATTTATTATTACTGTTGCTATCACGATAATAATATTAATGCTGTTGTTATTAATAATAGTAGTTGCCACGACTCAAGATCAGGGTTAGGTTAATCTTCGTATTTATGTATGTATTACCTGATCAATTCTGGTGGCGCTGGAATCATCGTAATTCTTGGTGACCTCCAAGCAATATAGAACGCCTCCATTAGCATTAAAAGAGGTGATTTTGACAGGGTTGCGAGGAGAGAAGAAAGAGGATCTCCAGTTGTTAATGAGTCCATCATCGACAATCACAAAACCCTCGACATAGTCGAATTTCTGGGCAGCAGGGTGTGCATGCAGAGAGATGAGGAACTCTTGGTCCTTGGTAAAAGCGGAAAAATTGGAATACAGTGCTCGGATCCACCTCACCTATTGATTAAGACAGTAATAAAAACAAAAGAAACAAAGAAGGAGAAAGATCAGACCACGTTAGAGAAGCAAAAAGGACATGTCAACAACATTGCCAGCTTTAGAACGGCCGTTTGAATGGTTTAAAAAGCTCTAATGGACCCAACCCTTAAAAAAAAAACTCTTGGGGTGATGATGCTTTACTTTTTAGGTTTTGTCATGAACTAAATACTAGGAAATTTGTCGCAAAAGTATGTGCCCTACCCTGGAATTACCAACCAAAACTTATTTCAAACAAGTAAAAATAGTTGGCATGTCATGTGCTGTATATATGCTGGAGAGAGAGAGAGAGAGAGAGAGAAACATACTCTTTGGGGTGAAGGTTCAAGAGGAATTCTAGCCCTGGTGATGATTCCAAACTGCCCAAGACCACCAAGAACGGCATGGAACAGCGCTGAGTTTTGCTCTTCCGAACATGTCAATAGCTCTCCCTTGCCTACAAGCAATAAGAATATGTTATAAAATTCCGAGATGTGTCCATAGCATGTGAAACTCGTACAAACTTGTTAACAAAATACCAAGACAAATGGTATGAGAAAGCTACTTTAGCAAACAATTTATATATATGAACGCTCCTGAGATTAACGACAAGCTACCAAAGATATTAATTACGACCCATTTTGAATACATCATACATGGCGCGTACTACAATAAAAAATAAAAAGTAAACTATAAATGCTAATTACATACTTGGGTAGAACTCAAAAACAACTTAAACTCGTATGAAAAGCATACGGGAAACACTGTACGTAGATGATGTCGAGTACACCATTGTTTTTTTTTTAAACCCATGTTTAAAAAAAAAAAGCTTAAGATATATAGTAGAGCATTCGAAGAACTGAAGAACATATATACAACACATGCAAGCGAAAGTAATTGGACCTGTAACAACGTCAAGCTCGTAGACATTGCTAATCTGAGGTCCATGATTGAAAGCTTGGCCGCTAATCCCAGCATTCGAAAGGGTTCCACCCACTGACAGATACAAGTAATCTGTCCATGACTTCGGCGCAAGCCCATGCTCTAGCGTTGCCCTTAGCACGTCTATCCACAGTTCCCCTCCCCACACGTCCACATAACTCTCTTCCTCCGAGACCCGAGGAAGAGCCGGCTTTCCCGACCCTAGTTGCCTACCCCTTAAGCCGCTCATCTCTATCACCAGCCCTTTTGTTGCCTGAGCCTGCCCGTTTATGGAATGCCCGTGGCCCCTTGCCGAGACCGTGAACCCGCGAGCCGACCCATAAGCCGCTCGGATGAGCCTGGCGATGTCCTCCGCTGAGGCCGGGTGGAAAACGGCTAGCGGCTCCGTTCGGCTCATCATGCCAAAGTCAAGCGAAGCTGTCTCCATATCAGCCGGGTCAACGCTGAGTTGACCGTCGACTCCCAGCCGGAGAAGCTCCGTGGGCTCCACGGTCAGTCCAACAGTAACAATTAATCGATATATAGCAAACGTTAAAAGAAGCCTAGTAGTAGCCATTTTATATATATATATGCTGCTTACCTACTATATATATATATATAGCTTGTGCGTTTTGTTGCTTTAGAATAAAAATGTTGTGCGATTATGTTTCGAACAAAATGAAGGTATTTATAGGGGAACGAAGGTGGTGTAGGATAAGGAAAGTGCGCACACCGGCGGAGGGAAGAAGGAGGCGCTGGGAGTAGAAGTACTCTGTAGGAATGGCCTGGGAAGGAGGGAACAAAAATCTTGTGGCAGAGTTATGGGGGGGGGGGGGGGGGGGGGGGGCTAACGTAAGCGGGATTGCACTTTTAAAGATCTTCTACGTTGCACAAGATTCGCTGGCTCTCTTACCCTCTTTGCTTTTTACCACGTTATTCGTTCAGCACAAAAGGATAAGCAGATTAAAAAGCCGAGACAACGAGGACGAACTGCATCTGTAGGACTCTTTGTTCTTTCCTTCTTTCTCTCTCTAAAAAGTATTCTCCTTTTTTTTCTATTTCTTTTACAGAACAGAGCGAGTCTGAGTCTGAGTCTGGGTCTGAATCTGAGTCTGACCGACTCTCTGTGTGTGATCTCCTTTATCTCCTTCTCTCTCTTTCTATATCTCTGCGTTTCGTGTCTAGGATATAAGATACAGGTTCTCAATTTATAGGACAGAGGGGAGAGGGAAAGGAGACGAGTTGGTTAGGAGAGGGAGAGACACGTGGATATCACGTGCGACATAAGGGAGACACGTGTAGGGGATGAGGGAGGTATTTTCTCTTTTATTTTTTCCATTTAAATTTGTAAAGAGCTGGTGTGTGTATGTGTGGCCTTTTGCCGAGGGACTCCTTTCTGGGAAAGGGATCGTTGGGGGCAGAAGAACTCAGAAGGGGTTGAGGAGGGGCCCACCTTTGGATACGGAGGATCTGTGTGGGGACACGAGCGAGGAAGCGTTCACGTGGGTGCAGACTCTGGGACGATGTTAAGCTTATGCAACCAATGAAAGATTCTCTCTCTCTCTCTCTCTCTCTCTCCGAGATCTCTCTTTCTTCCTTGTAAAAAAAACAGCCTATACCACATCAACAGAAGCAGATGCTTCATAAATAAACTCATATAATAAATATATATATATATATACACATACATGTATATAAAAAATTATAAGGTCATGATCGCTGAATAATGGAAGAGAGGCTACAGAGTAGAGCCCATCAATTTTGAACTCCAAGAAATTTCACAGTATCTAAGGTAGATTACGAATTAAGGGGTTTTTGGTTGTATAGAGAGAGTGGCAGAGCAATGATAATGAACCAAAGGCAAAAGTGGGGTTCTCTTAAGTCAAATTTTATAACCATGCAGGTTTGTTTATAAGGCTACGTGCGTAATGCAGATAATTGTCACCAACTGAAGCGGATTAATGTTCAACCTCTGGGCTTTTTATTCCTTAAAATATAAGTTAGTGACCCTTTTTACCTATCTTATTATAAATTTAAATTAAAAAATAAATAAAGAGGTGCTGTTAATTAATTGTAGTAGTACTACTACACGAATTTGACTGGATGCATACTCCTCAATCTCATTCCACCGTACCTTCTAGATTTTCATAGTGAGAATTAAGGACCCTCCCATAAATTTGTAATTATTGTAATTAGTTTAATAGTTTTTGTTTTGTGCTAGTTTATCCATGATCAGAATGTAGTTTTTGGTGGTCTTTAATTTTAAATGAAGCGTAGTAGTAGTAGTAGTTGGTCTTCGATCATGTGATCTATCCTCAAAAGTAGAGTATTTTCTTTTCAAAAGAAAATTTTAATATAATTAATTACAGATTGCATGTTTTCCCGTTTTCATTGACTGACCACCCAATTAGCTAGGGTTAGTTGAGACGACTTACCCACATGATCAGTAGAACTCAACAGTTAAAATGAAAGAAGAACGAATTTGGATTATTCGATTGGGAAATTACTTTCGGGGTTTTTATTTTATTTTTTGGCCTCTCTAACGTAAGATCGTCAAAGATCGAACCAAGATGCATTATTTTACAGTGCAGGAGCTAGGAATGCATGCATTTGTATGCAAACAAAGCGTTTGTGTACCTCTGGGGCCTATTTGCAGCAGGAACGACAATGATTGTTCGATCAATGCGGACATCCTTTAAATTCGATGTACAATTAATTGAATGCATGCCCAACTAACATCTCCTTGTCTGTCTCTACACTCGATCTTGACTAGACTTTGGTAAAGCCTTTTGCCTCTTTCTTGTTTAAAAGCATTTTTTACCTTTTGCTTTGTATAATATATAATATAATCTAGTTTTCTTATATTGATTTGTGTAATATTCTCTTCCCGTTACTTCATAATTCCCTTCCTCGATTGTTCTTGTTTTTTCATTCAATCAAACAAAGAAAAATACTCATAATCCTTTCTTTCTTTCTGTTTTTGTTGTCAAACTTCACCAGCCTTATTACCTACCTCAACTTGATAACGTGAAAGCCAAGTTTCATGTTTGGTTGGGAGGAATAACGAAGAAGATCATCATGAGCTCCTTTTCAAAACTAGGAGGAACTAGAAAGAAGATGAGTGAGAAAATGGTGCGTCTGATATTTTTTTATTATTATTATTTGCCTTCCTTTTCTCGGCACGTACGTCCAAAATGTATCTGTTATGGGGTCTATAATTATAGTCTCCCCTTTTTTTTCTCACACAATCAACCACTCGTTGGCCAACATGTCCAATAAAACACATCCATGAGGACCATCGATCACGAACCTATACATGCCAAGAATTATTGAGATCGGTGCTTCCTCTCTCGTATGGAACATGATTGAGATATATAGGTTTTCGATGACCAAATCGTAACAGAGAAACATGTGGGTTGGGTTCAACATATATAGTGAAAACAGCACAAAATAATTTAATGCAGTTGAGTCGACGTACGTCTGACCACGAGAAAAATTAATGCAAACGCAATTAATAGATGCAGACAAAGTTTTCTTTATTGATATATACGTTTTTGTTTTTGTTTTTTTTTATCATCACTGCCATCATGAACTCGATCGGCAGGCCTCAAAGGGAAAAAAACTCGTGTGAACAGTTTTACTACTCAAAGAAAACATTACCATTTTTCTCGTGTTGTTAGCTCTGTTAGAATAAAGTGTGAAACCGGGACCAATATCCTCTTACAGGTTCTTTAGTCAAACTAAGGTGAGAAAAATATGTTCGACATGAAAATACATTTATTAGTCAAACTAAATTTCATATCATTTCTTTGTTGTATTATATGTGTCAGGAAAAAAAAAACAAAAAATAATGTTTTCACATAAGAAAATGTGGGCATATGCTTGTCCCTTAAGTAATATCAACCAGCAACTATCCAATGGCGCCTTGATTACTCGATTTTGTGCATAAAAATTTTCTTTCCTTTTTAAAAAACCGTTCACAATGCCTAACATTCTTGAAACTTGGGTAGCAACAAGATCTCGTCAACAGAGAACGAAGTTTCACATCGAAGCTAGCTAGCTTGATTGGTTTGTTTTTCGATCTAAAGAGGTCCATGGATGCCTATGAAAGTGTTAATGTGCATCACGTCATGTCTTACGACATGAGAAAATGACTTTAGGGGATTTTAGAGGATCTTCTTGACTCGGCCGTCAAGTGATCAAACTACACCGAAATTAAAAATGATGACTCCCTAATTAAGGAGTCATCATTTCCCCCTCCTCTTCTTTCCTCATTTCTCTTATTTTCTTAATTTATTGTATTCCCTTTAGACTGAAAAGACAGATCTACAGTTCTTCAGCACCTCTTGTAAGCCACGAGCAGCACAAGATACTTCCTAGGCCGATCGCTAGGAAGATAATGACGGATCACTGAATCAGATCGTTCAAATATAACTTTTATGGCTGATTTCGAAGTCAACCGAGTATATTTAAACTGTAATTCGTCATTTTCATATATATCTTTATGCTTTCATTATTGTTTCCTTTAGTTTATTTTAAAAAGAAAAAAGATAATCTCTTGGACGTTTTGTCAGTAGAGGTTAAGTCATCTCCTCTTATAGAATGTGAGGTATGAGTCTCTGTTTTAGGCAGAGTGCTGTCTCTTAGACGGTTTATCTGAAGAGAGCTACAACAGTAATTAAGACTATATACCAGTATCAAATGAATTTGTGTACTGGTGGAGCTCCAAATGTAATAGTTGGCTTGTGATCTGGGAATTTTCTTGTATGTATCCAGTCATGGATGTAACTTTTATCTGATGAATAAATGAAGTCAATTTTTCATAAAAGAAAAAAAAAGAAAGAAAGAAGGAAATGGATGTTTCTTTTTACCAGGTATTGTAGTTTTTATATGTTGGAGGTCATGCCCGCACATAACATGCGAATGCGTGAAACCATTAGTTGATCCACATTAGATGCCGTTTAGATAGTGAGTTGAGACGAGATGAGTTAAAATTAAAATTGAAAGTCGAATAAAATATTATTATAATATTATTTTTTAATATTATTATTATTTTGATATTTGAAAAAGTTGAATTGTTTATTATATTTTGTTTAGAAATTTAGAAAAATTATAATTATGATATGAGATGAGATGAGATCGAGAGATGAAACATTTTCACTATCCCAACAAGACTATATATATGCTGAAGTTTTGCAACATATAAATCAGCCATGTGTTAACACACTATTTATAGTGATTCTTATTATAATTAAAAAAAATATATATCAATAATTTTTTAACATAATCATGTGAAAAGCCTCCCACATATATTGGGGGTACGTATTATAAAAAATGTGATTTAGATATATTAATTTCTCTGTATATATATTATATGTTAATCCCATAACGATAATTACCAATTGCCAGTAGCTAGGCCTTCCATCCATTTCATGACAAGGATCGATGCTAAAGGTCCTGAGAGGTGCCATGGGATATTTCCATTTTTCACAACCCGGTATTATATAATTATATATATATAATATATATTGATATATCCCAACACAAATATAAATAAATATTAAAGGAAAAAGGTATTAATTATTACCGAGTCACGTAGGAAGTGATCATAATAATTCCCAATTAATTAGGATTTTTTTTGGACGCGATTCAGTCTTTCTGAGTCACCAACAAAAAGACATTAATTTGGTGCTCTACTTTTTTCTGCAATATTAATATTCAATCTGCTGCATGCAGACTCAATTGATCACTAATTTATTGCCTCATAGAAAATCTTGAACTCCGTCTACGCATGCTGCATGCACACTCGATCGTACATGTTAATACTCGTCTAGGTTTGAAAATTACTGAAATATCATCTTATCGAGGAAAAAGGGGTGGGGGTAGGGACCTTAGCTGGCCTGGTACTGAACATCTATATATATTAATCTAATTAGTTTTGGTTGAAATTTGAAACAGATGCTTTTATTTTTTTTCATCAGCTTCATGATTTCCTTAATTCTTTCCTTCATGTAAATTATTTATTAAACGCCTGATCAGCCCTCAGCACGATGATCGAAATGCATATGATCATGATGTTTGATATTTTATATATCCATATAAATTAATGATCCTGCAAGTCTATACATACCTTATCAAGATTTGCTAAATTTAATTCCAGCTTGATTTTCCATGCAAACTGAAGATCAGGTACGTACCACCTTGTTTTTTAAGTTGAAAAATGCTACACACTGCATTTTCTTTCCACCCTATTGAGGTGCGTGGTGTACGCGTGTGTGTGTATTATATATTATCAGTCAAATTTTAATTTTTCTTTTCAAATGTAAGAGATATTTAAAAAGTTATGGAAAGTGTCATGTCATGTCATGTCTATGATGAGGTGAAAGCTGTGTGATAATTAAAAAGGTATATATATGAATTAATTACGTATATATGTATATATATACAGCATCAGTACGTAGTACTAGTCTTTCTTCAGTAGTAGTACTCTAGCTGCATGCATTATAAGGAGACAGATATTCATCATGTACTTAGCATATTCCAACTTTATTTACCCCAAGTGCTTAACACCAAGAGATCAAGGGGATCAAATCATATATATACATATCCAATAATATTAATGCTAGAAGTACTGCACATGACGTATGTACATCCTCCGATTTAATTAAATACTTTATATCCATACTAGTTAATTAATGGTTGCCAATGATTTGATTTTCTTTGTTTTAATTAATGTAGTTGTTAATTAGAGTCAATGTATAGCTTGTCTTTTTCATTGAAATGCATACCCAAAATAATAAAAATTAATGCCTACGCAACATTATGCTATATATATTATATATATAATAATAATAATAATAAAGTTTTCAACAGATCATCAAAGTACCTATGATCGGTTAATAATACAAGTTGGCCTAACTTAGTTGAAATATAGATTAATTACTTCAATTACTTGCATTTTGTCATCAAGAAGTTAATTAGTACTGTTTGATCAGATGTATGTTAATTGTCTTCTTTTTCCACTAATTATTACAAAACAATCCAACTATTAATTATTATTATTATTCTATAGAAATGGATAGTATGAAAGAGATCATGAAGATTAATATTGCAGCAGCTGTCCCCACGATCGGTCCCTACGTTATTATTGCAGGCTCTACTAGAGAATGTCATGCTTTTTAGCTAATATATATATATATATATATATATATATATAGGAAATATAAGGTATCCGATTCTTAGCTAGCTAGGCAATTAATTAATATATTGTTAATTAGACTTTGAAAATCCAAATCCAACTTTTTTTTATTCGGTTTGAATTCAATAAGCTAGCTGCTGATTGGTGCCTGAGAATGTCCTAGTTAATTTATAGTACTGCTAATTAATGTTACGGATTTTCAAACAAGTGGTGATCAATAATTAATGTAAACAATTTTATATCAGGTATCACCATCATGACCGATCGATACATGATATATTAATTTGAGCAGTACTACTCAAACAATACTAGGAACAGATCACATATATACATTATTTTATTCATTTTTTAATTATTAATCACGGATAAATTCACGAGTGCATTAATTATTTTATTTTAGCTGTATTAAATTTTGGAAGAATAACGAGCTAGATTGCTAGGTAGCAGTAGTAGTTCTAATTAATGCAATGAGATGTAATATTTTATTTACATGTAGTATACACAATATCTCATAATTGGACGACTTCTTTCCTATATCCAGACATAACAACAAAAAGTAATGCATATGTTTAATTCAATTATTTTGACAGAGATTAATAGAAACCGATTCGAAAATGAGTGACAGCAGGCAGAGGCAGGAGCGCGCAGGTCGATGATATATATGCATGTGATGTGCTGGTTTTGACTAAACAGATTAGCGTAACGTACGTCTCTCCAAAAAGGTTTTTTTGTGATAGGGAGATCAGAGCCAGCGATCGATATTGATAATGATGAATGACTGATTGTACATTGCCTAATTGGATGGAGAACAGATCAAGGAAGGAGAGGAAATGAAAATGGACCCGTGCAGGATGGCGTAATTGACTGTCTTTTTTGGTTTTTTATCAACCTTTTTCTCTAAAACTTCCCCAACTTTATATCTTTTTAGGTGAATGTTGAAGTTCTTTTCCTTTATCATTCGTTCATGATCTTGTCTTTCTTTCTAGGAAGCAGCTGGCCTAGCTACAATCGATGCATGCATAATGCATATATCGTTTTACAGTACTTTTACTATTCCCTCATCTCTAATTTCTCTCAAAGTGCAAACCATTTGGCAAGATGGACCTACACAACTGTCACTTGGTAGACAAAAGATGCTTAAGACGCAAACACAAGCACTTTCTCTGTTAGTATACAAGGGAGAATCGACCTCTTTTTAGCTGACACCAATTATTCCACAGATTAGATTCTCTCTCTCTCTCTCTCTCTCTCTCTCTCTCTCTCTCTCTCTCTCCTAGTTTGTAACGTAGCAGAAAATGATGATCATAAAAATCATAATAGGCAGATAGACCACCTCATTTCAGTGGCTCAAGGGATCTCTATAGGCTTTAGAAAAAGGGACGTTGCTTGCTTACTTTGCTTTGCTTCCCTCGCCTTTTTATTATTTTTACAGCTCATATCCATTAATTATTATCATTATCGTTATTGGTTTTTGCCATTTTCAACTTTACCATATATATAATATGAGAGCACCATGGACTCAAGCATGCTAGCTCCTTTTTGAAGTGTCATGGGTTCAATAATGGGCACCACTGTTCTTAATTTTCCAAGTATATGAATAATAAATTCGATCATATAATATTCTTGCCCGTTTCTTAATTTATACCAACATTGGTAATTAAGATAAACAATCCCAGAAAAAGTTAAGTATGAAACGGTACTTAGAAATTGATCTATCAATCAGCTGCATGGGTTTCAAACTGCCGGCCAAAACCATCAAATAATATAGATTTCGTAGAAGAATTATTGAGAAATTATATAATCTCTAGTACCTCTATACTTCTCAACCTCCTAGCTAGTCAAATCATTACAAGAAAATTGTTAATTTATAATTAATTATTTTTAATAAAAATGATTATTTTCTGTCAAAAGAAGTCCGTATTTATCGTAAATAGTCGTTATCGTCGATAAATAATCCGTCACAAATACTTATTTTTCTTGTAGTGGATTCACACGTCAATTTGGGTTTTTATTTCTTAAGAAATAAAGCTATAATATTATTGGTTTTCTATGACAATTAAATTTCTTTTGGGCTCGAAAATCTTTGGAGCTATATGAAGATTTTCAAACATATATAATGTTAGACAGTGGTACAAGCTTGTCTTCAACTGCACCCACTGTGAGAATCAAATTGACACAAAAACTAGTATTCAAAATAGTTGGGAGAGAATAGAGAGTAGTAGAGACCTGCCTAACTTTAGTAGTCCAAAAGTCATGTCAGTTGTACATGACCGATTACACATTTTGATATTCAGTGGGACAACCATCTCGGTACTTCAATTCGTGGGCCAGCCTTCTGATCTACAATGGATGCCCTAGGTCGTATCCAACAGTTATCCATATGGGCTATTTTGAGTAAGATATAATAGCTCATGTAGACAACGAAGAAATTAAGAGATTTTGGTAAGAATAAACTAATAATCCGATGTTCTTTTCAAGCTTGACACGATATCTTTCTGACTTTCTTCGATCACCACACAGAAAGTGTTCCATGCGAATTTGGGTTTCCATTTTCGTGTTAGCTTGCGTGAAAGAAATAGTTAAGATTGGAGAAAAACGTCCAAAATCATGTTCTCTTATGAGAAATTCACAGTATTGGGTAAATAAATAATTAACACGAGTAGTGATGCATGAATTAATGAGGACAAAAAATAAAAATAAAATATTCAAATGAAAAAAAGAAGTTATATACTTGATTTATATAACATTAATCAAAATTCAATAAGATGAAAAACTCAAAATTAAAGAATATTAAGATTTCGTATTTTCATACAAAATATATAAAATAAACAATTCAAAATTTTCAAATATCAAAACAATCATAATAAAAAAATATCTTAATAATATTTTATTCAGTTTATTTAAAACTATCTTATCTAATCTAATCTTATTATCTGAACGAGGCATAATTTTTTATGAATTAATTTGTATTCTATTATTCATTTACATAACGTCTGGCGGGAAGCTTAAAAGATAAGATTGTACGTGGTACTTTAATTTCAAGGAATCTGAAAATTGTCCAAGTACAAATAATTTGTTGGTTGCATAGGACATGAAAACTTAATGCAGCATTATCCAGATCCCAAATGAAAACTTAAGAGTGTTGTGTGTGTGTATATATATATATACATATAAGATCAATATGATATTGGTCATCTGAATGTGCTATGTTCTTCTTCTTCCATGCAAATGGTAGGCCACAGTTAAAATCTACCACATATATAATATTTGATCAATTATTAAGGAGCTAGCGATAACGTCTGCACGTACGAGTTCAGACCCCATTTAGATCGTCAGTTGCCACGTCACGATGAAGAATAATAATGTGTGCCACGTCATTTTCTCATTGCATGATCCATCCATCCATCCATCCTATCGATATATATATATATATATATGCAATTAAATATGACAACGGAATCTTTCACCTACTCTAATTATTCACTTAGGTCTACCTAATTATTTCAAATTGCATGCTGTCATTATAATCATTTGGCAATGTTGCAAATTAAGACTAATCGAGACCATGAAAGTTCCCAGTTTTCTGCACCAACCTTTCTTTTTTTTACAGCTGATAACCATGCATTAAGCCAAGCGTACTGAACTATATATGGAGGCAAAAATGGAAGAAATTCAAGCATTTGTTGTTCGATGTTATTCGATTTTTATTATTAATGAATATTCTAGATATAATAATAAGATCTGTTTGAATAGTGAAATGAGATAAGATGGTTTTAGATGAAAGTTAAATAAAATATTATTTTTAATATTATTATTATTTTAATATTAAAAAAATTAAATTATTTATTATATTTTATTTAAAATTTAAAAAAATATAATAATAAAATAAAATGAAATACTTTCTTCATCCAATCGGACTAAAGCTAGTACATGCATTTAAAGTTTTAAACATCGTAAGTTCAGCCATCATGTCAACCGGCCAGCTTGATTTTTCCTAGTAAGTTTTGTTTTGGCCTATAAAAAAGCAGACAATTATACAGCCATTTGACTTGGCATAATGAACTTTACACGCTTAACTTGAAGAAGATCGATCATTCACGTAGATCAATAGAAGTCTTGTTTTAAGGGACTTGTAGTCGTTTGATAGGTCCACCGAGAAAGTTTTTAGGTAAAAAAACACAACGACAAAACCAAAGAAAAACAAACCACCTTTTTACAGCTTTAAACCCCGAGCAAGACGTACTTACACAGCTGTTTTATTCAGATTCGGATGGATCTAAAAAGACTCGAAAGATACATTGTCTTTTTCATTTTAAGAAGGCAGGCATGCATGCATTCATGAAGCCATATTATATATAGGCGAAATTCAAATTTAAGTACTGCTTCTTATCCAAAAAACTGTCATCAATTATCCAAAAAACGAAGTTGATATATATATATATAGTATACTGGTTTCCAGTGTGAATCTAGCTATATATTGTTTTTACATGACATTAATCTGAAGATAATTGATGAAGTACCTGTCCCTTTCACGATGGTCGCTCGCATGCTTTCATGATCAGGATTCAGGATACCATTTATGTTGAACGAGCTATATATAATGTACTGATCTACATAAATTATAATGGACACTCGATGGTAAAGCTAGCATCTTTACAGAATTATTCTCTTTTTCCATTTTCCTTTATATTAAACTAATTTATCAAGAATATTCCTTTTAATAAAGGCCTTTTCTTTTTTGTTCTGTACTCTCATTTTAGGATAAACTCTGCCATTTGCTAGCATGCACGCATTGACTTGACCTTACTAAAAAAAAAAAAAAAAAAAACCTTCCTTTCATGCATTACAGTACTCATGATGAGCTAGACTCCATTCAAGGAGAATGGAGGAAAAGACAAATTGTATTAAAAACAAGGCAGGTTCGAAATCGAGTGTTGAAATGATATACACATTTCCTTCATCACTATGCTTGATTGGATGTGTGATATTGCAAGAAAGCAAGGTACGTAATGGAGTATTAGGGATGCAGCTTGTGTGTAAATGTCTAAGGCTACAGTACTAGTACTCATAAATTGTCTTGTACCACATGATCTTGCTGTCTGCCTTCATTCTGCTAAACTATTAGAAAAGACATATATGCAGCAGATCAAGAGTACTATATCCCATAGATGCCAAATTTAATTCATCCACCTTTGATCTTCTTTTTTACCATCCTGGCTAGGTTCTTAGCATGATCTATATATAGGCTCAACTACGTACACCCACTTTTTTTTTTTTTTTTTTTAAAAAAAAAAAAATAATCCAAATTGAAGGAAAAAATAATTGAAAACAAAAAGAGAAAGGGAATGCAATTCCTTTCTTATCTTCCATCATATCTGTTGATGTGATATATTTTAAATGATTTTACATATTTACAATTTAAATATACAGCCACTTAAAACGTAATGCATTAACAAGTGATACTGTTAGCAGAAACTTGTGGATGTCCTCTGGCCCAAGTCTCATAGTTCAATGCTTTGGCAACACACGCCGATGGGTTTTGATCTTGCCCAGCATATATGCTTGGGTTTGCCCTCTTACTTCTAATGTTTATGGGCCGAAACGAGCCCGGGATATGGCCCAGTAATAGTTGTACCACGGGCATGGACAGAGGCCCAGAATCGTATTGGAATGAATATTCAGGAGATATTACTTTAGATCAAACACACAATTTTATTGACCTTGGACTTTGGGAGCACAATACATTAGACATAGACTGACAGAAGCATATGTATATCAGACATGGTTTAATAATATTTTAGGAATTATTATCATTATGATTAAAAAAGTATTATATTTCAGAACAAAGAATCGATCAACTTGAAAAGAGAAGACTTTCCTGTAGGTTTCTGACTTCCGAGCCAGTGTTGCATATGGACTCCAATGGCATCCAAGTAGGAGCTACTCCTCCCATGGAAACCGACCACCTTGCCTTCTGTCGTGGTTGACGTGAAATATGTCCCTACTTCCTCCCCATACGGACCGTACCTACCTCGACTCGTGTACAACGTTAGTGACCTTACCACTTTAGGCCTCTCGTCTCTACTGATGCAACCATAATACCCTGATACGCAAGTCAGCACTTCATGCGGGTACTCCAATTGCAGCTGCGCTCAAAATTACGTAGTTTAATATAGTATTATCAATGGATGCTAAACTCTCTTGTTCTGTTTTGTTTTTTTTTTTTTTTCAGAAAAAAAAGTATTCTTAAAGTATCGTAAAGATCGAAATTGAATGATCGATCGATAAGAATTAAGTACCCTATGTGTGGAGGTTCCTCCGTTACCCCCATGCTTAATGGACCAAATAGATTGTCCATTTCTGTCATACTCAATTTGAATCGAGCAAATGGCTTCTGATGATCTTGTCAAATATATCTGCTTAATCCCAGAAAAAACTCCATCATCCCATGGTCTTCCTCCATCCCCACCCCATGGACCTGGTCCACATGGAGCTGGTTCTTTTATCACACCACCAGCAATCTGGACCCAATCGAAGAAATAGAAAAAACAAACTATTATAAACCTTTGTGTATATAAACCATGATCATATATATATAAATGCATATTGGCATGCAGAAAATGCTTATAGATTAGACCACCGAAGAATATGAATATCTATCTACCTCTGCAATGGGGGGTTCGTTAGAAGACGTGATTGCATTGGAAGGAGAAGGATTCGAAGGCATTACTTTCCCTTCTATAACATGTACACCCAGTGCATCTATGAATAAACCCTCTCTTCCATGGATTCCGACAATCTTTCCCTCCTTCAGTTTGGTGGTGAAACTTGCTCCTTGTTCTTCTCCATATGGCCCATACTTTCTCTTATTTGTATAGAAAGTGAGCGACTTTATAACATTAGGCCCCATGTACATCACTGGACCATAGAAGCCAACTATATGCGTCAAGATTTCTGATGGATAATCGAAGACTAACTGGAAAAAAGATTTAAAAAAAAAAAAAGTGAGGGAGTTTTGAAGTTCTAAAATAGCCTAGCTAGGTACCGCATATATATGTACAATAAAATACTACCTTATAATCAGGGAATAAAGACCAGCTTGATTTAGTACCTTTTCATTTCTATACCCTCCGTTGCCTCCATGTTTGCTTCCCCAAATGGCATCCCCATCCCGATCATACAAAACTCTGATCCATACAATTCCAACCATATTGCGGGACAAATTAATTCGTTTAATGCCCGTATACATTCTATCGTCAAACATAGTCCCACCAGTACCGCCCCACGGCCCATAGGTCACCACGCCATTGCTATCAACTTTGGATGGCACTAATTTCTCAAAACCAGGCATCTGAAATGAATGAAGCTTTAACCTAATAATTAGATCATCTTCTTCTCGTGCAACATATAAAAATTGAGAGGGAAAAAAAAAAAAAATTGTAGTTAACACTTCAAGAGAAAAAGTAAGAGAGATTGCTTAATGAATACCTTTTCCATGGTTCCAACACCACTCTTTTCTAGATCACTGACTTGTTTCTTTAGAGGGTTGCCGAATTCATCCTTTGGTCTTACTGCAATAGGATATACATCAATGCTTTCATCTTCAGTCGTTTGTATTACAGAGTAGCCAACCTTCTCAGTCCCATTAGTAAGAGGCTTTTGCGAATAAGCCAAAGCTTTGGAGGTGTATTGGTTTTCAATCGGTCTCAAATAAGCTCCGATCGCATCAAGATACCAATTACTCTTTCCATGGAACCCAACAATCTTGCCCCCAGTCATTGCGAATGAGAAGTATGTTCCTGTTTCGATACCAAATGGTCCATATGTTTTCTTGTTGCTCTCCAAAGTAAGCGATCGAATAAAGACCGGTCCCCAGTCGTTTAAGCCACCATAGTGTCCATGTATTGAAGTTAGGAACTCGTCCGGGTAATCAAGCTTGATCTATACAGTGACAAAGAATTGAAGAACGAATAAATCAATCAAACACAAAGGAGATGGAGTGACACTTTCGTGTAAGTTACTTATAAAACGAGTCGTAAAACGGTCTACGAATATCGTTATTCTTGTTGCAGACATTTTCTAGATCATGTTGGGTTCTGTACCAAGTGATTATTCAAGCAAGGGTATAAATAACCTTGTTTGTTCTGTCGCCTCCATTTCCACCATGCCTTCCTGACCAAATTGAGGTTCCTCTCTCATCGTATTCAATCTGGATGCAGTCGATGCCCGCTCCGTGTGTTATCACCAGTTGCCTCACTGTTGAGTAAAATCCATCGTCCCAAGCCAGCCCTTGCTGACCTCCCCAAGGCCCAACTGATATGGGTCTCTTAGCTGAAGCTTCCCCAAAATTCTGTGCAACAACATCCCAACATTTTCTGATTAACCAACATCTTTCCTAAACTGAAAACAAAACAAAATAGTACTATCAATTATCATTCTATACCATGTTTCAGAAGCGACCAAAGACAGACGGGAAGGCCAAGATGGAAAGAGCAAATGTGACTGCGTTGCATGCTCCGAGTTTGTAAGCAAGATGTGGGAGGAATTTAATAGAGCCGAAAGGATGTATGTTGAGTGCAGATATATATTCTTTAAAATTGATGTCGAATTACTTCGAAGAACCCAATACGGGGTTCCACTTTGGAGGGAAAACATTGAATAGCAGAGAATTAGATGCCCCACTGAATCCCCATGAAAACAAAAAAGGGGATCATCTTTTGGTAGAAAAACTCCATACGTGTGATGGTCTCAAATATGCTTAAGGACGCTTTTCCTTTCCTTTACTTCATGTTCATTGCACAAATGTTATTCTTACTCTTCATTTCATCCTCATAGTACAGTAGTCAATTGCAAGAGAAATTAAGGAACGTTTGTGACATCGCCAACACGTAGTACCTAAAGAGACAAAAGGAAGTGTTTGATAAAAGGTCTCAACCAAGGCATTTGTATTTCAACAGCTCTATATTCTTTATAACTCTCCATAATAGCCAATAGGTGGCACTCAGAAAACATAAAATCTTATTCTAGAATCCGAATCTGGTTGTTAAGTAATTCTTCCAAAGGATCTATTTTACAATTGTCACTTTTTATCAAAGAATCTTTGGATCATCTCTTTACTTTTTTAAAAAACAACTCAAAAGTTTATGCTTAGTGTCACTTTATCATAGTGGGATAAGAATTGAAAGATAGTGTAGGAATTATACAAAAATTATTGGAATATTGCGATAAAATTATTTACTTATATATACACAAATTATTAGGTATAGACACATATTAAAATTTAGGTCTCGTTTGGATACAAAAACACTCTCAACCCATCTCATATCATCTCATCTCATTATACAACTTTTTCAAATTTTCATACAAAATATAATAAACAATTCAATTTTTTCAAATCTCAAAACAATAATAATATTAAAAAATGATATTCTAAAAATATTTTATTCAATTCATTTAAAATCATCTTATTTCATCTCACTATCCAAACGAGCCATTTAATATCAATATAAGTAATTTTAATAGCATGATACTTTAATATGATAAAAATATTAATTCATTCACACTTTATAAGTATTTAATAACTCTCATTTTTCACTTAAAAAAAAAAAAACACTCTTTTTACATCGTTGTCAATGTGGGCCAAACACCTCAAATTTATTACTCTCCGTTAAAAGACCCAGATTTGAATAACCTGGGCCGTTGCCTTGTTGAAGCATTCTGGGCTTTGTATCACACTCTGTTTCCTTTGTTTCAATTGACAATTAGATCCCAAAATTCAATAATAAAGTTATGATGGTTGCCTTTTCTTTTCCTTTTTTTTTTAGCAAACCAACACTGCTTATATAAAACATCAGTCATTACAAGCTCTCTCTTTTACAATCACATCCATTATTTGCATAGGGCACTCTTCCATCCACGTGCTCCTCTGTAGAGAAATAACTAATTTAACTAACTTGTGAGCAGCCATATTTGTTTCTCTATAGTTGAATGATACATTCCATCACAATCCGATTTTCATCATACTCTTGATATCATGGATTAGAGGACTGACTTACTGCTGTCCAACTCCCTTGATTTGCATTAGTAGCCTCCATCCACAATCTCCTGGCAGTCCCCTTCAAATATGACCTTTGAGAAGCCTAGATCAGCACATAAATCCATCGCTCTTCTTAGTGCTCTTGCCTCTGCAGTTGCAGGTTTCCTCCACTGCAGCAGCATTATGATCTTGATCAGGTTGTTAGGCAGATTGATAGTCTTCCAAACTCTTCATAGCTTTCCTGATCGATCAAACTTGTTATAAAAAATGAAAGCATTCCTTCTAGTTTATATATTTCTCATAATAATAACCACATATTCGATATGTCCTGACTTCAGATTTTTCACTCAAATTCTACCACAGTTCCTAGACATCAGAAACTGTATTAAAACATTTTGTTGAGTGGGCTGTTTTTCTCTCCCCAGACATCACTACAGCAGGGCAAAGCGTTTACATTTTTAGTTGTATCCCGTTGGAAATATTTTTAAAATAATTAATTATATATTATATTTATTAATAATATTTTTTGGATTGATTTTGGAAGTTGTGAATTATTTTGAAAAGAGAGAAATTATGAAAAGTTTATGAGAGTTATATTATTTTGTGTCTGTTTGCAAGCCATAAGACTTTAACTAATTTAGTAGTATTGAGGCTTTCCATTTAATCCATGAGATTGGGTTCGATCCACACATCTTCTAAAAGAAGCATTTTTGTTTATTTATGAAGAGGCCTCTCCAAGAGGCATGCCAAGCCATTCCATGGGATTGGGTTGAATCCACACCTCTTCCAAAGGAAGCATTTTTGTTGATTTATGAAGAGGCCTCCCAAGAGGCATGCAGGCTCTCATGCACTACAACGCTTAGGAAAATGGAAAATAAAACTTCGAAAGTGTGCGCCTCATGAGGTGCCATCCAATTGAAATGGACGCAAGGCAAGTATTGGACTAAGTCCAACTATTATGTCATATGGCAACAAACACAATATATATTTATTCCGAACAGTTTTCAAAAATATGAGAAGTAATAACTTTGTGTTCATAACTTTTGGTCCTTTATAAATAGACCTATTGACCTGCCATTTGAGCAGGACAGAATTTAATTTTTGAATTCTCTCTCTCTCTCCCAAGTATTTTACTTCTTCAAAACTTATTAGAACTTGTTAGAATTTATTTGTTCTCGAAAGAACAGATTTCTAATTTCTTGGTTGAATAGCAAAATATGAGAGTATTCAGGGTCTAATTTCATGTGTGCATAACGCAGTTAGACAAACAGACTTATTCTGAGTTTCATTGTATCTTGGAGACAAATTCGCTTATAACCCATGTGCATACCATTATTGGTGGGAGCGAATATTATCTTAAGAAAAGCGACATTATAACGCTCCTTAAACTAAATTTTTCTCTCACTATTGTCTCTTTTGCAGCTCCTTTGTACCAACATATCCAAGTACTGTCTAGGATTTTAAAAATAGATATTTTATATATTATTTACAGTAAATAAATGACCAAAACATATTGTCTTACGAATAAAAACGTACGAAAATAATAATATACTACCACTTCATATATCTTTATGTGGACGTTTTAGAATATGACTTGAGTTTCACTAACTTAAAATTTGAGATCAAAACGACATAAAGACAGTAATTTAGGCCAATAAATTTTATTTAAGAGTCTTGTTAGGTATAAGCGGTTTGATTTGTCAAATCTGCATATTGATGTTGACATGATTTTTTTTTATTGAAAAGAAAAATAAAACAATGAAAGTTTTAAGAGAAGAAGAAGGTAATTTGTCTCACGAAAATTATTTTCGTTTCAATTCTATACTATTTCATTAAATGGATATCTTATATGTTAGTATTGATGTCCGATTTGGTGCGCGAATTCATTTGCAAGAAAACTTTTCCCTTATTTAACTTATTCATTTAAAGAAAACTAAAAATAGTTTAAGAGTTTGATCTTGATCATCCATCTCTTTTTTCTTTTTCTTTTTCAAAATAAATTATATCTTCTTGCCTAAAGTATGTAAATTGAAATTATTTTTAATGAAATTGCACAATAGCATTGATTGGTTGTAAAATAAATTATAAAATAATTATAGGTATATTATTATTCAATTATAATATGATCATTAGCCCGCATTTTGTATTTCTCCTAATTTAGATGATTTTTTTTTTTTTTTTTTGTTGGTAATCAAATTAGCTAATGATCCCATTGCGATTTGGAATTTTGGGGCAATGCGGCTATTGTCCCTCAGTCAATGCTGATTTGCAATTAGATGTTTGAAAAGAAAAGGCAACAAACTTAGATAGTAATGGGTCCACACCACAAGAGCCTTTAGAGACTCATCGTAAACACCGATCATGATTCACAACTAGTAGGGTATCCCAGGTTGGCCAAAAAAAGAAGTCAAGAGTGCTGCACCGTTCGTTACACGTGATCCAACGGCGTGTGATATTTTGGAATTTGGCCATCTCGATGGGGTACACGTGAAATGTGTCGACTCCGTCTCTCGGACAACCGAAACTGTTCCCACCGACGTAAACGGAACGGAGATCTAGGGGTGCTAAATTAAATAGATGCGATGCATTGACACTAGCGAGAAACAAACGGCGCATCAACGGTGTCCCCACCTCCCTTGTCTTCTAGTTAACGCTAAAATATTAGAAACCAAATTAAGATTAGACGAAGAGAGGACCCCTTTAACACTAATTACAAATAAAAGTCGACAACATTATAATTGAGGTTCCTTCTAAGCGAGGGCTTCCTATGAAAATGCATGTGTGATCATGGGCCCATGTCAAAGGGATCACACAACTTTTATGATCTTATTATATATAGGGTGACTCATACAAGTTTTATGATCTTAAAGATTAAGAGCTTAATCATTTATTTGAATCAGTAGCCTCATTTAGTTATGCAATTCATATAAGATGAGATATAATATTTTGTTAAAAGTTGAATAAAATATTATTATAATATAAATTTTTATTTTAAAATTTAAAAAAATTGAATTATTTATTATATTTTATATAAAAATTTAAAAAATTTATAATGATTATATAAGATGAGATGAAATAATTTAATTTTATATAATCAAATCAACTTTTAAAAGAGAAAAGGAGCCATTGCAATGGAAGGTGTAAACTAACAGGCCGTCCATATTTAAAGTTGGAAGGTACAATAAATAGCCTTTGTGGGTGGGGGAGTTGGGCCCGAGTTGGTTTAGGTGATGAGCGACTCGAATCATAGATACAGAAACAAAAATTAGGTGAATTATTAATACAAAAAGAAAGCTAGGATTTGAAAAATCCCCTCCTCGCAACGCGTTTATGCTTCTTTTTCTTTACGCAGGACGATAGTGTGCATAATTCAGAGTCGCTTCATTGCCACCGACGCTTCATTCTACAGGATATTAAGATTCCCATGAGATTGTTTGAAAAGTGATGCTGATTTCATGTTATACATCATCAGAAACATCCATAAAAAACGAGTTTAATGAAAGAGAGATGCATGTGACACGTGTCTTGTAACATTTAGCATTATTTGATAAATTCATACCAATAATAATAATAGAAAAATACTAAATGTATTTTCAAAAAGCTTACTTTAGCATGTGAAAATTATAAAATTTAAATTTTTAATTTTTAATTTTTTAAAAAAATTAACAAAATAAAATTTATAAATAAAATTATAACACTACTCATAATAATAATAATAATAATAATAATGAGCAAGTTGCTTTCATTTGGTTTAAAGACTGAAAACATGAGCGTGGCTGAACAATCCAATAAATACCAAAGAGTTATTCTTTCTGGGTTATATTTTCTAGGCAATCAAATTTCTACCTATTAGGCATTGGCAACCCTTTAGGAAGATTAGATTTAGGACCATAGTGCCCTAGCATAGGGTACAGTACGTCTTGAATGAGAGAGAATGAAGGACGCATGCTAAAGGGCAAAAAAGAAAAATAAAAACGGAAGTACACAAAGAATCCCAGGTTTGCTCAACGAGAAGTACTAGACCACGGTCGAAGAAACCACGTTCCACGGAATCCGAGCATTGGCCCGCTGTCTTGTGGTTCGGCTCTTTAACCGAAGTGGCTCTGCCTGCCTGCCTGCCTTTTCAAATAATTTTTGGAGATCTAACATATCGTGATAAAATAAATTATCAATCAATGTTTTTGTTTTGTTTTGTTTTTTATTTTTTTTAATAAAATATATTAATAAAAATAATATTACATATAATTATAAAATATATAAATATCGTATAATTATTTTAAAAAATAATAAAATTTATTATTAAAAATTAATTTTTTTAATATGAATATAATATTTATTTATTTATTTTAAATAATTATACAATATTTATATATTTTATAATTATAAAAATCATTTCGCTACTAATAATGATGCATGTGGCAGCTTGGTTGGAGCATTGGTCATGATCTTTCATTTTCTTTAATTAACGATCTACATGTGGATGCTCGTTAATATGGGTACCTTATAAACTTTTTTTAGACTCATACCCCTCAAAAAGAACAATAATATTTTACAAGAAAAAGAAAAATTAAGTTAGTGTATATAACACAATGACATAATTTGATTGAGAAAAAAAATAATTTAAAATTTAAATCTTATCAATCAAATCTTATTATTTAAATAATATAAATAAATAACTCTACCTTGCTATTTAAGATTTATGGATTTTTTTTAATGTAGGGAATGTGCATTCTGCCTGTAGAGTGATTGAAAGATTCACCTCCAGGGCAAATATAACATGCAATGATTAATCTCTCGGCTTGTACAGTGGAAAAAAGCGAAAAATATCTAATACTGCTATCTAATAAACATATCATAGAATAAGTCGTTGGAAATATTATGATGATCTTCAAAGAAAGTAAAACAATCATCCAAAGAAAAGTGGGGGGGATCATGGGGGAGTCCCATGCCAAAAAGAAGATAAAAAAAAGAAGGGTAACATGGTGACCTACCATTTCAACATGTCGTTCAATGAGAGGGAATGTATGAACAATGTAAGATGATACAGAAAGGCATGGAAGACAAATCACATGGTGGCATGGTACTGACCCAGTGCCCATAGACTACTGGACAAGGCTTGAGACATCTATGCTCACAAGACAACGTTTTGTCATCCTGAGAATAACAAATAACAAAGTGGGAGTATGGTTGGTGACAGGAAAGGAGGGGTCACATGTGCAAACAGGGCAAAGGAGTATAATATAAATGGGTTTCCAGGTTAGGTCTGGCAATGGAAAGTTTAGATTATTAATAGACCCTGCTAGCTTCCGACTTCTGAGTTTATATTAATCCCTTATTACCTAATACTCCAACCACTGAGATCTGAGGACCCAAATTTATGAATGCTGTTAATGAAGTGAAGTCACTTCTTGTTATGCCGACACATGCAAAATACAAGTTGATCTAATTTGTAGTCTACACAAAAGATGCATTATTTAAGTTAATTGGGTTCACTGGTGAATCATACCTTATCAGTATACATCTTTCAATTGGTATTCAGGAACTTTATAACAGCCTAAAAAACGTAAGCTGTCATCAACTATGTAATTGTTATTTTCCCTTTTTGTTTTTGGCAGATGACAACAGTAAAATAAAACTTCAATTTGTGACAGCTTTTTTTGGTTTTAAAAAATTAAAATATTATTTGGGGTGTTTAATTCAATCAAAAGCGCACTTGTTCAGTTGTTCTGAGCGGACAAGCCTGAGACTACAATATATAAAGACGGTACGTAGCAGAGAAGGACCGTGGTTGCATTGCCGAAGAGTAGCAGTAGACGATCAGAAGCCCAAAACTTGTCTCTTACAGACTTTCGCCACTCTGAGCTCTCTTTTCAAAATTACATCCACATAGTTGGAGAGAGAGAGGGAGAGAAAGACATGGAAACTCTCTCAGTTTCCATTTCCAAGCTTCTAGTGTTGCTCTTCACGACCTTGGTTGTTGGTTCTGAGCTGATCCAGTGCAGTGTCACCTACGATAAGAAGGCTATCATCATCAATGGCCAAAGGAGAATCCTCATCTCCGGCTCCATTCACTATCCCAGAAGCACACCTGAAGTATGTCTCGGTTTTTATTTCACATTTGATGATCTTCTTAAAAAAGCTGATTTATTTGCGAGACTTTGGTGTTTTTGTGAAATGGGTGTTGGTGTAGATGTGGGAGGACCTTATTATGAAGGCCAAAGATGGAGGCTTGGATGTCATAGACACATATGTGTTTTGGAATGGTCATGAACCTTCACCTGGCAATGTATTATTCTCGATCTGCAGCATCTTTTACTTCTTCTTTGTTTTAGTCTTTTTGCTTATTTTTTCACTTATTTTTTAGTTCTAAGCTTATTTTGCCCTTTTGAAACTTGGTTTTTAGTATAATTTTGAAGGAAGGTACGATTTGGTACGGTTCATTAAGACAGTTCAGAAAGTAGGACTCTATGCTCATCTCCGCATTGGACCGTATATCTGTGCAGAGTGGAACTTTGGGTACATATTAACTTGCACACTTTTTTTATTTTCAGATCTCCATTTCTTATGTCATTGTGGCAGAATAGATGCCCGATGATACGGGTTATTATTATTATTTTGTAAAATTAATTTGTTTGGAGGGCTTGATTTTGATTGTCATTCTCTCCGTGGTGTGGTGCAGTGGATTCCCTGTTTGGCTGAAGTATGTTCCTGGAATCAGCTTCAGAACAGATAATGAGCCTTTCAAGGTTTTCCTTCCTCTAATTTCTTCTTGTTTCCTGAAATCTTGGGGTGTAATGTGATCAATCAAATTGAAGGGAAAAAAGGACGAAAGCAGCAATTATGATGCAGATGTTGGTTTAATAGCTGAAAATCTGTCAATGTTTTCTCATGAAGATGGCAATGGAAGGCTTCACCCAGAAGATTGTCCAGATGATGAAGAACGAGAGGCTATTTGCATCACAAGGAGGCCCCATCATCCTTTCTCAGGTATCCCTACTGGATATAGGTCCTTGTAAAGTTTTGTGTACCGTAAATTCTGTTTTCCTGAATCTTAAGATATGTACGAGTAGTAACTTGGGGTTGAGAATAAGTATGGAAAGAAATGGCGAAAGAGTGGGTTGTGCACTTATAAACCTTGACGGTGGATGGTACTTATATTAACTGATTGGCAGTATAATTCTTTTCCTGGTTTGCTTAGATTGAAAATGAGTATGGGCCGGAGAGTAGGGCTTTCGGAGGTGCCGGGCATGCGTACATAAATTGGGCGGCCAAAATGGCTGTTGGATTGAATACAGGAGTCCCATGGGTGATGTGCAAGGAAGACGATGCTCCAGACCCCATGGTCAGCTCTCTCATTCTCCTTACATAATGGGATGCCTCGGTTTCCCATTATTACTTTAATACCTGGCTGTAGTAGTAGGGTTTACATTGGCCCTCTCTCCTTAAAAACGCTTAGTGGGTGGTTTGTGTTTAACAGTTTTCTTTTAGTTTCATTTGAAATTTGTTGAGCTTTGTCTCTCCATTTTTTACCACAGATAAACGCATGTAATGGTTTTTACTGTGATGCTTTCTCTCCCAACAAACCCTACAAGCCTACCTTGTGGACCGAGGCTTGGAGTGGCTGGTAAATGTGTACTTCACCACTACCTTTAGAATGACTTAATGAATGCATACTCTTCTGATTGGCTACCCCTCCCCCCAAATGGTTAGGTTCACAGAGTTCGGAGGCACATTTCACCAGAGACCAGTTCAAGATTTGGCATTTGCAGTTGCTCGTTTCATACAAAAGGGTGGCTCATATGTTAACTACTACATGGTTTGATATCTTGGATGATTCAGTTCTTTGTTTTAAAAGGACTCATTTTGCCTGTCATTGAATTTAGATCCTAGTGTATGACTTCTTACTTCTGTCAGTATCATGGAGGAACCAACTTCGGACGCACTGCTGGTGGCCCATTCATTACAACAAGTTATGACTATGATGCTCCAATTGATGAATATGGTGAGAAAGCTAAGCTCATATCTTCATGACTACTTCTCAAGATTAGATGCTCTCTAAATGTACACAGCATTTCGGCATTACTAACCAGATACTTTTAGTTATGATTCATGGATATATGAATTATTCAGAATTTTGTAAGTAATTGTAATATTGGTTCAATGACTTCTAAATTTCCCCCCCTCATGCATCCAAAACTGCAGTAATCCCCGTTTCTATCTTACCTTGAGTCCAATACTTCTTGGATCCTGATTTCCCTATAGGAATAGCATTTTGGTAATTAGTTTATATTTTTAACTCTTAATCACAAATAACGACTTCACACTGTATTTAGGTTTGATCAGGCAACCTAAACATGGTCATCTGAAGGAACTTCATAAAGCTATTAAGCTATGTGAACATGCTTTAGTTTTTTCAGATCCCGTTGTTACTTCATTAGGAACCTATCAGCAGGTCAGCCTTTTCTTTTATGGATCATTACTCTGTTCTGTTAGTTGGGAAACTTGTATCAAGACTGAACTTGCCAATGGAATTGCCTAACTGGATCATGGCCATCTCCCAGGCACATGTATTCTCTTCAGGGCGAAGACGGTGTGCTGCTTTTCTTGCAAACTATCATTCAAATTCTGCTGCTAGGGTGACATTCAATAACATGCACTACAATTTGCCTCCTTGGTCAATTAGCATCCTTCCAGACTGCAGAAATGTGGTATTTAATACTGCAAGGGTAAGTGAAGTTCTAGCTTTCATTGCAATCCACGTCAAAAGGAAAAAGCAACTAGTGGTTGAGTAGCTCATTTTGTGCATTATTCTTTTGGACCACGGGCTAACACAATTATGTCCTCAAAAAGGTTGGAGTTCAAACTTCACAGATGCAAATGTTGCCGGTTGATTCCCAATTGTTCTCGTGGGAGGCTTATGATGAAGATATTTTGTCTGTAGAAGACCATTCAACAATGACAGCTGTTGGACTGTTGGAGCAAATAAATGTTACCAGAGATGCTAGTGACTATCTATGGTACATAACCAGGTGAGCTTCTAGATTTATGTGATTGTTGAATATCTTTCTGCTAATTTCTCGCCGATTAGCAGCCTAATGGATCTCATGAAACTAAACTTATTGTTGCACATGTCGCCACCTCTTTCTTCAATCTTCTAAAACCTAAATATTTATGACTCATTTTGAAAATCACAAACATTCATTCCAATGTTTATGCAAAAGAGGTATGATCTGAAAGGATTTGATTATCATATTTCAGAGAAGAAATCGCTGTATCCGCCTAGTTGAACATTGCATATATTTACTCTTCATTAGTATAGATTGGTAGTGCAACTTAATGAATATGGAATTGGCTGAGAAGTCAAGAGCAAGAGTGAGGGAGAGATGTGAAATGGAAGATGTGTCAAGCAGTGTGGGGCTCGAGGAAACTGGGTTTATGTCAGATCCTTCTGGCCTACTAACAATGTAGTCTCAGTTTATTCTTAGACTGGACAGAGATATATCTAGAGTGCACATTTCCTCACCCATGATACATTCTATTCTGTGTTTTTGTCTTCATTAATATTCAGATATTTCTTTTGAATTTTGAGTTTTGTTTTCATTTCAGTGTTAACATTCATCCATCGGAATCATTTCTGCGAGGACAAAAGCCCACTCTTAGTGTGCAATCAACTGGCCATGCCGTTCATATCTTCATCAATGGGCAATATTCAGGTATGCTGAATTTAACTTTCACTAGTAATTGAGTACAATCCTGGCCTACAAAGAGGAGGAAACAAAAAAAGAGATTCAAAACTTGCCTTCTGCTATTGGGTTAGTACTTCTTGTATCCCTAGATTCTCATACCCAAAATTGAAGTTCAATAATTTTGTCATATTTATTCCTATAGGATCAGCCTTTGGAACCAGGGAACAGAGGCAATTCACATTTACTGGACCAGTCAACATGCATGCAGGAAGAAATAGAATTGCACTTCTCAGCATAGCTGTGGGATTACCGGTTAGTGCCCTAGCATGACTCTTTCTGAATGCAGGTCTGGTAGTTTAATCATTTTTTAGAGTGCAATTTAACTGGCCAGTTCTCCAACTGCTGGGGTCAATTAAGCATGGTGGCAGCAGAAGCTGAGCCAGAGTTGACTTAACTGAGTCACTGAACGCTCAAGTCATTGAATTATATCTGGGACTGACTGTTGAATTTTTCTGTGTTTCTGAAGAACATTGGGTTGCATTATGAAATGTGGCAAACAGGAATCCTTGGTCCAGTTTTTCTTTATGGTCTTGATGAAGGAAAAAAAGACTTGTCGTTGCAAAAATGGTCCTATCAGGTCAGAAAAAGGATATATATGCAAACAAAAATATGATAATCTTATTTATGTATGTTTCATCATGTGTTATAGATCCCAGAAGTTTGTCTTACAGTCTTCTCTGCACACAGGTTGGTCTGAAAGGAGAGGCAATGAATTTGGTCTCTCCTGATAGAGTCTCATCTATTGATTGGATCCGTGGATCACTAGCTATCCAAAGCCAGCGTCCGTTGAAGTGGTATAAGGTAAGGAAGATTAGAGAAGGGGTATAAAAAGGAGCAAGTCAGATTAATGTCAAAGACTTTAGAGGCTAACTGCATGTTTGGGTGATGAGATGAGATGAAAATTCTGTAAATAGTAGTGAAATGATTTGAGTTAAGATGTTTTCTTGGGTTTTGGAAAAAGAGAGAAAAAGTTGAATAAAAATATTATAAAGTTAAAATATTGTTTAAATATAATTTTTTAGTATTATTTTATTTTGAAATTTGAAAAAATTGTATTTTTTTTAGTATTTTGTTTAGAAGTTTGAGAAAATTGTAATGATTAAATGAAAAATTTGAAAATTTGAAATTGAAAAGTATTGTGTTTATGTGATGTTTGAAAATGAAATTATGAAAAGTGTTGAGATCATCTCATCTAAGTGTCCAAACATGGCCTAAATATTTATTTTTGACTGGCAGGCTTATTTCAATGCACCTAAAGGATATGAGCCATTGGCTTTAGACATGAGGAGTATGGGGAAGGGCCAAGTGTGGATCAATGGACAGAGTATAGGAAGATATTGGATGGCCTATGCAAAGGGTGATTGCGGTACTTGCAGCTACACTGGGACATTCAGGCCCACAAAGTGCCAACTTGGTTGTGGGCAACCAACTCAAAGATGGTATTAGAATTCAATTCGCTCAAAGCCAAAAAATAATAATAATAATAATAACTTTTAGCATAGAGCAATGAAATCTTTAGATATGCCCTCAATTGAGGGAAAAGGCTGGCTGAGCTTGATTTATTGAACATTTCCACTTGGTTTATCTTACACGATTTATTCTTCAGGTACCATGTTCCAAGGTCCTGGTTAAAGCCAACCAGAAATTTGTTGATAGTTTTTGAGGAACTTGGCGGGGATGCATCAAAGATTTCTCTTGTGCGGAGATCAGTGACAAGTGTTTGTGCTGATTCATATGAGCACCACCCAACGATTGATAACTATAGTGTTGAGGGCCATGGTGAATCAAATATGATGCATCAGGCCAAGGTTCACTTGCAGTGTGCAACAGGGCAGTCCATATCAACTATTAAGTTTGCAAGCTTTGGCACTCCTTCTGGAACTTGTGGAAGTTTCCAAAAGGGAACTTGTCATGCACCAAACTCTCTTGAAGTTTTAGAGAAGGCATTTCCCTAACTGCAATAATATTTTTTAGTCATAGATGTGATTTAGTTGTGGTTCTACATTTACAGATATCATCTATTAATACCATCATATTAACATTTCTTTATGTTTGATATATTTTACAGAAATGCATAGGGCAGGAGAGTTGCATGGTTACCATATCCGATACTAACTTTGGGGCAGATCCATGCCCCAATGTGTTGAAGCGATTATCAGTCGAAGCTAATTGTTCTTCAGTGAGTACAACCACTGAAATCAATTCAAGGAGATGAGAATACTGCAAAAGCAGGTAATACTTCCTGATGCAATTACATTATCTGCATATGATGGCAAGCTACTAAGCGAGTGGTGAAGAAAAAGAAGTGATGGGTAAAAGGTCGTCAGTGTTTGGAACTTATAGCCAAGGGTATCTCACCTCGGAAATTAGCAGTTTTTTCCCCCTTTCTGGAAAATATGCTTGTGCAAGTCAATTGTGGTGGATAGGCAACTGCTTCGGTATAAAGGTTCAACGAAGGGTTGGGCCCTACTGGTGATTTGGTGCGATACTAAGCTACATATAGTTTATGATTCTTTGGCAATATAAAGATATGGACTGGTAGAAGAAAGTAGTTAAGCAACAACTCCTTATGAGTGACATGAATATGCTTGAAGAGTGATTATTTGTAAAGACGAGTGCTTCTACTAAATTAAAGCTACATTCTAAATTACTGTCATTGCTGCTGCTTCTGCTCCTCCTTTTGTTTATTGTGTAATATGTGATACTACACTGTCCGTGATTAAGATTCACAGTGCTATAAAAATCCATAAACACTTTCTTCATATTAACAAAGCGTCCTCTTCTCTGCTCCTCTACTCAATGGAAATGGACGAAATTGCCCGCCACAGAAACTCCGCTACCACCACCCCTTGCCCAACATGATTGCTATAACTAATGTGTGCTAACATACCTGGAACTGAATCTGTAAGCGGCTCAGGGCAGGATAGACTGAAAAGCAACTTCTGGATAATGAATTTTGTTTTGGTTGGCCTGTGGATACTTCCTTTATATCATTACAGTTCCAATTATCAACATCATAGTCAAAACATCCTCAAAACCTCCAGATCAACATAGGTTTGTTCAGGTCTAATTGTGCCACGACAAGTATATTTTCTCATTCAGTGAACCATATACAAAATGTTTACTTAGCTTTTATTTTGTTGTTGTTTAATAGACACCATGATATAAAAGCAGGGCATGTATTCGCTTCAAGTTAAACATATGTGAACAGTAGCAGTCGTGAGCCCTCTTTAAATCCGCCTGTTATCAGCTTCAAGCCTCCAAAACAGGTAGATCCTGCCGGTTGTAAATTTGTGATTCTCCTACATTGAAAATAGACGTGCAACGCTGAAACAATGACCTCAAAGGATGCAACTAGCTTGGGATGCGATCACTTTGTTAAAGGGACTGTGACTGATCAAATAAGGTCCCTTTCATTATTCATTGGCACCCAGAGGTATACAGTTGGTGGCGGAAGTCTTAAATGTCGTGTCGACTTCATCTTTGCATCCGATGAAAGCTCATTGCATGGGCCATTGAGAGTACCCCTCCTTTTTCAAAAGGAAGGTCGTCTGCGGGAGATTTGGGACTTTGCTGCCAATTGCCTTGCTTGCGTATATTAGAATTTCTGCTGTCCTTCAACACAGATTGGTATACACACACACACGACGAGGTTCTGTAAACAGAAAAAATGATTTCGACAATCAGGGCCAATTAACTTCCCATTTCTGAGAAATAAGCAATTGTGTCATTTTTACTATGCCAGAGAGCCCAAGAGGCGGTCGCCTTTTCCGGCCAGCTAGGGGCAAATGAGATATAAGGACACGTCAAGATTAGCATTATGTAGATAGATGGAGATCATGGAAGCACGGCTTCTTTTTTATGATGAGAAATTTCAGCAATCTTGCAAATGAAATATGGATTTCATCCAGTTAAACCCGACGTGAGGAATCATCAGTTTTTTATTGATAGAATATGGTCTCTTAAAATTATTTGCATCAAGAGTTCGAACTTGGACTTGAGGGGGAACATGGAGACAGAAGTTCTCATGCTCAATGGAGCACGGCTTCTTAGCCTGGGATTGCCAAAAGAGCTCTAAAAAATTTAGTAAGCTAATATTGATTAATCCTATAATTTGATTCCAATACTAATGAACAATGCACTTATTGGAACGTAATCAATCCAATTCTTTTATTGCATCTCAAAATCAGGTCAGCCACTCACAGATTAAACCATGACCGCCAATCTGATTCCTCGTTTCACGGCTCCAGTATGAGCGACGACAACAAGAAGAACAACATAAACTTAGTACCGTAAGCATTTTCGACAACAGAACATCAATTAAAGCGATGTGTAGCTCTGCATACATGCACACATGAGCTAGCCACACTCTAGCTTCTGAAAGATCCATAACCACAGCCAATACAAACTAGAAAAGAACAAAAAAATAAAAAAAAGATTTATGAGGTTCCAATATCCTCCATGTTACACATCAAGCAGCAGCAGTGGCTGTGGCATGCTTTGCTATGGTCGGCTGCAACTCGTCTTTCTTTGCACCCACAACCGTGTCCACCACTTTGCCTTCTTTAAGGAACACAAAGGTCGGCATCGCCTGCACTTCATACTCCTCAGCTACAGTCTGCAGACAACAATCACCATTAAATTTATTTTCCCACTCCTGAGAAAGTAGAAACGCTGAATTTATCCAAATAACTTTAGTTTAGACTTTTGAGAAGGGGATGGGCTTATGTTCTGTTACCGTTAGTTCATCCACATCAACCTTCAGGAATGTGACCTCAGGCATCTTCTTTGCAATCTCTGCTAGAATTGGGGCAATGGTACGGCATGGCCCGCACCATGAAGCCGTGAAATCCACCACCACCTGTCAAGCAGCTTTCTTCGTTATGGCATCAAGAATTTCAAAGAGATCTCATTAAAGGGGACAGGAAGAACACGTGCAAGAACGACGAGGAAATGAAAACTAAACAGTCTCGCACAATGTTTAATCACATTTGGACCTTTTCAAGGACAAGTTTTTACCAAACGAAGCTTCTAAAATTGTATTGCTTCACCAAGATCTAAATTTCACCAGCCAACAGAAAAACCCCATCATGTCATATGTGAATACCCTAGCGAAGTGAAATCAATTCAGTGGCTCTATCTTTTCCTCGCAACTCTTAAACAAAGCAGCATATGCTTTTCTAAACAAGAACCAAATCGAACCCAACAACACCATTTTGTTCAAATCACGAAATAATCACTCCTAACCCTTGAAAGCCCTAATTTTTATGAGAAACACAAAAAAAATAAAATAAAAAAGTAATGTACTTTTTTTTTTTCTTTGGGGGGGTGGTTGGTTAAAATACCAGTTTCTTGGACTCGTTTCCATTCTGCATGTGCAATTTCCAAGCATCAACGGTGTGGCAGCTAATCACTTGGCCCTCTTCCGCCATTTTCTCTCTGATTACTTGCTTCGTTCGGTACTTTCTCAACTTGCAAATCTCGACAAATTTGATATTGCGATGAATGTTAAGGTAGACAGGGAGCGGGTATATATAGACCCAAAGACCTTGTAAATTTACCATAAAAGGTCATCTATTTGAAGCCGAATTACCCATGTGCCATTTTTCTGAATCTGCCGTAAACGACAACGCCGCGTATCAAATCTGTGACGCATTTGCGTGTGTCAATCCGGTCCACAAACGGAACTGTGGGCCTGTGGCGGTGCCTTTGGTTGTTTGGTCCGGCAGTGTCTTCTTTTCCCATTATAACAAATACAATACTGTCATGAACCGGCGGATGGATTCGGGACAAGGAGCGAAGAACCCTAGAGCTAAGAACTAAGGAACGTCGAACTGGAAGTAAGAAACAAAGGCTGAAGTGATTAAGTGTTGAAGTTTAACTCGGAACGACGACGTAAAGAGGTGAAAGTGAAACGGTGCGTAGTGCGATCCTGAAGACTAAGTCGGTGGCGTGCGTTGGAAGAGAAATCGTGAAGTGTGCGTGTGTTTCAAGTGGAATGGGGGGCAGTGTGCGTGCGTTTCGAATTAATCAGGGGGTGAGTGCGTTTTATGTTTTAGTTGCTGCGTTTAATAAATGTTAAACGCACCGTTTAAGTTAGTAACTTCAAACGGTGCGTTGGAGTCAAGGTTGAGGTTAAAACCTGTGTCTGTCATTTGCAATTTCATAGTCAGTAAGGTTAGTTTATCAATTGGGAGAGTTAGTTACAAGTGAGAGAAATTGTAAGCATAAAGGGAAAAGTGAGTGGAGAGGAATGGTATTGAAGAATCTGATTGTAAGAATTACATTGTAAGGAGGTTGGGAGCCCTCAAAGTACTCCCGTAGCAATTCAAATCTCTCATGGTATTTTCATCAAACACCTTCCGTGCAGTCTGTTATTTACTACAACTTTCACTTTCTACATTCCATCTTCATCCATTACAAGCATCCATCGACTTGGGTACTTAACAAGTGGTACAGCAGCCAACCGATCCTACGCAGCTTCATCCAAAAACCCAGAAAATTCATCCAAAAACCCAGAAAATTCATCCAAACACCCTGAAAACATGGCTGAAAACACTCGGTCAAAACAACAACAGCAGCAGATGGTTGATGCCCTACAGATTCAGATGGATCAAGCTAAACAGGAGATCCTTGAAGTTAAGACAGATGTTCAAGAGATTAAAGATATGCTCAGAGCCCATTTCGCCCAACAAAACAATCCTCCCCCACCCCCACCCCCACCCCCACACAATCCATTCCAACTGGAATTCGACAATACAGACCCAAGAAGATTTAACCCCAGGGGTGTAAAGTTGGATTTTCCTCATTTTCAAGGAACTAACCCGGCAGCTTGGCTCTTTAAAGCCAACCACTACTTTGATTTCCACCAAACTCCACTACCTCACCGCTTGTTGATGGCCTCTTACCATATGGAAGGGGAGGCCCTTGTTTGGTTCCAAGAAGCTGAAAATGGGGGAATATTCCGGGATTGGGACATGTTTTCCAGGGCTTTACTCCTTCGCTTTGGTCCCACCGCGTATGACGATCCAATGGAGGCCTTGACGAGGCTAAAACAGTCTGGCACTGTTGCTGCTTACATGAGCCAGTTTGAGGCCTTGGCAAATCGTGTGAGAGGTCTTTCCGACTCTCACAAGCTGAGTTGTTTCCTCAGCGGCTTGAAAGACGAGGTTCGCATTCCAACCCGTATTTTAAACCCTGTACATTTACATGCAGCATATGAGTTAGCAAAAATGCAAGAGGAGTACTATTGCAGCACAAAAAAATTCACTAAAACTACAGGGGACAAACCAAATACTATGAGTGGTAGTAACTCTTCACAAAGCTCTTACTCGGGGGAGGTGTATCATAAGTGGAAAAATCCAACGGGGGGAACTAAACCTGTCTATTCCACTCAAATGGATGAAAAACGTCGCAAAGGCTTATGCTACCATTGCGATGAAAAGTGGAATCCATTGCATAAGTGTAAGAGTCCAAAAATATATTTGCTACAAGGTAGTGAGGATGAAAGTGATGAGCAAGAGGTGCTGCAGGATGACGCGATAGTAGCTCAGCCAGAAACACTGTCCAGCAGCAATGAACAACCCGAAATCTCCTTGGCAGCCATTGCGGGTACCCCCACATCAAAAACCATGCGTGTAGTTGGAAGTATCTTGGGCGAACAAGTGGTTATACTGCTGGACTCAGGCAGCTCGCACAATTTTATTGACACAGCTGTAGCATCAAGATTAAAATTACCAGTGGATTATTCAGTGAATCTAAGGGTGCGAGTCGCCAATGGGCAAGGACTTAGCAGTGAAGGAATATGCCGGTCAGCCCCTCTAAAGGTCCAAGGTAACTTACTACACCCACCTCTTCATTTATTGGACCTTGCGGGTTGTGACATTGTGTTGGGCATCCAATGGTTGGAAACATTGGGCACTATATCCTGGAATTTTTCGAAATCTCTTATGAATTTTGTTTTGGATGGAAAACCGATTGAACTCAAAGGATTAAGGTTAAATCCATCGGTAGTGGAGGATGGGGATAAGTTGCTTAAGGCAACTATGACTACCGGGAAGGGCATTTTGCTGCAAATCATGTGTGAGGAGGTAACAAATGAAAAATGTACCGAGGTGGGAGGGCAAATTTCTGATCTGTTGGAGGAGTTTGAAGGGGTATTTAGTGAACCCCAAGGGCTGCCACCACCCCGTAGTCATGACCACCATATAGTCCTCAAGGACGGCACTCAACCAATTTCAAGTCGACCATACCGTTACCCATATTACCAGAAAACTGAAATTGAAAAGATTGTTACTGAGTTGTTGAAGTCGGGGGTGGTTAGGCCTAGCTCTAGTCCATTTTCATCCCCTGTTTTGCTGGTTCGTAAGGCCGATGGGAGTTGGCGACTTTGTGTGGACTATAGGGCACTTAATAAGGAAACAATAAAAGCCAAGTTCCCTATTCCAATTATAGACGAGCTGCTGGATGAACTCTTTGGGGCAGTAATTTTTTCTAAACTCGATTTGCGATCGGGCTATCATCAAGTGAGAGTCGTGCCTAGTGACATTCCCAAAACAGCATTTCGTACTCATGAGGGACATTATGAATTTTTGGTAATGCCATTTGGGCTCACTAACGCCCCCGCCACATTTCAAGGGCTCATGAATGATGTTTTTAAACCTTTTTTGAGAAAATTTGTGCTTGTTTTCTTTGATGACATTCTTGTGTACAGCAAATCAATGGGAGACCATGTGACTCACCTAAGGGAGGTTCTAAACACACTGAAACAGCACTGCCTATTTGCAAAGAAATCCAAGTGTCGGTTTGCGGTTGATGAAGTTGATTATTTGGGACACATTATTAATGACAAGGGAGTGATGGCTGATCCTTCAAAAATTGTTTCAATGATAGAGTGGCCCGAACCTAAGAATGTGAAAGCTTTACGAGGGTTTCTTGGACTCACCGGGTATTATCGGAAATTTATCCGGAATTATGGCCTCATCGCGGCACCACTTACTTCCTTACTCAGAAAAAACAGTTTCACGTGGAACCCGGAGGCCTGCAAGGCTTTTACAGCCTTAAAACAGGCCATGTCTCAACCACCGGTCCTTAAACTTCCTGATTTCAGCAGGCCATTTGTAATTGAGTGTGATGCAAGCGGAAAAGGGATAGGGGCAGTGTTAATGCAGCTAGGACAGCCCATCTATTTCTTAAGTCAGGCCCTTAAGGGTAAGGCCTTGCTACTTTCGACCTACGAGAAGGAATTATTGGCTCTTGTGACTGCAGTACAAAAGTGGAGACCCTATATCCTTGGGCAGCCCTTTATCATAAAAACTGACCAACAAGCCCTTAAGTTTCTATTAGAACAGCGGGTGGGAACTGAGAAGCAACAGAAATGGATTACAAAACTCATGGGTTATGATTTCTCCATTGAATACAAAAAGGGTAAGGAAAACAAGGCAGCGGATGCCCTTTCAAGAAGGGAGGGGGAAGATCAAGAGTCGGTTTGCTCAGCTATGATTTCATTCCCTACGCCTCTTTGGATTGAGGAGTTAAAAAAAAGCTACCTCGACTCTACGGAGCTAGTGGAGTTACTCAAAAATCTGCATCAAAATCAGAACGTTCCTCAAGGATTTACTGTGCAACAAGGGCTGATTATTAAGAAGGGAAGGGTGGTTTTGAACCCGGATTCTGATTTTAAGCTAAAAGTGCTGCAGTACATTCACAATAATCCCCATGCAGGTCACTCCGGATATTTAAAAACATATCAAAGAGCCAAACGAGATTTTTATTGGAAGGGGATGAAGAAGGACATCAAACAGCTGGTGAGAGAATGTGAGACTTGTCAAGCTGTTAAATATGAAACAACTTATCCAGCAGGGTTATTACAACCCTTACCCATTCCGGATCAGCCTTGGACCGACATATCACTTGATTTTATTGATGGGTTACCTAACTCTAAGGGGTTCAGTGTTATTTTTGTGGTAGTGGACCGTTTTTCAAAATATGGCCACTTTATAGCCTTGTCTCACCCCTATACTGCTCAAATAGTCGCTGATGTGTTTATGAAAAATATTTTTAAGCTGCATGGGTTTCCTAGGTCCGTGGTGTCGGATAGGGATCCTATTTTCTTGAGTTCTTTTTGGCAGGCTCTCTTTCACTCCCAGGGTTCCTCTCTTGACTATAGCTCGGCCTATCATCCTCAAACCGATGGCCAAACCGAGGCACTTAACAAGGGCTTAGAATGCTACCTAAGATGCTATGCAGGGGTTAAACCCAAGTCCTGGTCAGTTTGGTTACCTATGGCAGAGTGGTGGTACAACACCACTTATCACACATCAACAAAAATGACCCCTTTTGAAGCTGTGTACGGGTATCCTCCTCCCACCTTACTATCTTATGTTCCAGGAACAAGCATGAATCACATGGCAGACCAAGTTTTAAGGGATAGGGATCAGATAATACAGTTGCTGAAGAATAATCTAAGTGAAGCTAGCAATCGAATGAAACATTTTGCTGATAAAAAAAGGACTGAGACACAGTTTGAAGTAGGAGATTGGGTCTATTTGAAGCTACAACCGTACAGACAAAAAACCCTAGCCATTCGACACAACATGAAATTAGCTCCCAGATTCTATGGGCCCTTTCAAATTGAAGCTAAAATAGGAGCAGTGGCTTACCGATTGAAGCTTCTAGAATCTTCCAAGATCCACCCGACCTTCCATGTGTCTTGTCTAAAAAGAAAAATTGGCTGTCAAGTTCCAATCTTTCCATCACTCCCACCTACGGATCACACAGGTGAATTAAGACCAGAACCAGAAAGAATTATTGAAAGGCGCATGAAGAAACAAGGTGCAAGAGCAGTTACCGAGGTCCTCGTGAAGTGGGTGGGGTTGCCGACTGAAGAAAACACCTGGGAACTGCTATGGCGTCTGCAAGGCCTCTACCCACACCTTGTGGGCAAGGTGTTGTGATGGGAGGGAGTTGTCATGAACCGGCGGATGGATTCGGGACAAGGAGCGAAGAACCCTAGAGCTAAGAACTAAGGAACGTCGAACTGGAAGTAAGAAACAAAGGCTGAAGTGATTAAGTGTTGAAGTTTAACTCGGAACGACGACGTAAAGAGGTGAAAGTGAAACGGTGCGTAGTGCGATCCTGAAGACTAAGTCGGTGGCGTGCGTTGGAAGAGAAATCGTGAAGTGTGCGTGCGTTTCAAGTGGAATGGGGGGCAGTGTGCGTGCGTTTCGAATTAATCAGGGGGTGAGTGCGTTTTATGTTTTAGTTGCTGCGTTTAATAAATGTTAAACGCACCGTTTAAGTTAGTAACTTCAAACGGTGCGTTGGAGTCAAGGTTGAGGTTAAAACCTGTGTCTGTCATTTGCAATTTCATAGTCAGTAAGGTTAGTTTATCAATTGGGAGAGTTAGTTACAAGTGAGAGAAATTGTAAGCATAAAGGGAAAAGTGAGTGGAGAGGAATGGTATTGAAGAATCTGATTGTAAGAATTACATTGTAAGGAGGTTGGGAGCCCTCAAAGTACTCCCGTAGCAATTCAAATCTCTCATGGTATTTTCATCAAACACCTTCCGTGCAGTCTGTTATTTACTACAGCTTTCACTTTCTACATTCCATCTTCATCCATTACAAGCATCCATCGACGTGGGTACTTAACAACCTTCGCATTTATATATATAGTAGATATATATATATCATTATTATACTAGCAGCAGGATAATATCCAATGGACATTTATCTAATTTAGTTAATTAAAAATATTATCATATTTAAATTATGTTAAAATTCTAATTATTTATATAGTTTTATTTTTTTAAAATTATTTAACAAAATTTTATCATTTATCTAATGATGCAAGATTAATATTTTATAAATTAAATTTGATAACTTATTTATGATATGATATTTATATGTTAATTATCTATTTTAAATTAATTTAAATCAATATTTAAATTTCACCATTAGATCAAATTTAGAGACTTATGATGAAGGGTTGGATTTAAATTCTAAAAATTTTAATATTTTATAAATTAAATTTAATAATTTATTTATGATATGATATTTATATGTTAATTATTTATTTTAAATTAATTTAAATCAGCAGTTAAATTTTTACTATTAGATCAAATTTAGAGACTTAAGATTAAAGGTTGGATTTAAATCCCAAAATCTTTTATTTTCCCCTCACTTTCACTTTCTTCCTCTCTCTCATTCCGCTCAGCCACGTCCTCCCTCTCTCTCACACGATCTCCTCTCTCAAGCAGCCGTGCGCTACTGTGCGGTGTCACCGACCACGTCATCAGCGACCAAACCCCACCATCAAATTCCCTTGGCAGCTCCTTACTTCCCCGCGCGTCCTCTCTCTCTCTCTCTCTTCTCCCTCAAGCAGCCCAACGCTGCCGTGCGCCACCCTGTGGCGTAACCAATCACCTCACCGGTTTCCCTCACTCTGGCGAGCAAAACCCACTGTTGAAGCCCCTTAGCAGCTCCTCCCTCAGCCACACGTGAGCAACTCGAAATGGGTCTCGACATACGGGTTTCTCCTCGTAGCGCCGTCGTTAACCATCGCACCGCCAGCAGTAACCTCGTACTTCACCGACGTCCCCTCCTCTTCCTCCTTTCCTCCAGCCGAAGCCCCAGCTCCTACATTCTCTCTTCACAAGATCTGTTGATTTGTGATTTATGTGGTGAATTTACTGTGAGGATGTAGAGTTGGATGTAAGGAGAATTTATGATTTTGCTGTGAGATAGAGAGGAGTGTGAGGGGAGGAAGAAAACGTAAAATAAGTTACTGTTCATCTTAATGTTGATCGGGCGATAGATGCTTTTAAGTATAAGGAGATATATATGTGTATATATATATATATATATATTTGGTCTATCTTTTTTAATGTTTTGAATCCATCGAATTACTAAAATAAATAAATATATTATATATGTATATGTATTGGATGAATCAAAATATCTAATCGTAGTCGTTATGCATATGTTGTCTACTAATTTTGGGAGGTGTGAGGTCTTAAGCTCTAATAGATGGATTGGCATTCTAAAATATGGGATAATTAATTAACAGCTAAATCGTACCATTCAACCTTTGTTATTTTGTAACACCCAACAACACATTTCACCCTTTATGATTACGATACGATGATCTCTTGAACTCGGCAACGCAATTTATATTATCTTAAAAATAAAATACGAGTATAATTATTTTTATAATTTTATTTTAACTGAATGACATTTTTATAAAATAACATATAAAAATAAGATCGGTAATTTAATACAAATACTCTCAAATTAAAATATAAAATTTGTATGTATATCATTATCCATTTTTCATATGTTTGGACGTTGTTTGTTGAATGATGTTGGTTTCCGAGCGCATAAGCTGCTAGCATGTCTTATTGATTATTTGTTTTATTGCCAATTACAAGATCATCAAACAATGCAACAAATGGAATGAATTATATAAAAATATATTTATATTTGTAGTACTCAATGTACGTACGATTAGAGAGAGTTCCACGTGAATTAGCTTTCCAAAAGATTCCATAAGAAAAGTTTTTAAATAATTTTGAAGTAAAGAAATATCAAATATATATATATATATAAGTTAATAGAATAAAATGATTTTTTAATACATTAATTTTAAAGATTTTCAGACGATTTTAAAACTAATTCATGCTTAATATATAACGTACGTCCCTTGATCAGTACTATACGATAGTGACAGATTAGAGAATTTATAACCTCGGTTTGTTTATTAATTAATTGACCCAACATCATGCAGCAGTCTCAAACCCTAATCTTGGTGGACCGTCCAAGATCCACCAAGAGAATTTAGTCCAGGAGTCGTATGAGAAAAGTTGGGGTATTCCTCGCGCAGGAAACAGATCCAAGGGGACAAATGGGATCTGTCAACACCTAGCATTTAAAGATCTACACTGGCACGTGAGCGGGGATCATAGACAGGCCTCCATTTCCTGACAAAGGGAACGAGAAATGACCGCGCCGACCGCCTACAATTGAGAAGCCACCCAAGGAGCCGTCGCATTAATGACTCCACCTCAGAAGTTATATCGCATTAAATACCATGGCTTGAAAACTATGGGCATGATGCTTACCATTGACAGGATACAGAATGTTTTCCAATATCTCGTATAAAAGTCTGACCCCATGTACTAATAATCTCTCTTCACGCTGATTCAAAATAATTCATTAAGAAAGAAGAAAACTGACTTTGGTATCAAAGGTCCGAGCCTGCCTTTGTATTAGTGTCGCATGTAGCAGGATCTCAATCCTGGTTGTTGGAACTAGGCCCAGATGTGCAAAACACGTCATCAACATGAATATAAGATTAGAATGCAATAAATGATATTTTCGATTATTAGTAATTGGAAATATAAAGCAAGGGTTTACGAGAATGGAGGAAAAGTAAAAATAGTAAGCTTACAAATGATCTTTGTTTATTTGAGTTATTTGAGTAATATTAGATATAATTTTGGAATGTGTAAGCATTGCACACTCATTTTGAAAAAAAATTGATAAACTTATGATCCACATCATCATTAAAAAAATAATAATTTTATATAGGTTTCAAATTTATCAATTGAGAGTGCATAAATTTTATACACTTTAAGATTACAGATATCATTTTTCTATTTTGTTAGGGCGAGCACTAATTCATTGCATGGTCTAAGTAGTTATATGGGCTTCTGCCAGTTCAACCCACAGCCCAAATATTTCGGCCTGATATGGACTTGAGCTAAGCTAGCCCATCTTGGCCTATCAATGACCTAGCCTCCAAGTGCCGAAGGTTTTTGAGATTACCTAATTCTAAAAAGGAAAAATTTAATTGTAAATGATTCTGCATATTAATATGTACATTCATTCAATATGATTAGTTAGAAAATAAATTTTATTAAAAATAGTACTAATTTGAATTTAAAATATGATGACAACAATATCAATACGCAGATTGGTATGCAAACTTACTTGTACATAGTAAAACTCTTCTCAAAATCAAAGCTTTTGCAGAACTTATCTACTTGTATTGGGAAATAATAGTTCTATTTGAGAGTTTATTTATGAACAGATTAAATTCATAATTGATGCGAAAATCTGTACATTAATTAGTATAAAAATTTTATTTTTATTTTAAAATTTGATAGCTATGTGATCTCATCCAACATATAATAAAAATTCATTTTTATTATAAATCTTAAAGAAATATATGCTTTATAAAATGATCTTACAAAAATAAAATTTATAAACTGAAATAATTTTTTGTAGTACGTCAAATTAAAAAACTCTATTTGCAAGCCCATATTGTTAAAAATAAGTTTTGTTACATCAATTATGAACTTTTATTATAAGATATATTAATTAATTTTTTTCCATTATCTTATGATTTGATATTAAATTATTAAAAAATTATTTATCATTCATTAATTATCATCAAATCATTTGATGTCATACGAGAAGATAGTGAAACGATGGTAATTAAATGGTAATTAAAAGAGTAATGATATAAATACAACTCTTTTAACAATCATGTTTTTAAATGATACAAATATATTAAGGCATTTTTATAAATTAACGATATTTTATAAAACTGTCTCACATTTTAAAATATAATTGCGTAAGAAATTGTGAAAAATGTTATGTGTATTATTTTTTAGATGAGTTATTTTATTTTCAAGTTAATATATAAATTTACATAATTTAAATAGTAAAATTTGATTTAAATTTTAGGACTAATTTTTCTTTAAAAATTAAAATAGTTGCCATTAAAAATTTAAAAGTTTTTTATTTCTTATTATTCTCAATTAGGGCTGTAAAATAAACAAGCTACTCGACAGGCAGCTCGAATTCGACTCGATTAAACTCGAAATCGACTCGAATCGAATATTAAATGGGCCGTTCGTAAACATAGAATTAGGCTCGATTATTAAACGATACAAACTCGTATAAAGCTCGACCGGCTCGATTAATGTTCGTGAACAAACTCGTTTGAAGCTCGACTTGACTCGTGAGCTCGACTCGTATATATTTGTATATATATAATACAATATTTATATATATATATATATATAATAGCCAAAAGTTAGATATATATAATTTATAATATACATAAATATGTATATAGACTTAGTTTTATAGATTTATAGTCCACTACATATACAATATATAAATTTATAATATTAACTTCTAGTTTAACTAGAACTAATATTATATAATATTAACAATATAATATTAGTTCTATAAAACTAGAAGTTTTATAATGTTACATAATATATAACATTATAAATTTACAAATTACACCATCTCCTTATCATATTAGTATAATAGTATTATAGTATTAGTATATAATAGATCTATAATATTATATTATGAATAATAGATTATAATGTTTGATAAAAGATAAAGTTAGATAATGTTATATACTTATATGACGTGTTATACTAATTAATATAAATATAATATGTTATAGTATTAGTATATAACATGTGTTACAACTTACATATTAATTTAGTTTTATATGGAATTAGTATAATAGCACTACTATATTACACTAATTAATATAAATATAATATTATATTATGAGTAATAAATTATAATGTTGGACAAAATATATAAATTATGAGCATTTATTTTAATTTTATATTAAACATTTTAATTTTTAAATTTTTGTCATAAGCGAGCCGAGCTCGGCCGAGCTCGGCTCGGCTCGTTAACAGAATCGAGCTCGAGCCGAGCTCGAACTTACTTCCCTTCTACACGAGCCGAGCTCGGACGCTATAATGTGCTCGACTGATAAACGAGCCGAGCTCGAGCTCGACTCGAGTAGTAAACGAGCCGAGCTCGCACACCCCAGGCTCGCTCGAGCTCGGCTCGTTTACAGCCCTATTCTCAATCATTTCCGTTCCATAGTTAAAAGGCACTGTCGTTCAAGCGACCGATGTGGCGCAAACATGACTAGAAATATCCTCGAGAGGCGTCGTCGTTTTAAGGGATACACAGAATCGAGCCCTCAAAACTGAACATACAACAGCCGTCTGACCCTCCATCCTCGACGGCGCGCCATTTTTGTCGTCTTCACCCTCAATTTAGGGTCAGGGATTAGGTACGAAGCTGCCCTTTGGGTATTTATTATCTTTTGCTTGATTTGTGCTTTCTTTGTGGTTGGAAGAGATTTTGGACCAAAATATTTGGGATGTTTGCGTGCACTTTGGATTTTACAACTTTGTTTTGTTTTGTTGTTGTTTTTTTTTGAGTCAGTGATGGGTTTTAGAGTTTGGCTTCATCTCCTCGTTTTTTTTTACCCCTTTTCTATCATTTCCTCGCAGCTATAAATGTGACACCCGTGTTATTTTTTCAGTTTTTTTTTTTAATTATTGATTTGCTTGTGATTTAGTTCACTTCTACTGTAATGCATCTGTGTCAGGAACTGGGAAAGCTATCTTCTTTATTGATTTCCTCAATGCTTCGTTTGTTTGGCTACCGAGAAAATGTGATAAAGCTATTAAAAGAACCTCAAGAAGTAGTTTGAGTCTTTCAGGTTACATATGATGGAACACTCGGTTTGAGGTTTTTTCAGTCTGTAATCTCATTTCCTTCATTTTCCTTTTTTTTCTTTAGTAAGCAAGGTCATGGGAATTCTTTTGACACTTTGTTTTTAAGTTAGTCTTTTTCTTTCCTTAGCAGCTAAAATGTACTAGCTAACCTGTTGTTGTGGGAACTTGAATCTGCTGGGCAAATTTGCATTAGGAAAGACTCGTCGCTGTAGTTTGGTAATTTTTAGATTGCTGAAATTTATGCCTGACTTTCTTTTCATTGCAAACTTATACACACGTGCAGTGGAAGAGAGCATTCGCTTTAGGTGAAAGGCACATCACCTCCATCTTCAAATTTTAGCCATTGAGTGGTAGAAAGAACATAACCATACATGCATCCCAGAAGAACTTCCTTGAGGAATGTTGATGGTGCAGTACGTAGATGAATCGATAGAAAAGAGTGTGCTTTGCTCTCCAGATAGTCCTTTTTTGAGTGCTTTTATTTTGAATTATAGTGTTTTGGGAGAAAATACACCACTAAAGATGGTTGATGAGGTTCTTTCGTTGGAAAGGTTAGTTCGGAAGATAGGAGTAGTCCCTCCTGGAATGTATTCCCTCTTTGCTTTATATGGTTAAGGGAAATGATATTCCCACCTACAAATCCCACCGATTGTTGTTGTTTGTTGTTGTTTTTTTTTAAAACTTAATGGTTAAGGAAGGGCTTTTTAATGAGTTTGTGATTTTTTTAAAAAAATGTTTAAGGGGGATTAAAAAATGTTTGGAAAAAAAAAAATTTGCACTGTCGGTAGAAACCTTTGGTGGGGTTTCTCGGTGGATGTAGCAGGGCCCTATGGTTAATTTGGAGCAGGAGAAATAATCATACTTTTAATGGATTGGAGCTGTCTTCTCTGGAGCTAAAATCTTATCTCTTGTATTCTTTTGTATGCGTGGTTTTGTGCTTTTGTGAATATGGCCATTCGCTCCTTTGTAGGGTTAATGTATTGCTCCTAAAGAAATATTACAGAAAAGTGAATTTCAGTTTCTTCAAGATTGCTGATTGCTTTTCGTTGGAAAAGGAGTTGAAACTATTGCGGTTGAGTTTAAGATGAAATGATATGCTTCATGCAATCCCATATTATCATGTTTCTTTGTATGAGTTGAGATTATAATTCCAAAAATTTCAAGGATTCTAACATAAGGCACACTTTTCCCCCCTTTCGAAGCTTCTGTTCAGAAGGTTTAGAGCTATAATGTATTCTTCTTGTTATTATTTTAAGCTTATTTTTGTATCTATTTTATCTTTATAAATATCTTATTTATATTCGTAAATCGTCATTTTTTTTTTTTTTAAATAAAACTTGATTGAAGCAAATGTATATGATTTAACAATCCCTTTGTTTGTTTGTTTGGTGGATTTCAGGCCATACTGTCGTCAGTCGACCAGTGAAAGCTCAAAGCTTAAGGGTTGATTTTCCATTAATAGAATAGAAACGTGAAAATGAGCTTCATTTTAAGAAGGCATAATTTACAAATGGGATTATCCAGAAAAGCTGTGCTGGCACTAAATCCTATTAATATCAATACGTTCACTCAAAGATTTAGTCAACCTGCAAGGGAGGAGGAAGAGGGGGAAGAAGTGGAGATTGATCAGAAAAGGCTCCCAACTGATTATGATCCAGCTAATTTTGATCCCACAGAGCATCGTAGTCCTCCAACTGAGCGTGTATTTAGGCTTGTAGACGAAGTCTCAGGACTCACATTGGCTGAAGCTTGCCAGCTGGGAGCCATTATGATGAAAAGAATGGGAATGAAGGACCCACCAACAGTTGGGGTCATGAAACCAGGAGCTGCGGGATTGGCTGGATTTGCAGCAAAGGCACCTACAGCAGCCAAGGAGGAGAAGAAACCAGAAAAGACTGTTTTTGAATTAAAACTTGAGTCCTATGAGGCAGCTTCAAAGATCAAGATAATCAAGGAGGTTAGGAGTTTTACTGATTTGGGTCTCAAGGAAGCCAAAGACTTGGTAGAGAAGACCCCAGCAGTTTTTAAAAGGGGAGTATCGAAAGAAGAAGGTGAGCAAATAATTGAGAAGATGAGAGCTCTTGGGGCCAAGGTTATCATGGAATGAAAGGAAACTGATACAAAATTCGTGACTCCCTGCTTTCCAAGCCATGTCCTTTTGTTGGCACTAAAGATACAATTTTGCCATGCAAATTCTGAGGTAGAAAAGTGGTTGAAATCCTGGCGTATGGATGAAAGGATTTGGAAATCTTTTGTATCTCAGGATATATTCAGTCTTATCAATACATTGCGTTTTTTTCCTCTAGGTGTGATGTCCATCGATTTTACAATTATCGGCCCCATTCGAGGTCATTTCTTTGA